>NC_134315.1:18706885-19039550 GCF_964195595.1 Calonectris borealis
TTCACAGTCCCTTTGGGACAACATTTATTATTACAAAAAGTATCACAGCATTTGAAATCAGAAGTAAAAAATTTATTACAACGTTTATGAGGAGAATATGAATCTCTAGTGAATACAGTACATAGAGAAGTAAATTTGTTATAAACTATATAAAGAAGTACTCTTTTGAATACTTAACACACTCTGTTATGTCTTGTAAGTAAACTTTTCACATGAAATTCCAAAGTCCGGAGATCAAGCTGACCTCAAAGACCTAACCTTTCACTATATCTGTCAATTATGGATTATCCATCTAGACCTAGACTCAGCAAAATATTTCAGCATGAATTCAACTAATTTTAAATTCTTTGGTGAGCTAAAGTGATAACAGC
This sequence comes from Calonectris borealis, assembly GCF_964195595.1. Lineage (NCBI taxonomy): Eukaryota > Metazoa > Chordata > Aves > Procellariiformes > Procellariidae > Calonectris > Calonectris borealis. Next base: position 18,707,257 of record NC_134315.1, read on the forward strand.
ATAATGCAGAATCCTGTTTTATTGAACAAGGTGATAAATAATAAGTTTATCTGTTTACTTTCTACATTTTTAACGAAAGAAGTGCTGATAATCAGTTTTGATGTTAAGGTCTTATTTTCAGAGTTTTTATAATAGGGCCTATGGACCTCTTTTCATAAATACTTAATTACTCAAGAATATATTCTCACATGAGTACTTTTTGCAAATCAATAAAACTATGCATCTAAATGATTATAAGAAATTACTTGTTTAAGCATATTTGAAAGATGAAGATGTAAATTCACATAGGGAGTTAAAATTTGGCTGTATAAAAAGAAACTGGTACTCTCTTTGAGTATTACAATTAATTCTGTAAAGAATGACTGTTTGTTCCTGGGAGTATTCAACGGAAAAAAATGTTAATGAGAAAGGCAGAAAATAAACTCCAAGAAGATGGCATGTCCCTGACTTTTACAGATGACAATATTGACAGTGTCAAAAGATCTTTTGGATTATTATAAATTAAGGATAAATTTTGTTTTTCCTACCAGAAATATTAAGCTTGCAATGGCCACAAGATTAATTTTCTCAGTGTCTCCCAGCTCCCTACACTGCGCACCTAGGAAAAAATTTTGCATTTATTGAAATCAATAGCAAAATGCTAGTGGCTAGCCGTGGAGAGAGAATTTGGCCCTGGATGAAAAACCGCATCCCCAGACAGACTAAAGTCCTGTCTCTGGGACAAGAAAATAGGGAAAATATTTCTGAGACTTACACTAAGGCTATGAAGGATGTAGTTAATACCTCATGAGCAGATGACCCCACGTTCTTGCATATACACCCAGCCAGCTATGCTGCTAAAAGGAAAATTCAGGATATATAGAGCCAGATGTGCTGATGACATGAACTAGCAGCTGCTTTGGAATCTGCACTGCCATACCAGATAAAATCTGTCCCATGGAGGTTAGCACAACTGACCTCTTTGTGTGTGGCTCACAGTCCCCAGTGGTGAAGCCATCAGAGGAAGCTGGTCTAGCAGCAAAAGTCAAACCCAGCAGAGAACATGGTGCATATTGCCAGTCTTCTCTCAAGTTTCTGATTCCTTCTCTCTGAATGGGACAACAAAAAATAATTTGATTTAAATAGCAACATGGCTAGGAATTACAGAAGAAAAGAGCAACACGGTGTACATAGTTTTAATATATTGTCCTTGAGTAACTCAGTAGTGAGTGAAACAAAACCGTTCAAAATACAAGGCTGGAAAAAATAGAGAGGCAACTGTGCTTATGTTACTGAAAAAAATATTACCCCAGCCTCTACCTGCTCATGCATTGAAAGGAAAACTTTCTAACCTTGCCATATTTCCGTATAGCACTAGGCATTTATTTTTACCCTAGTGCCTTTATTTTTGTCCTCAGTATGAGTTGAGATAATTTCAGTTCTAGTGAGGGTGAAACTTAAAAAGGTTTGCAAATGAACTGTTTTAGTGAAAGTGCTCCTAAGTTCTCTTGCTATGCAAACCTCTTGATTGTAAACATCTCTGGGAGATTTCTATAATTCTTTCTGGTCAGATGATAAATACCATAAAAACAGCCTCTCACAGTGTTTTTCTGGCCTTGCTTGCTTGTGGTCCCAGAGAGCTCCCAAAAGAGCAAAATGAATAAACAAGCTGACTGAAATTTTTAGACCTCAGGGAAGATTTCCATGAGATTAACTTAGAAAAGAAATTTGGTGGGTGGAGGGTAGGTTGCTATTTTGGCTCTAATACTTACTGGTGGTGGAAAGGGCAGCTCATGGGCTTTTGCAGTCCTAAGGCTGGTTCTAAAGGCGTGGGGTTAACCAGTACTGGGTCTTGTAAATACTCGCATGAGTTTCTGAGGTTTTTAACAGGCATCTTTACCACTAAAAATTCCCTTCTAGAAAAGTAATTTTGGGACAGTCCCTCAATGCATTTTGATAGCTGCTTCTATGCTTCCAGCCTGGTATAAAGCCTCTGAGCAGTGGCCAGAATCTATATCTGGACTGATTCTTCAATTGTTTCCTCCCTGTTCTGTAATCCACAGTTTAGCTTCTGCTGTGCTGGTTTATATTTATTCTACAGAATGGCTAAACATGCTAATTCTAAGAGAAATCTCCACATTCTCAACCAAACTCTGTGCCAGAGAGGTAGGTCAGGAAATAATACACCTTTGCACAGAAGCCAAACATGTGGCAACCACCTGAGAAAGGAGGCTATGAAAGCAAGAGCATGTTCTGCTACTACAACAAGAGCTTTAAAAAAATTACTGTTGCCTTCTGGCCTGTAAAAATAATGCAAGTTTGAGCAATACCCTACAGTAAATAGTTTGTCATTTTCCCATGCAAGTTTTATAACTTTCCTCTGTTTATGACTTCAAAGGCCCTGTTTGCTGAGCTTCCCAGTGTTTTCATATGCTATAATTTGTAGAATAAAATGAGATTTTTCTGTTTAATGCGGTTAATAATGCCCTGTTAAAAAAAGAGAACATCTATACTTCTAGTGCAATATTTGTGTTTTCAAAGCAATATGGATGAATGTTCACTTCCAGTTAATTTCACCATCATTAAAGATTACATATTGCATTACCATTTCTTTATGTAAATATCCTGTAACCCAAATCGACAAATTTCTAGTACTGAGAGTGTAATCTGATTTGAAAATAGGGGTCGCTCCCTAAATCTTATGATACCTCACTGAGTAAATTTAACAATGAGTTTTTGTAATTAGAGTTAGGTATGTGAAGCAAAACATTGTCACATTACTGTTATGGTTGCTGTGATTTCTTTGCGTTGTGACAGAAACTGAAAGCATGTGTTAAGCTCACCAGAACAACGTGTTGAGGATCAAGGTCACGTACTTTGTATTCTGATTACAATTCTGTGTCAATTCACAAACTGTTTGACCAATAGATCTTTGTCTACCTTTTATTTTCCTGCTTTTATTTTGAATTAAAATTCTAAGAGCTGCTAGAACAAACTGAATATTAAAAGGTTGTTTCTAGTACCGGTCACACAAAGACAGCATAAAATTAGTAGTAGTATTATCAGTAGTAGCAGCAGCATTACAAGCAGCAATACTAATACTAATGCTAATAATATGGAAAACTGCTTTAGTAGATGAACTATTTTTTTGGCAGTAGTTCCCTAAAAGTCATTTATAAACACCAGTGAGAAATATAATAAAGGTCCTTGGTGGAACAAGAAGAAGAAAGTTTGAAAATTTCAATATAAAATGTTTTAATAAAAAGCAGGCACTCTATCTAATATAATCTTTCTTTGACCTGAAAGTATAGAAACACAAAGCAAAGCATTAGGCAATCTATTCTAAGACTTAATTGCCATTACAGTCAGGACATTTCGTTCTACTCCTGGACAAAATCCCTCTTGCAACAACTCAACTCATTGCTTCCTGTCTTGCATTAATGGACACGGAAGACTAATTACAGACTTCAAGACAGATATTTGTAGAGGATGCTTGTGAGCTCCTGCCTTGATGATTTTATACCTACTTTTCAGTTCTTATCTTTTGACTAATGTAGCCATTCAAGGGCCTTTCCTGCTGCAGGTTATTATAACAATCCATAGTGTGTATGGAAGAGTTTCTTTATGGTAATGTATTTGCTTCCCAGCGCCTCCAGGATCTTTAGCCTCTTTAGGTCATTGCCATAAACAAAGCTGAAAAATAAGTTTTTGATTTCAATGTTTATAGCCTTGGAATGATTTCTATAAATAGCTCTCCTCAAATATGTTGAGCCATTCTCTACTTTTACTATATAACAGGGCATTTTTTCTTGTTGGCTTCTGTCTTCCATTTTCTTATTAGAGAGAAGAAATATTCTTACACAGGTAGTATCTTACAAGGATTACAAGGGATTAAAAGGATGTTTATGTACATGTTCAGTGAAGAATGGACCTTTTATGTTGAACTCAAAGGGATTCAGTTGACATATGAAAGGTACATGGCTCTGACTTAACATGCATTTCAACTATGCGTATAAAGGTTTTTCTAAAGGCATGGTGAGAAAATAACTGTCCCACATGAAACAAGCTGGAGAGAACATGAACAAGTACACAGAGAGAGCACTTCACTAATTAAGTCTACATGGAATAGTAAGCAATTTTTTTAAAATGCATGCTTTAAATATCATGTTTATTGGCAAGAGCTAAGATGTAAGGAGAGGGATGGTATGCACCACAAACTATACAGTTCTGTACCTTTCATCTTTTCAGATTGCCATCTTTCATCCTTCTCTCCCCCATCTCTTGCTTCTTCAATATTAAAAATCTGTGCCTATTCTGTTCCATCTTCATGGTTAATTGTTACTATGGAAGAAATAAATTCACTCAAAAGACATGCAGCCAGGACCACAGGGACCACATGATTTCCTGAAGAGCTATACCAAATTAATCAGCTATACAAAAATGTGTCATTAGTCAAAAGGCTGAAATTAACTCAGTAAGTAGAAAGAATAAATAAAATACCTGCATCTTTTGGAAACAAGTCAAACCCAAGACCAGCTTCCACTTCTTAATCTAGATATTGTGCAGAGTTCTTCCAAGCAGACTGGGACAATAATATCTCAAATTGAAATTCAGTTCAGAAATTGTGGTTGTATGGGGAGGGTGGGCTTTCATATTGTTCTACTTTGTTTATATTTCTCATTTCTTTTTTTTTTTTCTGTCTGGTTGGCAATATGAACTTTAAGATTTCTAAATGTCCATATGAATCTCCTATTACCAAGGATAAGATACACAGAAAATCTACAGCTCTTCCTTGAAAAGAAAAATTGGAGGTGTTCATAGTACACAGTAAAACATGCTGTCAGTATTCACCATCCTTAGCACCCGTTTAAATTATTGCAACACTAGGATGACAGCAACATGTCCTATGTAGACAGAACTGTAGTGTTTTCATTTTTAATGGAGAAATTGGGGGAAAGTATTCTCTCTTCTTCAGTACTTAATTAGCTCTGTAAAAGTGAGAAACTTCATTTATTCAACTGGTATCCAAAACCATTAGTTATGGACTAATCCCAAATCACAAGTTTCCACTTGGGACTATAGCTGAATAGTAAATCAAACACAGATGACATAAACAAGTGTTCTTTATTACAAAGGCTTTCAAGTATAATTTGCATCATAAACCCAATCTAGCAAGCTGCACAATTTTGCAGGCTAAGACAGACAGTATGCTGTTTATTCATTTTCCTCATTTCAAACAGTGTTATTTCTAAAATTATATGAGAAAAGCACAACTATTACCTAATGAGTTCTTTTTCCTCTTAGTCTGTGGGAATTGACTTACTCCAAACTGTTTCGTCAGAATTCCAGATCTTAGATCTTATATTTGTGTTAATGATACCATATGAGTGTTCAACTAGGCACTAACTTCCATTTGTCCTGTTGTTTTGATTATGTCCTCTGTATATTGTTCGGTTACACATCTCTAGAGCATAGAAAATCTTAGACCTTTATGATGCTTCTGGAAACCTGCTGCAAATATACTTGTGTTATGCTGTCTTGGAGTTTCTTCCTAATCTGTTCTGCAACTGAGATGAAAGACAGTCAATATTCAGCATTTAACCTAGAAAACAAATCAAAATTCCTTTGTTATGCAGTCTATAAGGTTAAAAAATCAGAGATTCAATGTTGCAAAGAGGTGGCAAGCTGTCTCAACTTCTCTTTGGCTGTGGAAGGACAATGACAGCAGATGTATGTTGTCTGCATGTCATTAATTTTATATTTCCTTGCTTTCCAACATTTGTTTACTTAAGTAGAAACTTCCTCTTGAATGGTCAGGCTTTCCAGCATTTAAAATTTGTGAGGTCTGTGGGTTTGTATTTTATCTGTGCTGCAATGTCCTTTTAAGGCATTTTCCAAAAAGGTTAGTTTCATGTCTGTTAATAATTTTTCTTTTTGTGACTGAGGCTAAGTAAAGAAGCAACATTCCAACACAGCGTGAAATATCTGGCTATGTTTATTATTAACAAGACCATATTACAAGATAGTCGTGTTAATAATGCAAGTCACACACCAGTGCACAAGCTTTTCTTCTTGAAAAACTTTATTTCCTCTGATGTCTTTTCATCTTATGGGACTACCTTACAACTGTCACTCCATAAATTACTGCTGAATTATGCAGTGGAGCTTGCAGACAGTTTTACTGTAAAGTAAATTTTGCTTAACAATCAGTTCTGTAACAGTTTTTATGAAAAACCGATGAGAAAACATGTTTTGTGCATGTTAATGATGTCATATGAAAAAAAACTTGTAGGTGTTAAGGGTATCAAATAGCACGGGAGAGTTACAGATTGAAGAGTGCTTTACTATACTGACTCATTTATGTAGGATTCTCTTTTGAAACTGGGTCCAAGATTAAGGTCAGAGAAATTCTTTCTGCTTATTTCAGTGGGTCTTGCTTTTGTCAAAGATAGGATCTTCATATATCTGCATAAGGACCTTGCCTGATCTTATACTCAAAAAACTTCTGGTCCTGGTACTTTTTCATGGTATTGTCTTAAGGTTTTTTATGAACATGATTAATAGCAGTTGAAACAGGAACATCAAACCTCTACTGACAAAAAATCACATGGGAAAAGCTATTAAAATACAGTTTCTAGTGACACACACTTAAGTCAGAAATTGGCATACATGCCAGATTCACAAAGAATTACTGAGTTTTTTTAACTGGCTGAAAATATCATCACTAACCTTTGAAATTATAGCCACTGGCCTTGAGCTAGCCTTGTTACTGAATTCCTCAATGATCAGCAAGGACTGTCATTCGCAACCCACCCTGGCCTGCTCCTGTCAACAACCACTCTGGAAATGAAAGGAGGAACACATCCAGTGCATTGCTGCTGGTTTTATCTTTTTGTCTTTTTGTGTTTCACATCCATTTATTTTTCATTATTTGCCAGTGAAAAATAGGTATGCTATTTGAAGATGAAGTACAGTTATTGGACAGCAAACAAAAGCGCTTTTTTGTCAGGCTTCTTGAGAAAATTCTATGAGGAGTCACTTATTACACTTGCATACATCATAAATTAATCCCAGACTAGATGAAGAGACTTGATAAAGCAACGGCAAGAAAAATGATGGTTAACCTGGCACCTTCAGAAACTTGGCTGACAACACAGATTACAAGCTGCTATTATTATTTATAGTCTTTTGGACTTCATAATACTTTTCATAGAGGGTTTCATTTTTTTTTCTGTAAACATTGACTAATTGCACCTCTACTGGCAAACACTCTAAATCTCCACATTACAGACAGGATAGGCAAGGTAGGAATTTAAGTAGACACTAGTGATGTTACAGTATAGGAGCCATCGAGTCTATGATCATAACCTAAATATAATGCAGAAGTTCTGGATAGGCATTTGTCTTACCAGAGAGAAAAGTGAACTAGAATTACAATAAAAGGAAAATTTAATTGAAGCTTTTTGAAAAAATGAGGTGAAAAAAATTCCTAATCTAATTTATGTATGGTAAAGAAATAAGGAGGAGTCCTCTTGTATCCCAGAGTTTGTGCAGCATGTAAGAGGTGAGAAATGCTCTGTTCTCTGGGCATGGAGATGTAGGGCTGTGGATATTCTTCCATCAACACTGGGTCAGCATTGTACAGATCAGTTCCAAATCAGATTGCCAAGGGTAAAAGAGAATGATGCCTTGCTGGGCACCACTGCAGTAGTTATAAGAAGTTTGATATAACATGTAAATTCACATCTTTGGCCAGTGATTCATTCCCAGCAGGAGAGATGGTAAAGGCACCTTTGCTCCAGGCATTATTCTACAACTTTTAATTATTTCTTTTCATGTTCATTTTGTTTTTAGCAAATTGATTCCAGTTTAATGATTCATTTATTGTAGTTGCTCAGCAGCAAAAGCAATATTCTGGCAAGAGAAGCCTTGAATGGGTCTTCCAAATATGTCAGGTATTAAAATACTTGCATTGTTTTCACTCCACCATTTGGCTTCCATCCATACACAGCAGGAAGTAACTATTCCAACTTTTCTTAAGCCTGTAATTCTTATTAATGATAGAACTAAGCTGTACTGATTTCGCATGTAGTCCAATGCCTTTCACTTTGGTTTCTCAGAAGGTACAGAAAACAGCCATAACTTACATGCAGATCAAGGTGAGTGATGGATATAGCCGAAGTCAAATATGTCCTGAACATGCTGGACTCAGTGTGAACACAACATAAAGATGATTTAATTGTGCTTACAGTGGAAGCATCAAAATTGCTGCTTTCAGATTTGGTGTGCCGGTAGGCCTCTGTCTGTGTATAGCAACTTTTCTTCAAAGATGATGAAATACTTCAGAAAATATTAGACCAAATCACAGAAGTGGCAGGAGATTAGAAAAAGTTTCCTTGTTAGGAAATGGTGGCAGGAACTTAGGTCTTTTATCTTAGACCACACAAAAAAAGTTAGGACTGGAATTTAATGTTTGGCAATGTAAAATTGGTGGTTCCAAGGCATTTTTTTCTTTTTTCCTGTTTTGATTTGATTCCTTACATATGTCAAAAGTGCCTTGCTTTTTTTCCTGATAATAGGTGGATCTAGTTTTCCATGTGGTGGTCCAAAATCTGAGAAGAACAAAATCTGAGGATCACATTACTATGGCCTGATCCAGGATAACACCTACAGAATTCAGTGGATGGATTCCTATTCAGTGGACTTTGGAGCACACCCAAGTGAAGAGTCACATTTATAATTTCCAGCCAAAATATGCAAAGTGTTAGTGCTTTGATGCTACTTTCAAAAAAAACCTTAATACAACTAAAAGGGAATAAGTTTTTGTATTCAAAAACAAAACAATGGAGTCTTACAAGTCTTTCCCCTCCCATCCTTGCTCTCTGTATGTCTATATAATCAATGAAAGCTATACTATACCCTTTTTTCTTAAGTATTCTTAGTTCCCTAACAGGAAACTAGTCCCAATTTTTCTTTTCCAGAAAAACATGTTTAACTAGTAGAGATAACTGTATTACAACTGCCATTTTAGTGAGTCTAGAAGTTGCTTTTGTTGTATATTCAAGGGCCACAGGATATTTAATATAACAGACATAAGAAAAAAAGTGATTGTTGATAAAAAATATGAGAGTTGCATTGTAGTTCACTTTTTATAATTTGGTTCTTCTATGCACTTTCATAGCAATCTCACTTATTAATGATTTCTTTTTATAGTGCTAGTGTCAAGTCATGATCAGGACCTTTTCATTCTCCCTTTACAAATATAAAGAGAGATCATTATTACAAAGAGGTTGCGTTGACATCTACTAGCTTATTCATGATTACGGTTTAAGTGGACACTTCCAAAGTTAAAACTCACTCCTCTCCGTAGAAATTTGACTGATTCACACCTTAATAGGCACAAAGGAGGATAAATTACCCATTGTGAGATTGTAATAGTTTAAGCATAAAGGTTAAAGCTGACTTCAGTTAAATCAATAGTAAAATCCATTTACTTCAGGGTCAGCGGTGAACCACTGCAAGTTTCCCATACAATAACTCACTGTTAAAACTATTAGTGGGAATAGGAGAGTAGAAAATTTCTGATCCCACAGAAAGTTTCAATAAAAATGAAAAAAACCCCACTCGCTAAAATTTTATTTCTCATTTTTTCATGTAAAAAATACTAAACATCCACTATATTCTGCACCTAAATACAGCTTGATTAAAACACCCAAAACTAAAAAAGGCAATGTTTTCAACCAATACTGCACCTAAAGTCCACATGAGTCTCAAACTAAAGGGGAACTCTCAATGTGCAGTACAAAATGAAAGGGTGAAAGAGAGAGAAAAGGAAGTGTTACATTTAAAGCAACAGCAAGGTATTTGCAGCTGCAATTTAAAAAAAAAATATATAGTTAACAGGCAACCTGCCATTTTGCAAATGCGGGAGAATAAAAATGGAAATTACTGGTAAAAGAGTTATATACAAACCAGGTTTAAGAAAGAGTTTACAAATCTCTGTAATGAATTTTTCTCCCACAAAGAAAATGTACTTTACTGAATGTCTGTTTATTCTCCATATTTTCTTTTCAAAATATATTGTCAAAGAAGGGTGTTTCATACCTTTTGACAACCTTTTATCCCATCAGATACTCTTCTGTTTCTGTTCGAAGGTTTCCAGCATTAAGAATCCCATATCTTCCTCAATGCCTCATGCATGCATGAGATCTAAGAGAATATTTTGAAATTGGTGTTGAGAAATTGGAGCTCCTGTGTCATTTTGATTGCTTCATTAAACTAAAGGAATTATTAGTCTTTTTCTTTTTTTTTTTTTTCCCCTTCAGATTCTACTAATATTTCATTTTAAAAAAACCAACAAATGCCTTCCTGTGTTTGGAAGTTGCATTCTACTCAATATTGTTTGGAGAGAATCAAGTCTCTAATTAGTAATGAAGAGGATGTTAGCCAATATATACGCAAGGCGTGTTTTCCCCTTAGGCAGAACAAGCCCTTGATTTAAAGACAGAATAACTGTGAGCAACAGAAAGTAAACTTTAACAAGAAGCCTTTACAGGCCCCTATAAAAATCACCAGAACTGAAGTGTGCACAAAATGCTGTCTGTAAGCTGACAATAGCTGAGCTAATGCTACCAATCTTTGTTTTTGCATCCCTTAGGAAAACAGATTTCTACCTGCAAACTGGTCACACAGACCATCTAAACCAAGCAAATGTGAAAAAACAAGGCTGTGTCACTATAACCCTTTTCTTCCTCTTCGCCATTAGTTTCATTTACCAGGTGAATTTTTAAGACTCTGATTGTCTTTTATTACATGCTTATATGGTATCTCATATAATGGTGAGTTGATATGGTTAGGCTTTTTAGGAATCAGTATTACTAATTAGTATTTATTAACCTTTACAATTATATATTTACAAGTACTTCCAATTAAACACAATCCTTAAGATTCTGCATCCCCATAAATGAAAATGCTTTTCTAGACTCATCTCTGAATAGATATAGAATGCTTAGGATGTATTATGCCTAACAACATGTATCATGCTGTTGTCTCTGATGCTGTAAATTACTGATGTGTCATTAAAGTACTGCTGTCACTTCTTAAAAACGAGGTCTTCAGGGCCTGTCTGACTGTATGTGTGTGTGTAAGAACTGTGGCTAGCACATTGTGTGTGTCACTGGAATACAAATGACTGTGATTCTATTGTATGTAGCACTTCTTTTGCTCAGCAACTCAAAATGTTACATTTATCATTATGATTAAGACTACAGATGTGAGTATCGCATAGTGGGAAGCCATACTGAGAAAGTCTAGCAGCTATCTAACATCTTCTTGTCAACTGATCAGAAAGAAATTTCCAGGCTTATAAATACCACAGGACTCATTGTGCAGATGGGGAAATTGAGGCAAAGGAAGATGAAATATCTTGCTTGTTAGGCTAGTGTTGGAAGCAGCAGGAGAAAAAAATGGGAACTCTTTCAATTATAATTTGTTTTAATTTAGATGGTTTAAATGCTTGTATACTTACTTCAGAATCAGCTTTTATTAGGTGATCCCCACTAACAAGCTGTATTAAATTTGGGGTTTTTTTATGCAAATTATAGCACATTATTTTTAAAATGTTTTGTAAATATATTTTCCTTAAGCATCAGATAGGTAGGGCTCAAACTGACCCCTCTTTTTCCTTGTGCAAATGTTCTTATCGTTCCCTTTAGAAAACAAAATGAAGCACAGATATCTCTTATTCCTAAAATAATTTTAATTTGAGGGATTTTCAGAATTTAGAAGTACAGAATAGAACAAATATGTTCTCATATGTTCTTTACTAGTTTTCCTCAATGTATGTTTTCACTTTTTTTTAAACTTAGAAATTCTATATAATTGCCATTATTTCTGTAGCTTTTTTCTACTTGTAACATAACTTTGCTATCCATTTTGCTGCCCTCAGTTCAGCAAAGACCAGCAAAGACATTAAATGCAAACCTATGTCTCAATGACTATAGATGTTTTAAATACATTCTTAGCTTAAAGCATATGTGTAGGTGATTTTATAGAATATACAATAGTGCTGCAGGTTTGGGGTTTACATGCAGAGTAGGTTTCTGCCCTGGAAATAATAATCTCGTCTGCCACTTTCTTCTTTCAAATTCTTCCTTTAAAGATATTCCAGCAGTGAAACTATCAATTTAGCATCCTTGCAGACTAAAGTTGTGTCTGTGAATACCTTTACAAATTATTTCTAAAGAATTACTGTGTCTATAGTCTGTTGGTTTCAGACACGAGGAATTTAAATTTATGGTATCATAAAAGCATGGCCATCTGATATAAATTAAAATAGGAATGTTTTGTTTCTACTTTTGTTATTGTTTGTATATTAATACTTATTGTACCATTTTCTATGCACCTTCCTTATGTACATTTTAACTTTATCTTTTCTTCTGAATTATTTTGTGCTTCCATGTTTGTTTTCCTCACAAGTAATATTTTCATTAAATATGAATTTTAAGCCATCATCAGATAGTCTGCTGCTTTACTCTTTGGAGTGAAATAATCTACCTAATATGAAACATTATCTTAAATACTCCTGTCTGTACTTTACATGGTGACAGTGTTATGCAAATGATATTGGGTAATATGCTGTGGGATGGAGAAGGAAAAGAAGTCGTTACTTATTTTGTCTTTTGATTTGACAAAAAAATCTGTTTCTAATGATCATGTCTCTTAAAAATGTAAGTTACATTCACTGGGTTATCGTTGATGTCCTAATCCAAAACCTATTAGAAACCTGTAGGAGTCTGTCCAGTAACTTTAATGGCTATTGATTAAACCTCAAGTATGCAGTGTTTTGCAGTGCTATTTCTGTCTGGTATTCTGAAAATACCTTTCTTATTACACCCCCCCCAAACTGTTTCTTTCTTGGGAAACAGCATGTGATTGACACATTCAGGATTGCGATTTGAATTACACTTTTGTGTGGTTAAAGGCTACAGGGAATGGGTTTATTTTTGACATTCAGGTTGCTCTATTGCTGCATAATTTGGATAGTCTTACACTAATTGCCATGAACCACCACATATCCTTTCACCTGTAATCTTCAGTGCAGAAAAAAAGACCTTGAACTAAACAGTAACCTCCAAGCTGTAAGTGAGTATAATCAAATGGTATCTACATGCACGTGTGTGGGAACACACACACGCAAGTACATATCACGGATTGGAGCCATATTTGTATTAGGGTTTGAGATGACATAGTTTGAAATACTTACAAGCATAAAAATGGAGTTCTGTCAACCATCACTGTGATGAACTCCTGGAGCATTTGATGAACTAGAAGCTCATGTGATAACATTTGGTCAATTCATCATATACCTTTTATTAAATTAACTTTTCTCTGTGAGCACTAATCTCTGAGAAGAATTCTAATGTTTCAAATGCCTAACCATTGCTGAACGAATTACTGTTTTTAACAATTAATGCTCCGAAGAAATTTTTCTTCCTTTACGCAAAATCCACAATTTTTACCATAGTACGATACTTGCTGATGGCTGAAAGACAGTCTAGGCTGGTTTTGGCTGGGGTAGAATTAATTTTCTTCATAGTAGCTAGTACGGGTCTGTGTTTTGGATTTGTGTTGAAACACAGAGATGTTTTAGTTATTGCTGAACAGTGCTTACACAGAGTCAAGGCTTTTTCTGCTTCTCATCCCACCCCACCAGCGGGTAGGATGGGGGTGCACAAGAAGTTGGGAGGGGACACAGCCGGGACAGCTGACCCCAACTGACCAAAGGGATATTCCATACCATATGATGTCAGCATATAAAGCTGGGGGATGAAGAAGGAAGGGGGAACGTTCAGAGTGATGGTGTTTGTCTTCCCAATTAACCGTTACGCGTGATGGAGCCCTGCTTTCCTGGAGATGACTGAACACCTGCCTGCCAATGGGGAAGTAGTGAATGAATTCCTTGTTTTGCTTTGCTTGTGTGTGGGGGTTTTGCTTTACCTGTTAAACTGTCTTTACCTCACCCAATGAGTTTTCTCATTTTTACTCTTCCAATTCTCTCCCCCATCCCACCCGGGGGGAGTGAGCAAGCAGCTGTGTGGGGCTTAGTTGTTGGCTTGGGTTAAACCACAACACATTCATACACAAGTGTGTTCATTTGGATACACAAAATCCTTACTTTAGAGTCAAAAAACCTAAACCATTGGCATGATAGCAGAAAAAAGTTAATTTTTTGTGGGAAACAACAAATTATAATCTTCCCTATGTGAACGAGGATTGCATTTAACTTCTGAAAATGTCCAAGACATTGGGTATTTTAAATAATAACATTAATAAGGACAAGAAATCTAGTCTGGGGTAATTTGGGAGTTCTTTTATGTTTATTCTTCTTCTATTTGCCTCACTCTAATGAAAGGATGTGGCTTTGCAGGCAGAAAGATACATCAAACAATCTCTATACTTTTTAAAGACTCTCAAACAGTCTAAGATAGCTCTTCTGTAGCATATGTGGCACATTCTATAGCCTTACTGATGAGCTGTGAAATTAAGATTGTGAGCAGAATGTGGTCTTTCTGAAATATATTTTGAAAAAGAAATAAGTGCATCATTGTGTTAGATACCCTGTGCACCAAAAGTCGTGTTGGCATTGGCATTATCATGGCACCACAAGTGCCAAAGACGTATGCTAGCTGTGCTTGCCCTTGTCCGTAAGTCCTGCTCTGAAGGTTCCTGCCCTGCCCTCTTCCTTATGAAATGCAATTGCCCACAGTCCCTTGCTGAGGACCAAATCCACAGATGAGTCCAAACACCTTATTTTACATTTTTTGTGGTTGGATTTTAAAGCATCATCTGTTTTCCCATTACTAAGAATAGCATTATTTTTGCCAGCAGCATGACCACAATGGCTTTTACACTAATTCCTGTTTAAGTCTCATTGCTGTTTAAGCACTTTGCTGCTGCTGTTTAATAGTTATAGATCCCTGTTTTCTGAAATGTTCCAGGAGTACAATGGGCCATATCTCTAAATAAAATGCATAAAAAGGATTCTACATGAGTTATGTATTCTACATTGGTTTGTGTACCTTCCTAAGTTCTTTTTATAACATAAAACAATTCTATATGGAATCTCAAGTATTATAGCTTAAATCAAAAGAAAACAGCTTCTGAGAGGACAAAACAGTCAGACAATTCATGTCCCAAAATAACTGACCCAGAAACAACTCCAAAACCACCAGTATAGCAGCATCTGGAGATCTGTGAAGAACCAGATGCTGCTGCAAAAAATATCTTCCACAGTTTGACATTTGGTGCTGTGACTGACGTCCAAAATACAGTTGTAAATATAATGGAACATACCACCTCCCTACTGCTACTCCTTTTTTAATAGAGAAAACCACTATATAACATGATTTAAGACTTCCAAGTAGTTTGGGAGTGGGGAAATGACAAACAAAATGAGCATCTGTAAACAAAATAAAGCAATAATAATTAAAGTATCTTGCTGTGTACTTGAGCTTCTAGTCATTTTCATATAGATGAACTCCCATAGAAACTCTAGATCTGACCCAAAGACCTTGAATTAATTCTCAGGTTTCTCTAAAATGTCTCATATCAGGATTTGACATGTCAAATTTCAGAATACCTTGGAAAAAGGACATTGCTTATTGCTATATGTTTATTGGACTTGGAAATTTACTTTTAGAGAAAGTCAATAATTAAAATAGACTTTTATCTTAGCTGACAGTATTTATCACTGATAATAATTTTTAAGCAATTTAAATAATCTTTCTGCTTTCACTGTATCCTCTTGGAAATACTTGCTTTCCCTTCTCCAGAAGCAGATGTCTTGATGAGGTATACTCTCTGTTTTACATCAGTTTTACCCACCCTGCTTGCTTTCTTCACTTTATATGAGGTTTTTCTTCTATCAGAGTCAATCTTGTGATCTCCTGAGAGGGACAGGCTGAAGATCACCAAAACCACTCATCAAGCAGAGAAGAAAAAGAGGCTGACCCTGATCATACATTTCAAGGAATGGTTTAGGTAGAAGAAACCTCAGAGTAGGATGAGAAAAAGCAGAACAGGATGAGTAGGATGGGATAAGCAAGTTAACAGCTGATGTTTGTCAGTTAAAAATAGGGTAATGAGCATGCATACAGGAATATTGAGCCAATAGTTTCTGAACTCATTTGAACTAAGGGTTCAAAATTAATTATTAAGTTTCTATCATTTACCAAATTGCCATGTATTAAGTAGCCTTTGTAACCTGTGTGTTTGCTCTCTTAGCTCACAACAACTATGAAATAATTAAAATTATTTTAGTTCAGAAAAAAGAATTTACACCAAGTCATATTGTCCTGCCTTCGCTCCAGGCAAAAACTGTGCAAACAGGCAGTTCCCGTGGCTCAGCCAAAGAGCTGTTACTGGTTAAGCCACAATAAATTGTGCAAATGTGTACTTGGTCCAAAGGTTAGCTTGTGTGTGCTGTACAGGCACTCGCAAGGAGAGGGAAGTGGGGCCAATCCTTACTGTAGACAGATCAGGAAATCACATTGGCACATTCTTAACTTTCTTTCTATTAATTCATGGTTTCTTTAAAACATTTTAGCCTTGAGCACATGCTTATCTTATTCTAAGTGGTTTCCTGAATAGTTAGAGGCCACGCTTTAATTTAGGAAGAGAAGGACTATGGCAACTTACTATATTTCTAGGTAGCAATGGCTGATCCATTGTACTATGACTGAGGCTTACTATGTCTAGCTTAATTGTCTTGCTGTTACTTTGTATTTTCCCCATCTGTTAGTAGCCACCTGTTATATCCCATGCTGATTCCTGATTAGGGCCTCTAGACGCTGTTGCAATAAAAAATAAATAGCAGTCAAAATAACAGCAATGAGTTTTTCAGGATGCACTGAATAAGTGCATCGCTCCTGCATTCATTTTGTGAGGAAAAAATCAAACCAAAACCAAACAAAATCACAGATTTAAGAGAATCCATGTACATTCTTTTTTTTTTCCTTCCAGACCAAGAGGTGTTGACTGTCTTGCATATTTATTCCTCAGAGATGATTGCACTTGGTGAAAACAATGCTAAGATCTTAAAATCTGGCTAATGATCTTTGGTTTCCCACTTGGGATCCTTTAGAGAGACCTAAATGTGCTCTGGAAAAGCAGAAAAAAGACCCTATAAAAACTAGTGCCTGAATTCACTAGTCATTTTTGGATAATCTTGGCCAAAGAAAATTCTCAAAGTAGCAATACATCTTAAGTAAATGGTTTGTTTTTTAGCAAAATCCAAATGTTTTCACTGATGAAATGAAAACCAAGACATTTTCAGGCATTTCTGGGACACTAAGATATGAGAAAAAACTGGAATTGATCTCATAAACCCAGCATATGTGGTTGCTTTAATCCAGGACTGAAGCTGAAGAAATGACTTGCCTCTGCACCCTCTACAATGTGCTGTGACTTAAATGCATAGTTGAGATATAAGTTTCCCAACCAAGTTCTCAGAAAAAAACACAACAGTGCCAAGAACAACTCCCTGTCTCCTGTCTGAACCACAGAACCACATTAAAAGTTTTATTTTGTTTGTTTGCTTGCTTATATTCTGCATTTTCCTTTTTTGTTAAATTTGTTTATCGTTTGACTGTAAATTCATTTTTGCTTTATTTTTCCAATTTTCTTATGACTGAAGTAAACACACTAAAATATAACAGAACCACAATGAGCATTTTTATAAGTACAGCAAATGCACCCTGTGATTCTTTCCTATCTATAATTTGGAAAACTCCAAGTGGTAATAAAGGAAGAGAGTGCCTGGGCTGAAAATATGATGGGAATTGGATCACCTCAAATTCACTTAGTATAATGGCCAGCATGGCTAACCTGGAGGTGGAAGCAGTGGTAACTGAGGCTGCTGTTACAGGAACATGCAGAATGGTTCAAGGTCCAGACAAAAGGGACTTTTTGGTCAGTGTGGTGCAGATGCAATTTTGGAATTTGAAGATTCCATAGTGGTCACTTGAAGGGCATGAATCATCTGTCTCAACTGATGTTCAGCAGTCACCCAGTGGGGAACAGGTCTCCTTCCCTGAGATTCAGGGCTCCACATGTGCTCCAGTTTTTTGTCCCCACCTGGCAGCTTTCATAGCTCTTTGGATATTCCCCTTGCATACCCTTGTGCATAAACCTCCCTGTAACCAGAATTCGCAAAGTCCATATGCACTGACTCAGGGTGTGATTTGGAAAAGTGATTGTTTTGGTAAGTTGGAAGCATCAACCATGGCAGCTGATTGCAAGTATCTGGCCAGGTCTTTCTTCCCAGTTGCGCTGGAGGTCTTTGCTCATGTAGGCAGAATGCTAAGTGTGTGCAAGGACCCACTGATTACTTCCTAGTCTCTGCATCTACAAAGTGAAATTTGCTTTGGCAACAAATTTATTGCAGCAAGCAACAAAAACCTTGTCATCCCAAGCACATTTTATGAAAGCAGTATGATTAAAGTCCTCATTCCATCTTAATATGGAGCAAAAAGCATATAGTTTTTGTTGAGCATGGTGTCACAATACTAATATGTTAGGGGAAAACCAAGACTGTAGCTTATCATCCTATCCCCAGTTGCCCACATGTAGTGCATACAACATCATCATACTTATCATTTCTTTATTTCCGTGTGCCTGCAAGAGAGCTACAACATGGAAAGGTTATTGCTCCCCCTATATATTCCTGCTGGACTGTGTAATCCAAGGCATTTATCTCCATATCATTATGCAAATTCAGGTTCAGATGGGTAAATAGTACCCATCTCTCACATCAGCTCTACTTGTCTTATCATGTTTTCTAGTATCTTACTATATCAAGAAACAAACTGCAATAAAAGCTACATAGGGTGAGTGAACCCGAGAAGTTTAAGTGGTGCTTCTTCATTCATCATACCCATCTGCAAATTAGAACAGTCATGCAAAATTTATTTCAACTTAGCCAAACTTACTTGGCTTGAAAACTAGGCTGGCAATACTGTGGGAAGTGATATATTTTGTGGTATTTCTGACACAGTCCCTGCCAAAACCTTGTAGTTCATGAAAATTGACAAAAACAACCAAAAATCTTGAACTTGAGGAAAGGTTCAAGTCATTTCTTATTATATCCAGATGGGATTACCATTCCCTAGTCACCATCAGTGAATAATAAAAATACAGAGTAGCGAGATGAGTATAAATGAAAATCTGTGTGGTTGGGGAGCCAGATTTTCAGTTCCTCGTTGAGGATCAGCTGAGTTTCATACAAGAACATTGTAAAACTTGATCTTCCAATGGGGCCCTGAGTCCCTATCAAAAAAGCTTACAGGGTTTTTCTTGGAAGTGACACTGGGTTGCGAGGTCTTGTTTGCACATCCCCATGCAGCCAATATGGACCATACAGCCACTTCCGTGGAAGGTGTTCCAACTACCTGCTATTCCTTCCTGTAGCAGGATATTGTATTTAGCTGTGACCAAATGTTTTCATTTTTCCTCTCCTGATGCCTTCCTGAACTTGTTGGTTTATTTGTCCCCCAACATGTTCACAAATTTTTCTTTCTGTAGGTGAGTGGCATGAAAATGATCAAGATCAGTTATTTGAACAATATCTTGTCACATAGGTTCATGAACAAAATTTCTCATTCACTAGTTTTACTAATCTACTTAGTGAAAAATTCTGTGTTCAGTCAAGCAGTAGACAATATATTGTAACTAGGTAGCAAAGGGAACAGCTTGAGACTTTTCAATAACCTGAGGCTAATACATCACAATGATTTTACAAATGCTTATGACTTAGCTTATATCTTTGGAGAAAGAAAGACTCAGTGACAAACAGATTAAGTTTGCGAAAATTGTCACTAATAATTAATATCGAACGCAAAATTCTAAAATGCTTCTATACACTTAAAGCTAGGACAATACAGCAATTAATAATATAATATTGAAGAAGAAATTAAACAAATGAAGCAAATGTTTCCAGAAGGTTGACTGGTGAGGAACAGAATGGGAAAAGACACAAGTGAGAAGCAATCTAAGTTACAGCAGGCAGAATATGAAGCTGTGGAAAGTGAGTAAAATGAAAATCCAGAGGAAATACCCAGAGATACTTTAAAAATATTTTAATATTCTATAGGAGGCCTAAGAGATAATGGAATAGTATATAGGACAGCACACTCAAGGGACACGAGGACTTTGTTAAGCAACAAGATTGTTTTTTCATGTCAGCCTTCAGCAAAAAGGTGATGAGCTGTTAACAAATCCTTGAGCAATTTTTTGCAAGTATTTAGAGTGAGGTTTTGTCAGAGATGATGAGATGGTATGGGAACACTACAGTTACAATTGTTTTATTAAATAGGCTGATGCTTTGGGCATGATGAGAACAGGCTGACTCTGAATCCTTTCTGTCTTATTTTACATCGTGAATGTCAGCAAGATTCTATGTATCCCAGGCTGCTACACACATGTTGTCAGAGCTGCTGTGTGGTATGACTGTACCCTGAATAAGAATCCCTCCAGATAACAGTTTTCAGTTACCTTTTTTATCTGGTCATATTCACTCCTGAGAGTTCCTTCCTAGCAAATATTCCTGATGTGTCCCTTATCTTCTTGGAATAAAAATAGAGACAGGGAATGGCTGAACTCTGGTAAATTAATTAGCCATTACTGACATTCAGTACCTTTTATTTTTCCAGGATTTATTGGTTCTGAGTTGGGTTTTTTTTCTCAGCCTTTACATTTGCATGAACATGGTAGTTTAGTTTCTATAGTTTCAGTGGTTTGATGGTTGAGTCCTCTATGAGCTGTTAAATCAGCCTTAATCCTGCCATCTGAAGACACTATTTCACCCTCAGCATCCTTACTGCTGGTTGTCATTTCGGAAGTATATAATTTTTTGACCTCCTAACATACTGTTTGCATTGTGTGCTAACATGTTTCTTACTAGATTCCCCCTCCCCCACCCCTTTCTTTCCCATAACTAATTGCTAGCAATGCCTTTTACAAAGCCAGATAGTCTTTTGGTCTCAAACACTGGAACAAGCTTCCCAGAGAGGTGGTCGATGCCTGAAGCCTGTCAGTGTTTAAGAGGCATTTGTACAATGCTCTTAACAACATGATTTAACTTGGTCAACCCTGAATTGGTCAGGCAGTTGGACAAGATGATCGTTGTAGGTCACTTCCAACTGAAATAGTCTATTCTATTCTAAATTCTAAATTGGTGTTTGTTTTCATTTTGGATTGATATTAGAAATAATTGTGTTAACAACGTTTTCTATACCGGCATTAAAACACGCAAAGCCAGAAGTCAACAAAAATGCCAAACTCAAAGATGAATGTAGGTACCTTTCTCAGATTTATCTACATTCCACCATTCACTCAAGAGTTCCCTTAATTTAACTCTGCAAGCTACTGTACTGTATGGAAAGCCTTGACCTCACACATCTTTTGGTACTACTTCACTACATTCTTGGAGATTTTTATGCTACACACTCTGTATAGGACATGAAATTTATAGTGAGTGACTTTGGTATTACACATTAACAGAAACATGATATAACAAATGACATTGCTAAAACAATATGCAGTGAGTTATTACAGTAAGTCGTCAGGACTCCTTGATACCCATCTGAAAGTCCCGAGCCTTGCTATACTCTCAAAATACTCTGATGAAGTGCTGTGTTGGAAGGTGAGAATCCCCCTTCATTGCATGAACCTCTGAAAAATTGCACTAAGATGAATTACTGATTCACTGACAAGTTTTGCTTCATAATGAGGTAATTGCTGAGGAAAAATTATTCTTCAGAAGAAAATTTACAGAACACCAAGAGATGTATAAAAACTGCAAAGGAAAACTATTTCTTTCCAATGAGCTCTTTTGAGGAAATAAAAAATACAGTGGATAATTAGACTAAGTAGTTACAATGTGTTAAGGTGCTTTAAAACCTGTTGTAAAAATCACTCATGATTTTTCTAGCTATGTTTATAGCTTGTTTTCACAAAAAGCAGAGATAAACTGTAGCTATGCACTAGAAACATTAAAATACGTGAAGAATGTGGCGATAAATCACTAATTTTCAATGTCAAAAGATATAAAGGCACCAGTTGGGCACTGATAGGGACAAGATTGTGTGTAATTAGGTATATATATGCAAGAAATTGAGATTATGAGATAGCAAAAGACATAGCTGAGGTGCAATATTTAAGGCAAGAAGGACTGAGAAATTCAGAGACTTTTGCTAAGTTAATTAGCAGAACTAAGGAGGATGAAATTAATGTCATCAGTGTTCACTGGAAGGAAACACTGAGCTGCTCTGACATTGAAAAAGACTTAATTAAATTGAATTTGATTAAGTTTGAAATTAGTAAAGAAAAAGGTTTTTTTGTGGACAGCTCAGTGGCACTGATTCAGTGCCAAAAAAAAAAAAAAAAAAAAAAGAATTAAAAAGAAGAAGGAAACAGGGAAAAAAATCACAAACTAATGGGACACTTCAAAATATAAAATTTAAATTATCCCAAAAGGATAACTAAGAAAAAACAAGAAACATATTACTTAAACACATTAGATTTGTAGAAGGAGAGCCATGTGAAGAAAGGTTTATCAAGAATAATACTGAACTAAACAGTAACAAAATGGAGTTATTATTAATAACTATGGATAGAAAGATCTATTGTATGGTTCTATTTTACTTTCTGTCTTCCTCACCCCAGAAAGAATATATCTAATAGAATAAAAATTGCAAACACTTTGGTCTAAATGATCAAATTAAGTGTATTTTCCTATTGTATTTTATCTGTGAAAGTAGATTTAACAGTATTTTATTGAGACAAATTGCTTAGAATTAAAAACCTCTTTTTTGGAGGGATATACATTACAAATATTGTTATGTACAGTGAAAATAGATACATTAGGTATCAGTTCCTGTGTTTAGATCATAAATAGAGTGATAACTGTCTTAGACTGGCAAAACTGCCATCATATAAAGTACTGTATAAATCTATATTATGTTATGTGAAGTATCACTGTAGGAACAGAGTAAGAGATCAGCATGATTATTTGACTAGGATAGTATTTATATTTCTCCAAGGAAGATGTGGAAGAACATATAGTCAATTAAAGGTGTGTCTTCAAGAAAGAGATTAGGCAGATTTTGTACTTGCTGCATTTAATACAATTGAAGGTATAACTCTTTCTGTGCCAAACCCTTTTAAACATGGATTAGTTTCTGAATTAACGGAATTAGTTCTTTCCAAAAGCGTTCAGATTCAACTCATGTCCTTGAGTTTGGTAGGTTTATCACATTCAGTAACAATTAGAAATCTCCACTTAGTTTTGGGTCAAAACAAGACAAAATTATGTGGCCATATAGTTTTGATTTTAAAATGATAAATACCTTCCAGGCTTGCCTAAACCTTCACAAGTGTTTTTATTACCCTTGTCTGAATGCCAAGTTTATAATAAATCTGTTTTGTTGCTAACATTTCAGACAGTTTACATAGTCAAAATGAAAAGCTTTTCGGGTTTTCCAATCACAGAATTTATTTTTGAACGGTAATTGTTTAGCTTTAGGATTGTACAATGCCTAATTGTGTTTGAATGCATGAAGAAACATCCCGATGGTAACAGATCTTAGGAGGATCTGACTGTTACTGCTCCTGTGAAGTCCTGATAAGACACTTGAAAAGGCAACACATATGCTCCTCCAAGCAGCACAGTACTATTTCCCCTATTGCAATCTCCAGCCTGGCCAGCAACTAAGCAGCAATACTGGATCATGATCACAGCTACTGCCTGCCTGGCATATTCTGTTATCTCTTATCCATGTCCCTGTGAAATGGATATGAAGGTTTGTTCCACCTAAGTAACTGAGGAGGAATTTTTGTTTTACTTAAGTGACTGAGGAGAGGCCAAGATCCAGTGCTTGGTTAACACAGATATATGTACAGGTATATTTCTTATAGTTAAACTTACAGCATTGAGTTTTCAAAAAAAACACCCACCAGATTTTGGGCAAATAATTTTAAAAGCCAATTTACACAGATCTTTACTTTCCACTTAAAACATTTATTTATTCCATTCTTCTTTTCAATTTGCTTTTTCCTTTTCCTTGTTTTCATTTTTGTTTTCTTTCCTTTTTCTCTTGCTTTTGCTTCTTCTTTAGCTTTGGATTTTTTAATTCACTTTAATTTTTCCTTTTCTCTTTTTCCTTTTCCTTTTTGCTTTTCCTTTTCCTTTTTTCTTTATTCTTTTTCATGTTTTCTTTTTTTCTTCTTTCTTCTTTGAACTTTCTTCTTTCTTCTTTTTTTGTTTTTTCTTTTCTTTTTCTACAGCTGCATTTTCAATCAGGAATTCATATTTTACCATTATGCTAGGATAATTTTTCTGTATTCTATTTTAGCTCTTTGCTATAAATACAAAAATCATTAACATGTCACTATGAATCAGTCCAAGTCCAGAAAGACTGGACTGAAAATTGCCGCAACATTATACAAGATCATACACTTTCAATAAGGATAGCATGGGAATGGTTGTATTACAGCTATATTATATGTATTGCAGACTACCAAATAAGAATATAGACATACGTTTGTTTCACGTTGTAGATTAGGTAAACTACTTTGTTGGCCTTCCTGACCAAAATCTGGTTTATTCATTTGTCATCCTCTAATTTGATTTTTCTTATAAACAGAAATATTTAGTTTTGCCAAATTTTGTTTGAAATGAATAATTAACTGTCTGTAAAATAAATTTGTTTTGAATGAGTTCCAACAGATGTGACTTTCTTTATTATCATCTTTAGTTTCTGTTTTCTCTACAGCAAGTCATAAATGAATGAAATGACTACAGAATGACTTTGCCAGGTGTGGCTAAGTAAACAAATGACATCACATATCAACACTTTCAAGTAAAAATTAAATGCATAAGCATCCTTATTTTTTATTAACTTCTTTACTGATCATTTTAGTTACAAATATGTGTATGGCAGTTCAAAGTATAACCATACCTTATGTGGTTCTTGAGCTAGGAGTTTTGGATAGGAATAATAACACGACTATTACAGTTGTGGCAGAACAAAGTTGAACACAGTCTGCAAAGCCCTGCAAGATAAATATAGTGTTTGATAACTATATTTGATAACTATACTTTCACCATCACTGACCAAACCAGGTGAAAGTAAAGAGATTTGTACCTGAGTTTCAGGTAGACCACATGCTGTAGACCACACAAATGTATCCTAAAAAATAAAACCAAATATTAGCACTATCAGTGAGAATGAGTGTCTGGTCTGCAGAAGTTTTCCTAACCGCAGCATCTCCAACAGCCATTGAGGATTTAATGCTTTATATCAGTGGTCGCCAAATCCTCTGACTTTTGTTGCACATACAGGAAATTAAAAAGATAAAACTGAAGCTAATAAGGAGAGTAAAGTATGACCACCTTCTATGAACAATATGCTCAGTATTGTCATTCACCTGCCAACAACAGAGGGTAAGTATTATTTTGATGAGACCTGGGCTTCAGGGATTTAAGGTACTCATTTCCAAGCAAAATAAAATACATGGGAAAATGTTTTAAAGCATTTTATTAGAGAATATAAATTGTGAGAAATTCACTGAGCACAACACAATTCATCTAAGTAAGGATTAAAGCACATCTTAACACCATGTTTTGAAGTTTGTTGGTTTGGGTTTTGGGTTTTTTTTTTTTGGTTTTCATTTTTCCCTCCAAGGGAATCTAAACACAGCAAGTCAGAATAACTGAACAGTTGAACAGCCCGTACAAAACACTGTAGATGGATGTTATCTGATCTATATGTTTGAGTTATACTTAGCAAAGAGGATGTTCAGCAGATTCACAAACTTTGTGGCGAGTGTGGGGAACCGGAGTTTGTTTTAAACTTTGTTGCTAAAAATTCAGGCTCACCACAAACAAACAGGTTATTTTTCAGTCCTAGGATTAAACTTTTCCTTTCTATTTCTAGCAGGGTGAGTGCCAAGAAATAGTACTGCCTCAAACTGGTGTCCACAAAAGTGCTTACTAATATTTTCCCAGAAATTGTCAGAATAAACTAGATGTCAGATGTGTCTTTATTGCTGCTACCTTTAGGTAGTATTTCAGCCTCGTCTCGATCTCGATCTCTCAGTGGCTGTTACTGCATGATTTACATTTATACCCACAGGAATTAGGTAGTAACATTCCAAGAGCCCAGAAAAATAGCATCCAGTGAAGATGGTCCATGCACTTTAGTTGCTGCTGGCTCAGAGTCTGCAGCAGGCTGGTTTAGAGGAACCAGAGAATATTCACCACAAGAATAAGGAAACATTCCTATGTTCATCATTCCACCCTCACTTTATTTTTTGAACATATCTAAGTATGATAACAAACACTTGTTTTGCAGACAAGCTATTTTGACAAGCAGTCTTTCTAAATTTAAATTTCAGCCCATGGGGCAAGTCAGACATGGATTTATTGCTCCACAATATGCCTCACTGTCCTAGGTGCTAGTCCTAGAAAGCTAAGATGCAAGGCATGAGTTTAAGACATAACTTTATTAATTTATGAGAACAAGCAGTAATAGTCTGTACAGTACAGGTCATGATTCCTTCCTTAAATATTTCCACAAGCTGCTAGACTCACATCAAACCCTGTCACTCCGCAACTGGTACCCAAACCTGTTGCTTTCTCCCCCATTGCTTCCTCACCATTCTTATATAAGCTGAGGACACAGGGAAAAGGGTTTTCTTGTCATTCTACACATCAGAATGTGTAGGCTCATTCCCTCCTTTTTTTAGGGGCTGTTTTCACCTGAGCATGTGCTACCAATTTCAGACTGTCAAGGAAGAAGACACTTATGGAGCAAGTGCAAATTGCACACCCGCCACTCACAGAACAGCACCTTTTGTAGCTGGATCGCCTGACTGTAACATTGGGTTGATGCAGCTGCAAAGAAGGCTCCCCAGTGGTGTGGGAAAATAGGTCCTTCCTTCTGCCAAGGAGAGGCAATTAGTGAAGTCCAGAAAAGACCCCAAGACCTTGTATTATGGGGGAGCACAGTGTATGAAAGAGCATGAAGCTGGGAGGAGGCGGCTTATACACCCTCTCTCCCATGCGGATACATCAGTGATTTAGCGTCTATTTCCTGTTATCCTGTCTACATCACCCATTTCCACCATCAAACAAAAAGGAAATGAGACACCCCAGCACAAAGGCATTATCCGTTTCGGTAAGAATTAAAATGGTATTATAAAGAAAAATGTTGCTATAATCTGTCCAGTAATGAGACATGGAAATCTTGCTGCATTATCTTATAAAACTAAAATTGTAATACATGTAAATTTCAGACCATTCATCACTGATAAGCAATAAAAACTTACTGAGTGACAAGTCCACGGGCAATAAACTATACAGTTTATGTCCATGATCCAGTTAACTATCCAACCAAGTTAAAATCCGTAGTTTTATTTGATCTTCTCTGATTTATCTGTAAAAAAATATTTAACAATTATCGCCTTATGTAACGTCTCTTTATTTTGTTCATTGTTCTGTGAAAAATAATAATGAATAGACTATTTACTTTTTTGGCAGAGATAATGAATGGCTGGGATGTGCCCACCCATTTCTGAGATCCAGAAATGCAGAATACTTGATAATATGTTAGGTCTGATTTTTATCTCAATATTGTCAAATTAAAACTGGAGTAATTACATTTTTTGTAATTTAAAACTTGCTCCAAAGCATAATATAAGGGAAAAGAGGCTTTTAATTGATGTTATTCACTTTGGGATCAAGTCCAAAGACCAGTTTTCACCTCAAGTGTATCATTATTCATACTTTAGGTAACATCGGAAAAAAATATTGTGGTTGCAGTTTATTCTGCTCGAGCTATTATTGATTACAGTAAGTGGTGATTTACCAGAACTGTCTTAGCTTTTCTTGACAAAGTCCAGGAAAGGTATTAATTAAGGTGGCTAGCTTAAGCTGCTTCAAAAGAACATTCATTATTCATTAAAAGTAATATTGCAGAAAGAGGTAAAAAATAAAGTGAATAGTTCAGATCTGAATAATAATATGAATCATATTCCTGGATTATTCCTAATTGTCACATTTGGAAGTGACATGTTTGTCACATGAGAATGAACGGGAGCTGTCAGGAAAAGGGGAATAGAGGAGGTAGGTTGGAGGATTTGTTCCCCAGAAGTCAAGAAATAAATTGAGGATAAAGGCATCCTTCCTCTACAAGTGCACAGTTGTAGCATAAATCTGAGAAAGTCTGTCATTATGTCTTATTAGTACTTATTTGTTCTTAAAAATCAGATCAGATGATGTATTGAAGTTAGCACAAGTTTCTATAGAGCAGTTCCATGATCTCATGAATGGATCATTGCAGTATATAGCAGAATATATCTACTTTGTCTGAGAAAGGGTTGGTTGTTCACAGGTGAGCACAAGAGAGGATGATGGAGCTGACGAGAACAAGCCAAGTATGTCCTAAGAATTGGTATAAGCTTAATTTAAGAATACAATAATTTTGGATACTTTCAGTGTCTGCTATTTGCCCATCATTTTTAAGACTCTTGCACAGCCCAAATGGGAAGAATAAATTTGTCTAATTTAAATACGTTTTATTTTTATAGCAATTAGATTGCTACATCTGTCTTTTTATAAGATATAATGACAATGTATTCGAAATTAAATATGTTTATAAAGCTGTGACATCTTTGTCATCTCTCAATATATCATGACTTTGAAAGATGGTAAAACCCTACATTTTACGCCTCTACAGTGACTCCATTCAGAGAAATAAATTCTCATGCATTTTGATAAGTGGGACAGTGAACTTGTATTTTCCATTTACACCTGACAAAAAGTGAGACTTTTACCGATAACATTGTCTATAAGAAAACCAGTAGAGGGGATGCAAAGAAGAGTTTAAGTATTACGAATACATTCATTCACATTTCCTATCAGTTTCCCACTCTTCCAAATGTCAAAGCCAACTATTTCATACCAGTTACATTGATGGCAGGACCTTTGCCTGAAGGGTAGCTGACTCCATCTCAGTCCAACAGATTGCTGAATTATGGCTGGAGACTAGAAAGAGAAAGCTGGACAAACACTAGCAAAACCAGTTCCTATTGAGAGCATCTCCCACAGAGCAAACTGTTCATGGTCAGTCCTGTTGAAATTGTTACCGGACCTCAACCAAAAGAAAATAATTAATCACCAATGTCTTCATTTATTTTCCATTATCAAGGCCTTAAAGAATATTATTCTCACTGGAAATCTGTTTTTCCTCTAAGTCTACTTTTTAGCCCAAAACCCGAACTCTTCCAAAGGAACTTTCTAGGTGAAAATCTCTTTCCCGCCTTTACACTGCTCCTGGATGTACAGCTGCTTGGAAAGGCTTGGAAAGGTGTCATATTTCTATTTAGGATATTGTAGATGAATGGTCAGTTCTCATGCAGTAAATCTGATACATGCCAAATGTGAAACTTACCTGGCATATAGAATAGATCCAGCATATCTTGATACTCTAGACACACAAGTGTCCTTGCCTTGTCTGTATTATGCATGCAGACAGCTGGAGATTATAGACAAATAGATACTCTCTTTAAATTAAATCAAGAAAAAATTTCTGGCTTGAAAGAGGACATGTTCAGGGAACCCCTATGTAGTACATGCATATATATATACACATATTTGTATAGCATAGCAAACTGGGAAGCATAGCTCTTTGGGAAGATTTCATTGTCTGTTAGAAAGTTATTTAGAAACAGGGAGGGAATAAGAGCTCAATATTTTGGAAGAGAAATACTACAGCATTGATTTTGCAGCATGACCAAATAGATACTAAAAATAGATGGTATCAATATATTGCAGAAATGAAAACAGCAATAAGAAAATTATTTTTTGTCAAATTTCAACTCATTGATTAGCAGATTTTTCCAGTTTCAGGGTAATGACAGTTAAAGAGGAGGTTAGTCCCACACAGTAATTATCCTTATACTTTAAAATCCTTGATTTGATTTTCAGTGAACAGATAAATTAAAGACAAAAAAGAACAGAAAAGAACATAAAGAAATCATCCACTATGATAGGCAGCAAATCTTCACATCAATAAAACAAAAGCTGAAATTAACAAGTATCGTGTTATTCTACTTCATGGCGGTAAACAGCACTACTCAGGAAAATTATCTGGAATAGCTCCTAAATACTAATGCGAAAGTAAAATTCAATATTCAAGGGAAAACATACAATGCAAAGGGGGAAAAAAAAAAAGCAAGCTTTGGACACCTCAGTTAAAGGAAATATCATTCATACTTCCAAAATATTTTGAATCCACCATGCATTAACTTATCACTGTAATTTTACTTCAGGATAGTAAACCCAAAGCTGCTTAAGTTACAAGGACTGAAACCACAGGTGAGTGTCATGGTTTAACCCTAGCCAGCAACTAAACACCACACAGCCACTCACTGACTTCCCCATCTCCGGTGGGATGGGGGAAAGAATCAGGATGGTAAAAGTGAGAAATATCGTGGGTTGAGATAAGAACAGTTTAATAATTGAAATAAAATAAAATAAAATAGTAACATAATAATAATAATAATAATAATAATAATAATAATAATAATAATAATATACAAAGCAAGAGATGCACAATGCAATTGCGCACCACCTGCCGACTGATGCCCAGCAGTCCCTGAGCAACAATCGCTGCTCCCCAGCCCCCTCCACCAGTTTATATACTGAGCATGACATCATATGGTATGGAATACCCCGTTGGCCAGTTTGGGTCAACTGTCCTGGCTATGCTCCCTCCCAGTTTCTTGTGTACCTGGCAGAGCGTGGAAAGATGAAAAGACCCTGACTACAGTAAGCACTACTTAGCAACAACTAAAACATTAGTGTGTTATCAACATTATTCTCATACTAAATCCAAACCACAGCACTATACCGACTACTAGGAAGAAAATTAACTCTATCCCAGCCAAAACCAGGACAGTGAGAGAAATACAGATTACAAAATATTCAGTTCAAGATATTTTAGGTGTTTTGTACATTGCTGGAGTATTAACTAGTACACGGAGAAATGCATATGGCAGTCTATGATCTCTCTTGATATGGTTAGACATGACATTAAAAAATCTACAGCCTGAAACTCCCCAAAATATACTAAGAAAAGTCCAAGTTATGTTTTCTTTCTGAGCCTGCAGTTTTCTCCATGTCTTGGAAAGCAGGTGTTTCCAGATTTATATTTTCTGTGTGCCTGTGTACAAAGTTTGAAACACAGACCAGTACTGATGCATCTGAAAGAACTTCCCAGTTGGAGGTCATACACGATTTGTACCTACATTTGTGTGTGGACAAGATGTGATGTCCTCATTAAAAATGTGTATGAGGAACAGCAGAGCTATTGGGAGTCCCTCTGGCACCCAAGATTCTCCCTAATGATTCAGCTGTCTGTGCCCATATCCTTTGCTGCCTTCCATTCTGCCCTCATATTCTCCTCTTGTTTCCTCATGTTTAGCCATGGTGGCCATAAAGTTCTCTGTGTCCTTCCCTGCATATCACACACCATTTAATGAAAAATACTGTCATTTAATTTTCATTCCATTCCAGTCAACCATGAGCTGAATCAAATGAGGCTGCTCTGACATAGCACTGAATAAAATTATAACTCCTGATGAGGTGGTTCTTCTTTCTCATCTGTACTATTTTCAATTATTACAGTATCTTACATCTCTTAAAGCAAAAATGCACTTTTGTCTCTATTTGAGGAGTGCCATTTGAGAAGAGATCAAAGTAGAAACACAATTACAGCAAGAGTTTTTGGCCATCTGGTGGGACTAAGTCAAAGAAACTTCTACTGCTTTATAACAACAAAGGTAAAAATCTATTAAAGCCTGCTTGTCTCACGTTTAAAGAAAGTTCACAAACTTTAAGTTGTTTGTTACATATGTCACTCTAATAGTAATGAAAGTCAGACAATATGGGATAAATGCTGATCTTTAGTTAACTTTCACTTTTTCAAACGATCAGTATTCACTGTTCTAGTTCTTAGTTTCCCTTTTGTTCATCTGAGGCTGTCTGCTTTGCATAAGTAATATTTATTGGTGGAATTAGGGCTAATCTTGATATCCTAAGAATCTATCAAATATATACTCACACTCCCAGTGGAAAATAGTAAAAATGTCCACAGCCTTCAGTTATTCCACATGAATTCCACTTCAGAACGTAATGCATATCACTTCCCATTGCAATCACAATTATTTAGAAACTTTCCATTTACCTCATAATTGCCATCAACAAGCTTTTGGTGGAATAGACCACAGTGATTAAATTATAGACTACAGGCATTAATGCCTTTAGAACTCAGGAAACAATATTTTTTAAATACGGAATCACTTTGAAGGAACCTTCTAACCTTACATTGAAGTCCATATTCAAAACTCTTTGATACTACGTCACTATTATATGAACAGTGTTTTCTATCTTGTGAAAATCTGATGTTTTTAGAAGCGAAAAAGTGTCATATTAAAACAAAACCCCAAAATTTAAAAGCATTTTCCAAACAGACCTCTGTATGCATGTTTCAAATGAAAAAAATCTCATGTCAATAAATCAAACAGAAAACTTTTTGACATTTTTGATACGTTTCTGAATACAAATAACTATTCTAAAAGGAAAGTAAATAATTTCACAATCCTTTACATCTTCTCTAAAACAATGATGTTGATACAGTATACACAACATTTGGTTTAAAAACATTTTCAGATAGAACTATTTTGGCAATTTATTATACACCTTTTGTAGTGAAATCTAAAGGAACCAGAAGAGCCGAAATATTTCATTCTATGGATCTCACAGGAAAACAGCTGACTTATAGATCTGAAGATTTTATTGTTAATAGAGAGTTGTCTCAGACAGGACAGCAAAATCTCTGTGAGATTCCCCCTCCCACTGAAGATTGATTCGGTGTTTCCCTGATCTAGATAATAATGGTACATTTTGCAAATAACCAAAAATTGGATGGTGTAGAATCATAGAATCATAGAATCATACAGGTTGGAAAAGACCTCTAAGATCAACGTGTCCAACCGTCAACCCAACACCACCATGCCCACTACACCATGTCCCTAAGGGCCTCATCTACATGTCTTTTAAATACCTCCAGGGATGGTGACTCCACCACTTCCCTGGGCAGCCTGTTCCAAGGCCTGACCACTCTTTCAGTAAAGAAATTTTTCCTAATGTTCAATCTAAACCTCCCTTGGCACAACTTGAGGCCATTTCCTCTTGTCCTATCGCTAGTTACTTGGGAGAAGAGACCAACACCCACCTCGCTACACCCTCCTTTCAGGTAGTTGTAGAGTGCGATGAGGTCTCCCCTCAGCCTCCTCTTCTCCAGGCTAAACAACCCCAGTTCCCTCAGCCGCTCCTCATAAGACTTGTGCTCCAGGCCCTTCACCAGCTTCGTTGCCCTCCTCTGGACGCGCTCCAGCACCTCCATGTCCTTCTTGTAGTGAGGGGCCCAAAACTGAACACAGTATTCGAGGTGCGGCCTCACCAGTGCCGAGTACAGGGGCACGATCACCTCCCTATTCCTGCTGGCCACACTATTTCTGATACAGGCCAGGATGCCGTTGGCCTTCTTGGCCACCTGAGCACACTGCCGGCTCATGTTCAGCCGGCTGTCAACCAGTACCCCCAGGTCCTTTTCCTCTGGGCAGCTTTCCAGCCACTCTTCCCCAAATGTAGTAAATAATGAAAACAGTTTACTCTTATGTCATGGTCTTCATTGCTCAGATAACTAGTCACAGGCCAAGAGTACAAAATTGAATATGTTCAAATACAATATGGCATATTATTTGAAAGCAGAAGATGCAGGTTATGTCTATAGGGTGAAAGACTTCTGAAAAACACTGAGTCAGAAAAGGATTTATAGGTCATTGTAGATAAACATGACAATACGGACTCAGTGCAAAGCTGTGCCAGTAAGAGCTAATTGAGTTATAGAAAGTATTATGTAGGAGCAGGGAAAAAAAAATCTTGATTCTGTACAAATCACTACTAACAACTCCATCAAAAAAACATGTGCATTTCTTGTACCCATACTTCAAAGTAAGATACAAATATATTCTGAAGAACATCACAGAAATGATCACTAGGCTGAAAAAGACGTCTTTAGGATTTCAGCTTAAGCGTCTGAGCATCCAGCTGTACATTTGGCTCAGTTCTGAGCCCAGTGCTCTGGCCTCCTGAGCCTCTGATCCATCTTTGCCATGTCCACACTCAAAGGTCATCAGGCTCTATTTTCACTTGGAGATAACAACTGAGAGCTGTAGATGTACCTTGCCTTAAAGCAATGGCAGATTATACTAAATTGCTTGACCTTACATTCAAAGAAAGCAATGATTTGGCTCATGTTTCCTTTCTTCACTAGGCACATAAAAAAAAAAGAAAAAAAGGAAGTTAAGGAGGAATGGAATACAAATTTCTGCTTTGCATTCAAAATACCCTGAGTATTTGCATTTAGAAAATAACTGTGAATAACTGTTGTGCTTCAAGGCAACAACTGACCATCCAGAAGAATCCTGCTCTCAATCCCTCTTCCTCTCTCTTTAATTTTCCTCTGTGGAGCATTGGTGATTCGCTATAGATGGAAAACTGAATGGGAAAACTGGCCAAGCTAGTAACTAAGAAATCTATGTCTACCCATCTAAGTCATACAGTCTGAATCAAACTGATCACCAGATCAAGCCAGGTCCTTAACTTAGTTTGGCAGGAATCCATTAAGAGTATTTTTTTACCTTCTAGTGTAACAGGGATCATGATCCATTAAGTAGGATCATCCCAGAATAAGACTAATCAATTCCCAGGGGCAGTGGTAGCTACTGTCTCTATGTGCACAACAAAAACCATTAGTCTACTGAAGATATGAATGTTTTCTTCTTACTGATGTTGTTAGGATCAGTATATTGGTAGTTGATTTAAACAACATTCAGGTGATTTAGACGTCCCTCTGATCTTATACATAGTGAAACTATTAATCCAGCTGCTGTCTATACTTTTAGAGATAGATATATTTTGGTTTTCAAGTCTAGAATTCTCTTTTGAATCTGTAAGAAGGATGAGATTTCAAAATTATCTGTTTTCAGAGATGTAAATCTTTCTTAGGCAATCTACATTTACATTTTGTTTAGCACCCCAGGCCGTATTTGTTATTTAATCTGCCTAATGTCAGAAGGAAGCACAGTTCTATAAAGCCATGTGGTGATGAATAACACTTCTAATGGAGTTATAAATTGAGACTAATTGGTTTACGTGATTGTTATTAAGTCCCATTTCAGCTGGTTAATGGAATTTTGTTTGGCAGGGGAACAGAGCTAATGTTATCAGATAATTTTCTTTTGAAAACGGCTTAAATTTCAGTCTTCCAGATCCACAGGTTCTAAATAAGTCAGGGCCATTCCCCCTAAAAAAATCCTTACGACGTACCAACAGAAGAAAATTACAATGTTATCAATAAAGTGGCTTTAATGTTTCAGTGCATTTTCACACCCTATCATCATGTCTTATGTTGCCTCCAAAAATGGCCAAAACATTCCAATCACTGAAACATTTCAGCAGAGACTTTAATCCCATCTCACAATTGCTTGAATGGTTTCAAATGTCACATAATGAACAAATAAATTGACTTTCATGAAAACCAGATTTGGCAGGAATGCATGAGTGCCTAGTTAAATAAGCAAACTGGGACTTAGGGGTACTTCTACCCAATTTGTTGTTTTTCGAGTGTAATAGTTCCTAAATTAGTCTCAAAACATGGACTGGTTTGAAACTTGAAATCAATATCCACACGCGTTTTGAAAGTTGATGGCTTGCCTGATCATATTAAGGTTCTGAGGACTTTTTTTTTAATTGTCAGTGTAATCCAGTGATGCAAAAACATGTTGTCAAGTATAATATCCATTCAGCAATTTGTCTGCATCAGTTATTGCTGCTTCCTTTGACCCTTGTTGAGGGTCAAGAACACCATGTTTAAGATTACATAGATTACATAGTGTCCAAAGTTCATGAAGATTAACAGTACTAACATGGGTTTCCCTATTTATAAGCCTGAACAAGTTTATACTTCAGCACATTGTAATGCCAACACCAGTAGGGCATAGTTCAATAATCACAGATATTTAAAAAAAGAAAAAAGAAAGAAAAAAAAAAGATCAATTTATTCCCATGAGCACAAGCAAGAATTAGAATTTTGTCATGGTTTAACCCCAGCTGGCATCACCTCCGTGCAATGGGGGAGAGAATCAGAAGAGTAAAAGTGAGAAAACTTGTGGATTGAGATAAAGATAGTTTAATAAGTAAAGCAAAAGCCGCACACGCAAGCAAAGCAAAACAAGGAATTCATTTGCTACTTCCCATCAGCAGGCAGGTGTTCAGCCATCTCCAGGAAAGCAGGGCTCCATCACGCATAACGGTTACTTGGGAAGACAAACGCCATCACTCTGAATGTTCCCCCCTTCCTTCTTCTTCCCCCAGCTTTATATGCTGAGCATGACATCATATGATGTGGAATATCCTTTTGGTCAGTTGGGGTCAGCTGTCCCGGCTGCGTCCCCTCCCAACTTCTTGTGCATGCCCAGCCTACTCGATGGTGGGGTGGGGTGAGAAGCAGAAAAGGCCTTGACTCTGTGTAAGCACTGCTCAGCAATAATTAAAACATCCCTGTGTTATCAACACTGTTTTCAGCACAAATCCAAAACATAGCCCCATACTAGCTACTATGAAGAAAATTAACTCTACCCCAGCCAAAACCAGCACAAACTTGCACTAATAAAATTTGGAATTCCTAGAAATAGAGCTTTCCTAAATCAACTGGGTAGGTAGTGTTTAGGGAATATGTATAGTTGTACCTGTATAAAAAGAAAGTGTTCAAAGATATGTGTGGTCCCTGCTAAGGGAGAGCTGCATGAAACTACATCCCCAAACATAGGCAGCTGTCCTTAATTGTGCAGTGCAAAGGGAAAGTGAAGGTTCTCAGACACTACATACTCAAACCAGGAAGCTATTTATAGACCACAGCAACATCCTGAGAGCAAATCTGGAGCCAATGAAGTTTAATATTCTCTCTATAGCTATGATCACCAAGCAACCTGGCCTCTGCATAACACACCAGCTGTAGCTTCTGAATGGCCTTCAAGTGTCATCCCACGTTGAATGAAGTACAGTAACAGAATCTGGAAGTTTCAAAGACAAGGATAACTTGGAATGGTGCGCACCAGAGAGCTAATTATAATCGTCACAACAAACGCAAATGCAGGGTGGTGATTTTACGCATGTATGCAACTGGGGGACACCAGCATCAAGGACGGATAGGGGGAAGGAGGGCATGAATGGAAATACTAGAATGATGACAGGTACTGGCAAACCATTGGCAAATGCCACTGACCTTGGAAGAAGCTACAATTTCTCCCACATTAATATGTTGTGAAAATTTCAGCATCAACTCAAAATAACTCAGGGTTAAGCCTCAACCAACATATTACCAGCACAACCAAACACTTGTTTCATTTTATTTCTACCTGTTTCTTTTTAAAGTCTGTTTTACTGTGTGTTTAAAAATTACTTGCATATTGTATGTTTTTACTCCATTTTCTCAATTCGAAATTTTAGTTTTGATGCCTATTATTTGATCAGTTGGTATGGTTTAAAAATAGACAGGCTTTTGGATTTAGAGTACCTGATTAAAAGAGTGTAAGTCCAAGAGTTTATCTATATACCTGTTGATCCCATAAAAGGTTATCTTTACCTACGCTCTGTACTTCGTAATATTTTTAGACCACCACAGCTATGACCAATGTCCAAGAAGATCAATGCTAGAATTTTGATTCTTTTTAAAACAGATGGTTTCATATGCGAAAGAAGAAAGGGATATTTTTTTTTTCCAATTTCTATAGTAGTTTTTTGAGCCTACTTACTTTTGAATGTTAGTAATTCCCAGAAAATGTAAAGGTTTGTTCAGTGTGTGAATGGCTCTCCAAGTCAGAAGACTGTGGTTGGCAGAATAGGGATTCCTCTAGCCAGACTTCTGATTTTCCAAGATGCTGTAACCTGCTGAAGGGTCTAAACCATTGGCATTTAGAAGCAGAGTCCATATGATCCCCAAATTCTTAGTTTGCCTGTCCTCCTTACAATATCTTCCACCAAGGGGACAGTTCTACTGTTAAATTTTAGGCAGAAATATGTTGATTTTCATGTGGTTGCTTTCCATCACCACTTACTTTGACTACTTATTTTCAAATCCATATTGGAAAAGTTTATTCATTGTAATTATCGAAAAAACAGCACAGAACTTTTGGAACCAGTCTCAGTTAAGCAACGCAGTCGGAAAAGAATGTTTCAAAGAAGTTTAACTAAAAAGCTCAATAGTTCCATGACCGTGGTTATCAAATACTTTGAAAAATATTCATGATCCTTTCACCAATATTTGTAGAAAAGGGAAACGAATTCATAGCAAAATGTAGTAAAACTGAATATCCATTATCCATTATCCATTTGATCCATTATATATTGTGTTTTTCTTGCATAGAATAATCTAAATTGTTTAATCATCTCAAAACTCTTAGTGAAATATTGTACACGTGACTTGAAATACTCTTATCATTCCTGACTTTTTTATATCATTGCAAATGAAGATAAATATGTGAACTTAATATTTGAAACAATTTGTTTGAGAGCAAGCATGGCGAGTATCTTTTGACTGTCTCATTGCCCTCTCACACTACACCTTGTATTGTGACTTTTCAGATGATAACATGAGTTTATACAAATAAAGACACGTTAGCAAGAAATAATGAACATTCATCTCCTCAGCTAATTTATTGTTAAAGACAGGCATCTTTTACAAAATACTAATTCCAAACAAATTCAAAGGAAACCAGTATCAAATCTTAATTAAAAAGTCTGTTCTGCTCTCTGCCTGGTGTCACCTCCACATTTGCCAGAGACCAAAAAACAAGGAGGCAGGCATAGATTATAAAAGAAGGAATGGAAGAAATTATAACTAGAACTGGATTTTTTCTCTGTATGTGTTATTGATTTGCACAACAAGCTGCAATGGGTGAGGAAGAAGGAGAGAGAGAGGTTCATGTTGGTTCATGTTGAAACTAGACAGAAAGGTTATAGATTTTAGCAAAAAATATTTTTTGCAGCTACTCAACTCTTATGTTTAACCTATTTTTCCCTTTTTTTTTATTCAGGTCTCTTTCACTTCTTTTATTTTAAATCATTTCTGGATTTTTTTACAATGTCTGCTGTAACTGAGATCATCCACATCCTACATAACTGCCTTAGGACTGAGTACAACTTCAGTCTTCAGGGTGGGATCAAAACTCACATTGGGAAAAACAACAAAAGATATGCACGAGGCAAAGAGAAAAAAAGATGAGTTAGAAAAGAAACACAGCTCACACAGGAAGAGAGATTATTAAAAGGTTGGCCATTTGTTTGGAGGAGGGAGGAAACAGGAAAGGAAAGGGAAACCCGTAATTTCCACTGGGTCTTTAGGAAGTCTTTTTCTGATTTTCTCCCTGAGGTCTCATTTAAAAAAAAAATCAAACAAAACCAACCAACCAAACAAAAAACCCCAAAGCCTGAAGCGGGGTTAGAGAGAACTGTGACAGTTTTTATACTATCTCTTGCCGTCCATAGATACACTTTTGTACTAACAAGTCCCAGGTAACTTTAGGGTTCCTGTTAAGACCCTTATTGTTCTTCAAAGTTCAGCTACCGTGGCTCTTTTAGCCAGAAGCTTGTTCGTTTGTGTTGGGTGAGATGACTGCACCTCACTTTTTGAGATACAAACTACCCATGTCTTGGTCACCATGTACCTAGCTTGTTGTAATGTGTTTTACATGCAATTACCTCTTACTGTCATTTGGAAGCTGCAGGCCGTATTTCCCACCATGTCTATTTAACAAATTTACCTACTCTGCACTAGATGCCACTCATTTTGCTAGTTGCAGTTGAGAGTGCTGATTTTAAATTTCACAGACACAGTAATTCTTAAATCTGCTTATGTGGGAGACCATGTTTCTTTTTGTGTGATTCTGCACTCCTGTTGGAGAAGGCCAGATAAGGAAATTCCATTTGGTGTCCTCAACTCTGGAACTTACTTCTAGTCCAAATCTTTTGATTTGTTGAACCTGGCAAACATGCTGCACAGTTCAGCTTTAATTTTTTGTGGGGACTTGTGTAATGGATGAGTTTGTAAAATGCAGGGATTTTAGTATTGCAGTAATGACTGTCCTTGAGCCTAACACAACTCTTTGTTCAGTGAGTCAACAGTAATTTGCTTTTATTTTCAATATTTTGTACATAATTTTTTTTAAAGCACTCAATGTAATTGTTGAATTTTTTTTATAAATTGAAATAAACAGAATATTATGTTTGTTTCTTCCTTTCATAAGAAACAGAAATTCTTATTTATTAGTATCTGTCCTCCCTTCCTTGACTCCTGTGCTGAAGGATATTTTGTATTTCAACTCTGTGCTTCTGGATTTTTACTGTTTTTCTAGCAAGCATGTCATCATCAACTCATTTGTCATTTATCTACATTAAAACTGTTAGACTCACATGAGAAAAAGTTGGATTACTACATAAAAAATTAGTTTATGCCCTGCATTTCTTTCTGTTTATAAGCTGACACAGAGCAAGACAAAAGCAAAGTAAGCGTGAATTAGCAAAGTGGGAATGCATAGCTCTTGGATTTTCTTTTCGTTTCCATTTATTGTGCATAATGTTTTGGAAACCTCCCGTTGCTAGGAAATTAGCCACCATCCATTGCCATTTCCTCCTGCCTTGGTCACCTCTCAACCAGCTCTGATTCCCTCCTGGTCTCCTCCCTGTGCTTCTCCCAGAGACGAGTGTTCAGGTTTCAGCTGTGATGTGAGGAGGTTGGCAGTGGAAAAGCCAGACATCTCCAAGCACCAGCAAATCTCCAACTGCTCCCATTTGCCCTGCCTTGTTCTGCTCCTTGGGGCAGCACTGTGTCTCTAGGAGACATCAAAACTTGTGCGTCCCACAAGTTGAAAGTAAAGGTGATTGGATTGTATCATACAACCCATAAAGGTTAAGTTCCGGAGGAGGGAACAACAGGTTATCCTAAGCCTACATAAAATCACCCTCCTGCTGCTTCTCCCCCAGCTGCCTCCAAATTGGCTGGCTGACCTGTGAAGCATGTCTTTCGTGTGTGCTCAAGGAGGCTGCATGGCTGCTGCAGGACTGGGGACACCTGTCAAATGCAGGCCAGTGCCCATGGCAGCCTCCGCTGTCCCCAGCACACACTTCTCCCCATGTGCAGGGCCGCTGGCTGCTGGGGGGTTTCTCGGTGGATTCTCTGGTCAGTGGGGAGGTGGTTGAACTGTCACCAAACAGCCAACTGTGAAGTCACGTCAATGGATTTCAGCTGTGGTGCAGAAACTTGAACAAACAGGCATAACATGGAGCTTAGAGAGCAAAGTCAATGCTACCTGGCAATGAAAATGTGCTTGGCTGAAGCTGTGTTATCTATGCATTTATTTCCAATAAGTCCATCACCACAGGACATGGGAGCTGTCTAAAACATTAGTTGAAGGCATAAATAACTCATAAACATTGCAGCACTGCTTGGATCGCCCTATTTTAATTGTTCTTCCTGTTGTTCTTTCAGAGAATTTTTATATTTAAATAAAATTAGTGAAACAATGTTTCACAATACATATCTGTCTCCTTTTCGCCCACATTTTTCTGCCAAATTACTGGGAGTGCCTGAATTCTGGGTAGGAAGTCCTCTGATCTCCCTGGTAAGAAACCATACAGCTACAGAAGATGTATATAAATAGTTTACATCTTCTTTAATCTGCCTTGCATGAACAGCTTGTTGTTACCAATACTATTGTTAGTCATGCGTCCCCACAAATGGAACCAACTAGTGACACTTTGACCCTAAGTAGATTGGTATTACTGTCTCTTGCTAACATGCCAGAATGATATTTAATGTACCAGGGAGTCAAACAGGTTAGGACTGCGTATTTAGGAAAAAGTGGGTCAGGCTGACTCAATACTGAAAAGTGCAGGATCAGTTTGGGTATTTAAGAATGTGTGGGAAATAGGGTGATTTTTGGAACAAGGCAGGAAACTTCATGGAGTGACTGACATGTTAGCAGCAGCAACATTGCTAGTGATCCACACCCACTTCCCTTTTAAGGTATTTAAAATACACTGAAACTTCTCTTCTATTAACCCTCAACAAGAATAACCAAGAGAGGGTTTCCTGCAGTCTTCATAACCCTGAAGGGCAAGAATGTCCTCCAGTAAATTCACTGCACTGCACCAATGCCATCAGCCTCTAGAAAGTGAAAGGGTTGGGGGTAGTTAATGGATCAGACAGTCCATGATCCCAACTGACAAGTGCAACTTAAAATTTAAAATATGATGAACGAACAATCCCAGACTAAGCACAGTGGTGACTTGCCTGTTCCCATATTTCCCCACTGTCGTGATTTTACATGATACACCATGGCAGCCATGCAAATCAATTACAACTGGAAATGACAACTCTTCCAGTAATGCATATCACCATTGTTTAAAAGATGCAAAAAGCATTCCACAAGTAACATGAAATCTCTTGCTTCATCACTTCAGCAGTCTCCACAAAGAAAG
Organism: Calonectris borealis; assembly: GCF_964195595.1. Taxonomy (NCBI): domain Eukaryota; kingdom Metazoa; phylum Chordata; class Aves; order Procellariiformes; family Procellariidae; genus Calonectris; species Calonectris borealis. The sequence continues at coordinate 18,749,960 of NC_134315.1, forward strand.
TAAAAAAAGCATTTCTACTATGCATACAATTAAACCCATGAGAACCAAACATAAGTACTCACAATACAGCATTTCAAAATGTTAGCTATACTGTGTAAGTCACATGGTCATTTACATGGTACATACAGAAATAACATTGAAGAACAAAACAGTGCGACACAAAACCTTGTACTAATATGACACATGAAATACTCTTTTTAGTGTGGAATAAAATCATTTTCAGGTAACTGGGAAGGGAATAATAGCAGTTGCAAATATAAATCTTATTCTGATCATAAGTATGCACACAAGCCTCAGATGTACAGTGTTTTGAATGAGGTCTTTGTAAAGAATCAACAGGTGATCACCCGCTTTGGTGGATTTTTGAATGTATGAAATGAACCACCAGGCATAGTCTACTTCTTGCACAGTGTACTAGACATGGTCTACTTCATGTCTGGTTTTCAAATCTCTTATACATAAAGTGATGAATAAAGCTGTACAATATTTTCTTTATGAAGTTTGTCTTACAAAATGTACCATGTGATGTTCTATGATTTGCAAACTTTCTGAGTTTTATTACAATTTTATTACTACAGGATTAGGTAAATTGGCAAATTTTCAGTTGCCAAGATGTTTTTGCCCCAAAACGAGGATCATTTTTGCTCAAAATTAGATGCATTTTTATTTGAAAATGAATCTGTATTCTCAGGAAATTAGGGGGCTATTTTTGTTTCAAACTCTTACAACACTTAGGGAAAACATCAGGATAAAAAAATAGGTGCACTTCCAAATCACACAAAAGGACAAAAATTCCTCAAATTAAACAGTTTTGTATTTAATTTCTCTATTTTGTATATTCCCAGTAGTCAGAGCTTATATAAATTTGTCTGATGGGCAACCTTCCTGTGACATTACATAATATGACACACTGTTGTCTTCAAAGAAGGCCTTGTCTGCATTGTTTCCTTATTCTAAAGCCAGAGAGCTAAAAGGGGGTTACAATTTTTCAGAGTGACAGGGTTAGAATATATAATTTACAATTTGCCTTTCCACATTCACAGAAGAATCTCATGCCTGCAGTGAACCCCTGGCATATATAAATATTTTAAATAAGTATACTTCTCTCCTTTTGGCATTTCTTCAAGCTATGGTTTCCAGCCCAGGTTTCCAATATAAGCCATGACGATTAAATAAATATATTATGTCTCACCAGTGGTTTTCACCATGTCGTCTCCGAAGCACTTTCTGCTTATGATGACTGTTTATCAAACTCTCAGATCCAGAATCCAAAAGGTCAAGTAGTCAAAACTATACCCCTCCATCTGCACAATAAACAGAAGGATTTCATTTGCTGACACTTCAGGTCCCCCACAGCTCTATTTCTTTTTTACCTATCTCAAAATAACAACTTTTGTTTTTTCTTGTGTAAAGTGTCTGTGTCTGAGAACAAACAAACAAAAAGCTTGCTCTCACTCTTCCCCAAAACGTAGTTGCAAAAGGGTTGAGGGCCACAAATCTGACTTCCTATGTTTCACAGACTGTTACATTTCCCTTGCTTACCTCCATTCAGAATCAGACTGTGGGTAGACAAAAGCTATGTTCAGTCCTTGGAAGATTAGAGAAGTGTATTTCTCAGGCAAAAGCAGGGTAAACCAATGTGCCATTAATTGCCGTGGCTGCTCTAGTGCTAGAGGATTGATTAGGTGAGAGATGCCTGCTAAGATCATCCGGGCAAGCTACTTTCAAGGCTGTGGAAGAAGGTAAAAAATTCCAGCCTTGGAAAAAAGCTCTTTGTGAAAGTCAGCTGCACAGAAACAATCTCGCAATCCCCAGTAAATAGGCAAATGTAGAATGCTCACTGCTACTGAGTCTAACGAAAGACCTGCCTTTAAGGCACTGCTTCTCATAGATTGTCTTGGGTGTAGCTCCAACTTCTCTTTTTTCTGATGTCGTACATGTTATTTTATAATACCTCATAATTAATTGTTTTCTGTGGTTACTCTGTGATAAATAAAGACTAGATTTGAAAAGTGAACGGTCTAAAATGTTTTTTCCAAGCAAATATCTCTACGGAAGATAGTTAAAATTACAGCTCACTTTTTCTCCTAAACAGAGGGTTGAAATTCCGAGTTACATCTCTAAACACATATGGAGAAACTGTAACCAGGAGGAAAAAAAAAGGCTGAGCCTGCTGCAGCACACAGGAGAGACGATATAACTGTAGAGGAACATTTAAATTACACATTGTCACAAAGACTGAAACAATGCCCAGAATCTTCCCCATATTGCATCTTCTATCCCACCACCAACATATTGGTTAGTCCATCCTTTCCAAGTTCTGCTGCAGAACAAACTCTGGGATCATGCTTCGTTTGGCAAAGCACTTCCCCTTGTTTGGACAGATTGATTCGGAACCAGTGAATCCTATTAGGGTTTACTTGATGGTATCATTTTGTATACTTAGAAAAGTATAGCTTTTTTAGTTTCTTTTCTTGTTGTGGGTTAGAATCCAGAGCTGGAGATAGACAATGGCAAAATATATCAAAATAATCTGAAAATCCTCCTGGAGTTAATAACGTTTTCCCCTGCTACTCATTCTGCTCTTTTGAGGAAGTATGATTTTCCCACCACCTCAAAATAAGCAGAATATATCGCCTTGAATATATGAATACATTGTGGTACATGTGACTTGAAAGATATCTGCAGACACATTCACAAACAAACAAGAAATCAAAACTAGCTTAACTAGGAAGCTCCCTGAGTTGAGGGTAAAAAGCTACAGAAAGCATAAGAACTATCATATTAGGTCACATCAAAGATCCATATAGCCTAATATCCTTTCTCTTATAGCGGCCAAGAGCAAATGATTAGGGAAAATTTATTAGAAATAGGAAATAAAATTGTTCCCCATGACTGTTGCTAGACCTCCAGGTAATCACTCATTTAAGAACTTCCTAAGTTAGAGTTTGCGTCCAGACCATGGTATTCAATATCCCCACGACGCTTTTCCACCATTGTTTTCTCTACCACCTTTTTGAGTTAATTTGTGTTTTGCCCTTCATAGCATCTCATAGCAACAGATTCCTCAATTTAATGACCATTCCTTCCCAGTCCTTCATGATCCCCTATATCAGTTGTTCCCAGATTAGTTCCTGAAGAGTGTACCGAATAAGACACCATGCTAGCTTTAAAAAATCTACTTTAGTTTCCAGAAGCAGTCTCTGTGGCAGCAAAAAGCTATAAGCTAGCTTTCCCACTCTCCTGTTCTTCCTATTTTTCATTCTGAGTTTTTCCTTGTTATTCATCTTTTAATAAAATAATTATTGAAAAAAATCCTGATTTTGTAATAGTATTCCACACAACATGATTTCAGGTTGGAAACATGTCCCATTCACCCTGATTTTACACAGTGGGAACAAAAAGCCCTTATTTTTTTATTCAAAGTCTGTTTCTTGGGTTTAATGAGTAAAATCCCTTTATTCAACCAGTATTTTGTGAGCAACCTAAATCTCAAAGCATGAGATAAGTGAATATTTCTTGTAAATCCATTAATATCCAGAGATCATTTTTCTTTTCAAAATATTTATGAGAACTGAGTAATTTCCACAGCAAATTATGCAAATGTGCAGTACAAGTTCTCCAGCACAGCTCAGCCAGTGCAAATCCTGACCTTCCAACACTCCTGCTGTTCCTGCTTTGGGCTTCTCTTCATCAGGCTGCCAATCATATGTTACAATGCCAAGTTTTGCAGTGTGGATAGGTGTCCACTAGAAGCCAAGATAATATCAATGAGCTTATTTACACAAGAGGACTAAACCAGATCCGAAGACTCACATGCAGAAAGAAAAAGCTTCTGGACTGAATTAATCCAAAAGTAGCTAAGCTTGATGAAAGGATTGCTAGGTAAAATCTGCAGTTATGTTATGCAAATGTTAGACTGGGTAGATTGTTGGATCAGAGGAGACCATTAGAATGATGAAATGTATTAACTTCTTCAGCTGCTTACCACCTGCAATTAAGAAAAATCTCCAAAAATTGAATTTTGATTTCAACTACCAATAAAGCATGTCAGGATAGGTTGTACCCCACATAAGGTTCATACTGTAGTACTTGAGATCAAATTGGCCATTAAATGCTAAATATGCACCTTCAGAATTGTTGTATTTAAAAGATATGTATTTTTTGCATGTATGAATGCATTTGTGTTCTCCTAGGTGGATACCCAGAGGTATTGTAATAGTTCAATGAAAACAATAACAGCTGCACAGAAAAAAGTGATACACTGTGATAGCCAGTATTAACGTAATTTGCCCTGGAAATCTTAGTCAGATCTACCATTCTGACAGGAAAAATGGGAACTTATGTCGATTTCATCTGGCTAGATGACAGGAAGACATCAACTTATCACAGTGCTGAGTTTAAATTTTCTAAAGAACAATGTGTAAAAAGATCTATAGGGACCCTCAAAGTTTAGATTTTATGATAGTTCGTTCTTTCCATAAGAGACCAAAGAGGGAATCAGTGAAAACTCTAACAAGGAGTTTTCCATTCTTTGTAAGGCAATTCTCTTCCCTTTTTAACACATTATGCAGAGAAATGCTTTGTCTTTTTACTTATTTGCTGCCTACTTTACTTAATCCTAATAGATGTTAATCTGTTGATTTTCTTTTCCTGGCTTCACAGATATTTTAGGAGTAGGATTCTTTTGCACCAATGGAAAGTAAGTTCTGCTGTCAATATGTATACATCACTGAGAGCGATGGAATTCACTCTCTTCAACATCTTCTTAGTTACTTCATAGGAACCTGGTCAAAGAAACCCCTGTACACCCATAAAGCTATTTTACTTTAGCATACTATAGCATATAAAGTGAAAGACATACTGGAAGGATATTTGGGCCTCAGGTCAGTAATAGAATCTGGTGTAAGGTTCTGTCCACAGTGCATGTGAAGAGCTAATCAGTTCAGAAAAAGGATCTAAAATAACAAGAAAACAGGAAGGCAACCTGCTGTTAAGCAATAGAGAAGTGTGGAGGAGTCAGGTGTTCTTAAATCCACTTCTCTGTGGTATTTAGATGATGTGTTCAGGGTTGTAGGGAAATACTTTTGTGCTCTAACCCTACATCCACTAACATTGTCTGCTCCACTACACAGATATGATATCCCCAATGAAGGTGTCCACCAAATAGGCTCAGATTGATTACAGAAGAGTAATGTAGCTGAGTAAGAGAGATTCACTGCCCCCTAAAATGTCCCTGATCTAGCTTTCTGACCTCTACTGGTTGTGGAAATTTCCCCAGTTCCTCCCAACTTCACCCAAATTCCATCACACCACAGCTTAAAAAATATGTATAAATTTATTAGCGTTCTGTTGCTGGTAAAATACTGTTGCTGCAAAGCAATGAGACTAAAATAAGTTACCATCCTTGGGATGCCAGAACTGTTTTTGCTTACTTTCCTGGGCAGCTTGCTCTGGCCGACTGTCATTGCAATTTATTTCCCTTTCTTCCTGAAGGACTAAGACTAATATCTGTCCTTGAAGGTATTGCCTTAGTCACACCTATAGGTAAATGTGAATGCAAAATACTTTCACGGTGGAGTTCTCCCATTCTGATAAAACTTATACAAATTCATTGGATCAGAAAAACACAAAAACTAACAGAACTCCTTGCAGGTAACCTGGTAGATAGAGAAAGCCCCTGGAACTGAAGGAAGTCCACAACTAGTCCTTCAGTAAAATTCCTTACTGCCATTCTAGCCACATACTCTAAGCTGAAGGCTACATAAAGGAGTATTATCCTTTCCTCTCAACCCACAAATTTTTAATTCCTTTCTGCACTGAACTCAAACTCAAAAAAAAACCAAACCCCATGAGAACTGCATGCTTAGAATAGATCATTGCATGATGAGTACCATTTTCCTCAGGGAAGTGTTGAACAGTGATTTTATCCTTTAAGACAACAAAAGGAGACATGACCTGGAACTTCCACACCTGTGTAAGTGCTGAATCTAACAGCATGTGAAAGCTGCAGGTTCAGACTAAAAGCAGAAAACAGTAGTTTAAACAGCTCACCTGCTGCAATGAATTTCTCAAAAGAAGCAGCTGGATGAGGGATCAGGATCAGAACCAGAGCAACTGGGGAATAAAATAAACACCGAGCTGCTTGCCTCTGACAAGACTGGGGTGCTTGGGAACTTTAAAACTGTGAAAAGAAAGGCATGTAAAGCTACAATTTTCAGACTATGGTTCTTGACTAAGATAATAACTTCAGTGCAAGTCCCAATTCAGCCACCTGCTTTCTTTTTAGACCTTTAAAAGCCCTAGATCTCATTAGAAAATCTTTCTTCTGTTGTAATGTGCTTTGGTCATTACACGATCCTTAGAAGCAAAGCATTTATGTTAATAGGAAGAAAATCGTCCATTTCATCACACCCTCTTTGCAGCTTTCAGCTGACATGTTACAACAAGCCAAGGACCCATTTCATTACTAAAAAAAACCCTACAGATAATAATCTCATTCTTCTCTCACCTACTTTTGTGAACTGGCTACAGGGAGTAGCAGTATTCTGCAAAACACGGCACAGTATTGGCAACGGCTATTGCCAGCTCAGACTGTACCTTTGGATAAATTATCAGCTATGTGTTGTGTTTGTCTGCTTTGTGTCAAAGTGCTTGCAAATGGGAAGCAGGTTACCTTCGCATCACTTTGGTAAACAGCAGTTTCATATAAAGTGAATTAGTATTTTGCTTTTCAGTAGATTCTGTCCTGAGTAATGTAATAGTTTGCAAAGGAGGAAACTAAAAAGCAAGTGCAAGAGGGATCCATTACTACAATGTAAAACAAATTAATGAGTTTAATTGCAACATGCAAAGGATTTTTCTTCTGTTTAAGTAAAGGGAAAATACAGATGGTGATTACTTCTAGTGAGTTCACTTTCAGATTGTGCTTCCAAAATACTGCATTTAGCAACTAACGGGAAGAATACTTTTTATAATATGCTCCAGCTAGACAGATAAACACCTCCTCAGTTCAAAACCGTCAAGAATATTCACAAACCAGCACACTTTGTGACTGAGCAGCTGTTCTGTACTTTAATGCTGTTGAAATTTAAAAAGGCAATAGCTCTCCTTAAAAATGCCATGCAGTTTTCAAGAATGATAACTGTTCTTCTTAGGTTTTCTTTACTTATGTTTGACATTTTAAAACAGTTATAATTGACATTATAACTAACTACCTGTCAGAATTGAATTGCATTTAGCTGCTAAACAACATTATCCCTATTCATAGTATTGTCCATCACTGACTAGCATTACCTTAAATGTTTGTACTGCCTTACAAACTCTTGTAATTAATAATGGCCAAATCGCCAGAGTTTGAGATTTGTTCACATTTGGAAAAGGACCGAAAACCTCATCACTTGAGAAACTTTCCTAAGATGGTTACACCTTTCAGTCTTTCAAAAAGTGTCAGGTGTTGCAGATAAGACCATCCATTGTGCAATCCAGGATATAGGAAAAAGTATGGTTACATCTATACTGCTCTGTGACTTTGTTTCTGAGACAATTTCCAGCAGAGGAATCCCAGCTTGCATCCGTATCCACACTACAGACCTTCAGTCCCTTGTGGCAGCACACAGTGCTCCCACTCCTTGGGGGATTTTTCTGATTCAACAACATTGTTCCTGGTCAGACAGAGAACCCAGGCTGTGACACAGGAAAGGTCTGTGACACATTCTCAAAATTAGCAGCCTGTGTGAGACCAAACTCAAACCTTTTGGTCATCAGCCTCTCCCACTACTCCTCAGGTGGCTCTGAGGATAGACAACAGGTAAGACATAATAAGTTCATTCTTCCAGGAAAGTCCACAGCCACAGTACACACACGTAACACCCTGTGCACCGCAGCTATAATGCATGATAACCAAAGCTACTTTGGTAGTGGAAGCCAAATCTGAAGCCACTTGGAAGTGGAAGTCAGATTAAAAACCTCATAGCTTTATACATAGACCACAGTTTCTACAAAATATGTCAATCTTTGAACTAATCCTGTGCTCTGTTGTTGACCTCTCCTTACCATTCATCCCAGGTCTCAGAGGCCTTTTCCATGTCCCAAAATCACCCAACAAGAACAATGGTGGAGAATGATCCTTCTTGCATCTGAGTATGATGGACAAAAAATGTTCCTTCCCCAGGGGATCAAATCAGGAGGCACACATCAGCTACCTAATGCAAGAGCATTCACAGTCATCAAGAAGGGTGCTCCAGTAGGATCTATGGCTGCTGGTCCTACAGAAGGAAACCCATATGTTTGATAGAAAGGACACCATCTCTTTCATTGCTCTGGAATATTTTACCAGTGGCCTCCTGAAATGAAGTCAGGCTTAGACCATCTGTGCCGATGGTAGATCCAATGGTAGATAGGCAATATCAAGAGGAATTTCTGCACCAACTTAAGTCTGCTGAAGTGCCAACAGCTTCTGACACTAACCAACAGAAATCTCAGAAAATCCACAAGCTTCTCCAACTGTCCGGGTTAACTTTCAAATTACTATTCAGCATGTATGTCCAGCAGTCCAGCAAACACTCCTCAAGGAATAGTGTCCTCGGCCTTTGCCCCCTTTCAATCTTCTTTTCCAGACTCAAGTGCCTGAGTCATCACAGCCCTGTTCCCATACTTGCTGACAATATTTCAAAGCAGCTCTGGAAATATTCTTTATGATCATCCTGATCATTGTTAAATGTTTTAAGGAATTTCTTTGGTTTTTTTCAGAGGCAAATAAACTTTGCCCTTCTTCTGGGAAAAGCAAGCCTGTAAAGTGTGACTGAATACCTCTACCTCCCTCCTGCCTCTTCTTTTTCTCCAACATGGCAGCTTGATGATGAGGCCCTGGGACAGCGAAACTGGGGAGGGGATAGGGGGGAGATCACTAGCTTGGAAGTGGCCTGATTATGTCCATAAAAAGAACAGGAGAATCGGGAAAGATAATAGATTCTTTGGACAAAGAAATTGCAGTGCCAGAATTGCTTTCTGCAGGGTAATTGTCACTGTCCTCTATGTGTTTAGCCCCTGAGGTCATCAGACTCAAAAATGTTAAATTTGAGAATGCTGAGAAAATAAGGATTATGTGAGTAGCTGTGATAACCTTTGAGTGAAACGTTTGTGTGTGTCCACCATTCTTTTAGAAGGAATAGATGTTTCTTGCACTCTGTACTCCTCCAGAATTCACTCACTTTCTAGTTGCTAGTTTGCAATTGCTGCTTTCTTTGCAGATATCTTTTCACAGTGAGAGACACTGGGTAGGCACTAGACCTGGTGCCCCTATCAAGCTGTTAGGCGTATTTCTGAAAGAGCTAGAAGCAAAGGTTCAGCTGCTTCTGCTATTGCAGCATAGAAAGCGAGACATACTCAGCACAAGACATGTGCTGTGCCTCCTCTTCCTGCCTCACATCAGGTCAACATCACTGCCCCATCTCTTTCTTAAAAGTTTACTTTCAATAGGCTAATACACATATAAAAGCTGGACCAGCCTATGAGTGGACGTGTTCGCAGTAAGGATCAAGGATATAACAGCAACACAAAGGTAGCAAAGCATTCTTACAAGTAAGAAGGTGTTGGGTCTTTGTCCATAAGGTTGTCCAGGTCTATCTTAAAACTATCTTACTGGGACAACCGAGGCTGCACTGAGTTGTCGTTCTTCTGTGCAAGAGCAAAGGCTGAATAATGGCTGGTCCAGCTTGCGGGAGTTATCTTGCTTCTCTTGTAGCTTGCTGAAACTGTAACCAAGGTCAGGAGTGTGTGCTCGATGTTAGAGGAGGAGAACAGCCTGTGGAAAGTTTTGTATTCAGGAAAGACAAAATGGGAAGCTCGTGCAAGCTTTACAGATTTTCCTTCTGGATTTGGTTTTTGTTTGTTTGTTTGTTTTTTGTTTGTTTGTTTTTTGTTTGTTTGTTTGTTTTGTTTTTTGTTTTTCCCCTTCATTCTTTTCTTCTAGCATGTTCTTCTAGCACTAGTAGCTTGGAAACATTGCTGCTGTCTGAAGCAGCCTGTTTTCACTGTGGCAAGAGAGGAAGGGCAGGAATTGGTTGGATGAGCAAGCACAGCCACGCTGGGTAGTTTTTCAAGCAGTCTGATAGCCACAGGAGCGTTCATGTGTGCAGAGCAGCCAGCTGGAGCACTGTGCCTGGCAGGGCCATTCCAGGCTCTGCCTGTGGCTTATAGCTGTGAGATTTGGATCTGCTGGCAGCTCTCATCTTGAGGCTTTGCCAGTAGTGTCAGAGGAAAGACTCCAAGTGAAAGAAGCTGCAACTGTGCTGTTCATCATTTGAGCAGTTCTCTAGTAATCCTTGTGAAGATGAAGCAGGCTTTGACTCTGGTCATGGCTGAATATCTGAGAGTTTCATAGACAGTTTTGTGTAGGGCTTCTCTGTGGTGGATGGACAAATGTCCTCTTGCTGCAAGTGTACTTAGCTCTACTGAGACTGGTGCTCTGCTGTGCCACTGTGATTTCACAGGTGGCTTCACACAAGGTTTAAAGAGCCACGCACCATATTCCAGTTTATCAGGTAATAAAAGATATGGATTACAGTAGTGTCTGCATGAGAACAAGGTAGAGTAAAATATACAATGTCTTGATACATTAAAACCTTTTCTATGAGAGATCTCTAGGTTGTTTTTTTTCCCCCTCTGGGGCATAGAAATAACTGGCCAGATCATTAAGTTCAGCTTTACTGAAGGTTATAAAATAATAGCAGAGGTGGATTTATTCCCTGAAGATGTAACATTTAAGGATTGCTAGACTATAGCAGAATTCATCCATTCATAAAAACCATTTGCTAATAGTCCCAGCATGCTTCTGGTGTTTTAGACAACACATTGAGGGAAGCAAGAGCAAATCAGAGAAATGCTTAGATTGCCACTTCAGTCATATTCTAGCCAAGCTCTGCCTCCATGTGGTTCAAAAACAGCAACAAAACCAAATCTAGCCCAGTTTTCCAAAAAATATTTCCTTTGTATATTTTCCTTAGCCGAGTTAAAGAATGTCATTCAACAGAATCTCTTAAAAGGTGGCTAACATAGCAAAATAATTGATCAATTTTTTTACATCTACAGAAGAAGGAGTGACAATAGGGAAGTTTTTAAGCAGCAGTTGTGAGCTGCAGTAGACCCAGAAAGCGAGCAAAGTCTTGCAGGCAAAGATAAATTAATTAATGAAACAGAAAGACCTAGCTGAGGGAACCTAAGAAAAAGTCTAAGACAGAAGAAACAGAAGTCTAAAACATCACTTGCGATTTCCTTTTGGTGTCTTTATTCTTTGGAAAGATTACCTCAAGGGTACTTAAGTGATATCGCTGAAGTATGATATCTCCTTCTGGATTCACTGCTGTAGGCACTTAAATCCCTGAGAGTGCAAGTGTAAAGTTACTTAGAAACATAAAGAAAGTCGTACACCTAGGTAAGAGTATGCTAAGCAAAGTAATGGATTAAACTTTAACCTTTTTAGTTCCTAACTTAATTTTCATGACATAGTTTTGTGGCAGTTCATCCAGAGGAAACACATTGGGGTGGGTAAGGCTAAACAATATCCCTAGAATTTGGTAGTTGATGTCTTTAAGCTTCTAAGCACATGTGAATGAATGGTCCTACATATGTGTGTTGTCCCATGGCACTGATTTGAGTAAGACTTCATGGCTTAGAGGACAGAATTTTCTCTTCTCCAATTGATCTTGCTAGCATGTTTGGCCATGAAGCATGGCAGTCTTTTTAAACAATCTTCTGACGTGTGACTGTTTAGAACCTCCTCCTAACACTTCTAGGCCACTTGACATCTCATAGGACTTTCTGGCCAGAGGAATTTTGTACTGTTTTCTAATGAAGATGATCAGCAAGGGGTTAGTGACTCCACTGGAAGTTAATGAAGACTTGGAGGACAAAATAGATGAATTGCTATATATTTTAAAAATAAATTCATTTAGTCATTTACTCCTTCAAAGTTACAAAAATAAAATCCTCAGTATGTCAGCCTTCGAGATGTTTTCTTGATTATTCAAAATGAAATTATTTGCTGCATGTATGATGGAAATTGCCTGGAAAATTATCATTTTTTTCTCTCTGCCCAGAATACGCACTGATCCTGAAGTACCAGTAAGATTTATCAACAGTTCAGAAACTATTACAAATATGTTCCCAGCTGGCACACTGATTATCAGGACTTCACAAAAGTCCTGACTTCACTAGTAATATGACTGAACTTCCAGAGCTTCAGAGGAAAAATACTTCAGAAACAATATCCCCTCAGCCTACAGGATGCAACTAAATAATTCGAATTCATGAACTGCCTTTGAGAAACTTAAACCATTTTGAATTGTAAAACTGAAAGTAGCAAAAAGTGTTTGAAATGCCAAAAGGGCAGCCCTCCAATGGAAAGTTTTGCTCGAGGGAGCCAGATAAAGACTCCAGAGGAAGCTGTCACTACATTATTAGTGTCATCAAGTTACTGCTCTGTGGACCAGAATGACCCAATCACCACAGAAACAATGAGGTGGAGGAAGAAACAAAGTAGTAGTTGGTGAAAAGATGTATGATATTCCCCTTTCTCCTTCCAACCCATTTATTTTTCATCCCACTTCCCCATAAAGCCTGTTTTGCAAAACATTTTTAGTCTTCTTCCACTGTAGAGAGCCCAGAGTCTTTTTATAGTGCCAGGGCCCAGCTCTCTCTTGGCCCAAATTCTCCCACATTCAGATTCTTCTTTTCCCAAGAGTTTTTTTCTCCTCAGACATTGACTTGTTGTAGCTATTAAAACTCTCCTCACCAGAGTATGTCTTCCTGATTTATCATCCACAGAAAAATACAGTTAAGATTATATTAAAAGCATGAATTAAATGCTATGTTACTAGGCAGTTAGCATCCATGTAGATACTCTCACATGCTGTTACTATTCTCATTCCAGAACCTTTGCTATTTTCAGTATCTCTCCATCAAGCTACAGTCTGCCAGTATAGACATGTCCTGAGATTGATTAGAAACGGCTGCCCCTGCACTTAATTTTCACAGATGTTCCATTTTTTAGCTGCCTCTCTGCTTCTGCTGCAGCCAAGATATCTGGTTGTAGCTTGAAGAAAAACCTGTTTTGTTTTAAAAATGCTTGAGTATCAATGGCAGTATAGAGAGTAACATCAGCTGAGTGTCTCAGCAAGTATGAGTATTTGATATAACTCTTGAAGTCAACAGTTCAGACAAGTCTGTATGGGCTACAAACACTACCCTGACTTGCGTGATCATCAGGGTAGATATGTTATTAGAGAGAGTGAAATTCTTTTGGTCTGATTTGGTTTTCAATCCAGGTGATAGTGTTCTCTCCCACAGAATCCGTCAGAGTTTCACTGTCTTCCCGTTCCTCATTGCACTGTCTGTGGGAAGGAATGGACTATCTCTCAGATCATTATCCTCATGCCTTTCTTGGATTATCTCCTTTTTGCAATGGAAGTTTGTCCAATTCAAAGTTGAAGAAAATACTAAGGGCCTGTTGGTTTTTAATTTGTTATTTTCTGAGCTCTTGCAGTGATGTAAGAGTGCCAGGGGATATGTCCCAACAGTACTTGGTAAATCTGGCTGAGTGACTGAGAGGTTTGCATTAGAGTGGCAGGACATATTTTGTTTCTTTTTCTTAAGATTCTGTATCTGTTAGAATTAAAATCCATTTTATTTTAACTGTAGGGTTGTAGTGAAATCCATTATACTAAAAATCAAGACATTTAGCTCCTAAGAATAGGTCTTTACAAGGAAGATATTTATTTACAAAGGTATGCTTTGTGATAACATTGTACCAGACAGCAAATAAAAAAATGTGCAATGGATAAACTTGTTTCAAAATGTATTGCAAATTATTGATTTCTTTCAGGCACCAGCAAAGCAAATATGAAAAGAATGATAGTAATCATATACACCATGCAAGCATGTACTTTCACTGACAGTAAATATTTTATTTTAACATTTTCTATTAAAGGTGCACATTGTAGCGGTGCAGGGAGAGATCCATACTGATTTATGTCCTTAATAAGCTATTGGCTTTTCTGGACAAAGAAAGGGATCGTTGCAAAAATGATGTACTTTATTGATCAGTGTTGATTAACGGATTTAGAGCACTTTACTTGGTGAAGGTATTTTTTTTCTGCATAGTGATTTTCATTTCTGTTAATTACAACTGTTTAACAAATCAATAGTGTAAATATACTGGAAATATATTTTTGTCACCGGCTAGTTAAGTCACACAGACAATGATTTAAATTAATTTTTTTTTTAAATGCTAGGTGGTTGATGCACAATCATTCTTTTTTTTATCGCCGTTCTTTAACTGAGAAAACATGGAAACACATTCTCAAATGTATGCATGTATCTAAGTCTCTCCATCATTCTTTATTACAATAGATTTAACACATCTTCTGTCCACACTGAGGATGTAAACATATCACGTAGGACCCTTAGCTTTACAAACAGCTTCTGTTTTTAACTGAAAGCAACAATTTTTTTTTTTTTAATCTGAAAGCAACAAAAGAATTTTCTTTATTAAATAACTCTTAACTGCAAGCCTGAAAGTATCATGCCGTAACTACTTATGTTAACCAAACTTCAGTTACGTGAGTTATGAACACTGGTTAGGAACTGAGTACAAGCAAACAAACAGATCTAAAACTCATTTATCAGTACAGCACCTTGGCTGCTATGTCTGTTACAATTATTATCACCAGGTATCCTATGGGAGACCATTAGAAGAACCAGATTCCCCATCCCATTAGGCAGTCTTAATGTACTTGTGCTGCAAGTGGACGAAGAATACACATTTCGCCTTTGAGTTCAAAGGAAAATGTCATTGTCCTGCACTTAGAAATTCCTCCTTATACATTGGTTATATTATCATAGGAGACACAGAGACAGTTGATATTAGAGTGTCCTGGGCTTGTAGAGTAATCAGCTCAGTTAGACTGATGTATCTGAATACCCTTGGTTTGTACAGATATCAGGTAACTACCATAGAACCTCTTTGAGCTGGGAAACCCTTAGCCTCTTAAGGAAATAATTTCTTGAGGAGTGACTCCTTGAATGCTTTATTTTCCACAAGAATATATCTAGAAAAGAAAACAATCAATCTTAGTGCCAGTCTGAAACTTTAGGCAGTGAGATACCATTAAAAATCTGGCCCTGAGTCAGGAAAGCAGAGGCAGGCAGTGAGGCTGCTTTATCTTCATAACATAAGCAGAGAAAATAATCTCTAAAGTATTATGTTTTCCATGATACAGATTGGGTTTTTATTTTTCTTGTTTTATGACATTAATACTTAAATCAGTAACAATATGAATCAGCCCTTTGTCCCAAAGATATGAGGTAACCCTCTACTTAGACATAAAACCTCAAGCCAAACATTTGAATATCATATGTTCTACTCAGTTGGTTATTAATTGTTATCATCCTGCCCAAGACAAATAGTATTCTCATTTAGCTAGTATCATCTGATTGGTTTTCAGTCAAACTTGCTCAGTGCTCAAACTGTCATTAGAAACAAAATCAGCCTGACCACTTCAGAGAAATTAAAAAACAAAAAAACCCAAACCTTATATATGAAATAGATCAATTCTTTGTTCATTTTGGAGTTTACTTTCTTATTGGGGGTGTGTGTGTTTCTGTGTTTGTTTGCTTTTGTTTTGAGCTAGACCTTCAATTGCTATAAATCAGGGTAGGTTTTCCTGGTTTTAGTGAAGCTATGCACTTTTACCTGGTTGCCACATATAAATTATCTCTTGGTTAGAAGAGCCATCATTCTGCATAAAAATGTTGCTGAGGTTATTCTATTCTGACAATATTAAAGAAAGTTTCAGGTGACCAGGAAGAGGCATTAAAATACATTGCATCTTCCTACTATTTCATGGGTTGTTTCTGTGCTATTGATAGAAAATAGCACAGAAATGACTTCACGAAGTTGAGCCAAAATACAATTTTGGTTAGTTATTACTAGTATGACACCTTTCACACTGTTAAGCAGCTATGATTCCATACAACTGTGAATAGAAGTACTAAGAATAATCATCAAAGCAAAATCAGGAGAGAAAGAGAATGCAATCAAAAAATTATCAGGGATTTTGGCTCATATATATGCTGTCTCCCCTAGCGCAGCAATCAAAATTTGTGAATAAATTTCATGTATTTCTGTCACATTACTTGTTAACACTAGCATCTAAGCCTTGCAGTTTTGATTCAAGATTCTCATTACAATCTTGAGGCCAGGAAATCACAGAAAATTAATTTCGTTCTTGTAAAAAGAACTGAAAAGAGAAGAATAAATGGTGAACATCAAATACACTCTCATGATAATTTTAATGCTATTCTGATTACTGTCATATGGTCTTTGTCAGGTGTCATACAGTTACAAAAAAAGAAGATGAATTGTTGATGGGATCTCTGATAAAATTCTTTTCACAACATCAACATTAACCAACAATTTAAATGCATTACATCAAGAAAAAGTTAAAAGGTATGTATGAGATTATGTGTTACCTCGAATACAATGGTAATAATGGAACATTAGTTTCTGAACTCCCAATTTTCAGCCATCTGCTGAAGGAGAGATTCCTGAACTTCATACTTGTTAAATTTAGGACTTTGTTATGTATTTAATACTTTTCACCTTCTGTCATAAGAAAGGGAGGAAGATCTTGAAATTTGACATCCATTGCCCAGCGAAAGAACACTGAAGTGCTTGCTGGCTGCATGAAGCTCTTTCGGCAGAAAAGGAAGGCTGAACTAATGAGTTTTTCCAGTTGCGTTTAAAAACATTTGAACAAGAAATAGAGAAAATGTAAATTTCGAGTTGCCAAATACCAGTTAAGGAAAAAAAAATACAATTAATGTTTATTTAATGTATATATAAACTTCCTCCAATAAAATTTCACTATCTGCCCAAATTTTGAAAATGCTAAAAAACTTCTAACATTATTTATGTACAGTGAAAAAATTACTGGTAGGTTTAGTTCAGCTGTGAAACTGTGAATCTACTCTTTGAGCTCAATAGTAGGCCATGTTTCATGAAGTGTTAAAATCATGATTAGAAGTAGTGACCTTCACTGGATTCCAGCCACTGATTTTTTTTTTCTCCCATTGAGAGTTATGTACCTGTTTCGTATACCAAAAAGGCAGCAATATACAGTGAAATACTGTAACAGATTTATATATGTGAACATATGAAGGTCTTTAAAAGGACTGTTTCATAGTATTTGCTCTTCTGAAATCATAGGCGTAACTAAGTAGTTATGTGAATAAGAGGAATGTCTCCAGCCTGCATTTTAAGGAACTTATATCCTAGAACTACTATTATAACGGGACTATAATCATGGTTCAGGCACTTGAGTGCTAGTGAAAAAGTGCTAGTAAGGAAGAATCACATTGAAGTTCTGCTTCATATGTCTAGCTGTCATTTTTCTTTACACTCATTAAATTGGTGCTAAATAAGATTTCATTTCATACCTTTGAAATCACCTATATATCCTTATAGCTGGTCTTTATAATTGACTGAAAATCTACTAGTTAATATATACGGTAGAGTGACACACAAATACTAAAGAGTTTTGTTAAGTAAATTGCTGCAGGTAGTAGAATGATCATAACCTACAGTGTAACACTATGCTACGAATGCTGAGATAGAAGGCCAGGGCAGAGAGAGATCTAAAGAACTGTAATTCATAAGTCCTTATCAGTAGACACACAATATGTTCTATATGGCAACATACGTGACTACTTGATGAAAATAATGCGCCTCAACTGAAATGTAAAGTTCTTAGTGTTATGAGAAAGCTGTAACATTCAAAGGATCTCATGCAAGAAATGAATCTGTGGCAGCAGAAAATTATAGCTATCTCAGATCCCATTTCACAGGAGAGAAATGTGTGAAAAGTTATGGCATTTAGCACCGAGGTATGCGAGCTCTGAAAACAATTTTACTGGAAAATGAGTATGCATAAAGCTCCCCAGCTTTTTTGTAAGATCTTTTAACATTGAATGATAATTCCAAGTTAACTCCTTCCAAAATAGAATAAATAAAAAATTGGACCCTCAGGCTAACAATAAGTGAAACTTCAAAGGAGCCTATCTGGATCTCCTGGAGAGTAAGGGGTTTTTTACTGTCCTCTCTCCTACATGCACAGAACCTGGCCTCCGAGTTTTCTGAGTTCAGCACCCATTTATTTCGCATACTATCATAGTACTGAAATATACTGAGATGTATTCTGTTAAAATATTCATGCTTGCAAACACACACACACACACACACACACACTTCTTCTTGTTAGGAAATCAAGAGTGTGACACCATCACTATATTTACTACAGTTGAAATTTGGCTATGCAAATATGGAGTCTTGTTCTATCTGCACAAAGAACTCCATGGCAATGAGTGGGCAAATGTCAGCAACTTCAGCGGATATTACAAAGGGCAGACAGCATCCTTTGTTGTACCTACGTAGCATGCTCAGCCATGCTAAGGGCAGAAGCTCCTAAGAACTACTCCGGCCCTTCTATGGCTGTCTCATACCGAACTGTGAGAGCAAAAGACTTTTTTATTAGGCTGTGTAGGAGATTAAGCTACATGTGTTTGCCCTTGCTTCCCTTCAGGTGTTTGCACTGTAGGTAAATGGACTAACAGTAGAAAATAATAAAAACCACTGATTGTAGACATTTCCATATCAAACTCATGTCAATGCATGGGCCAAAACCACTATTTGTGGCAGGATATATAGTACACCAAATCCCAAGATGTCTTTCAGAATATGTATGTATTACCATGTGGACTGAGCAGTAATTGAGAAGATGAGACCTTTTCACTGAGTCTGTATCTTAGCATGTAATCATGGATTGTAAATGAAAAAGGTTATCCCTTGCAAGCCATATTATTCATGAGGTAATAATGGACATCTCATTTACTTTTAACCTCTTCTTTGTGCTCTTTGTCTTTTTACTGTTTTCAGTTACAAACAATCTCCTTGGTAATGTCAGTAGTGTTGTTTGCACTGACGTCAGTGGAGTTATGCTGCTGTAAATGAGACCAGAATTAGGTCTGTGACAGACTAACAGTGCTGCAGAACCCTCCAGATGAACGATGATATTGTTTGCACTATATATGCTTTTCCTACAATCATTTAATGTAGAAGACAGTTTCAAACTGTGGCTTTTGCTGATAATGTTATCAGCATTCTTTCCTTCCCAAAGTAGGGGATTTGGAAGAATGAATTAATTCCTATAACTTTTGATGCTATGAACTTTTGAGGAAGCGTTTAGGTCAGATATGTTTTTAAAGAGGGAACTTCAAAGACATAAAAATCATTATCTGAATAAATAGTACAGCTAATCACATTTTAACAAAAAAATTGCTAGCAAGCTTTTATAAAGAAAAAATCTTCAATATTAACAACATCTAACAAGCACACAGAATGCTACATATCCAGGATTTTTGCAATGAGACCATTCAGGGGCTTAAAATTAAGCAAGTGCTAAGAGCTTTACTGGACCAGAGCCAAAATGCTCAGAAACCATGCAGTTTCTCTTAAGGCTTAAATAGTTTTGAGATATTTTTTATCATACTATTCACCATCTTCCCCTGATGATTGCTCAATATAACAAAAAACATTGTACTTAATACAGGAGCATGAGATTTCCCATTGTTGACCATTTTCCATGCTGGAAATTAATAATATATTCTTAGTCGGTAAACTTGATTCTCCTCTTCATTTATCAGTGTTATGCCAATGGAATTATACTGAATAGCTTTTTATTCCAAAGGATTTTGCAAAAGGCTTTACAAAAATCAAAATAAATTACACTGACCTTAGCTTATAGCCTCTGATCACTTCTTTTAAATATGGTTTTACTCCCTGTAACCAATATATTTTCAACCATTTACATGGTTTGTAAACAATTCTTGCTGTAATCTCTGTAATGTTGACATGCTCTATGAGCCATGAAAATTATCTGAATATAAGAGCTAAAGCTAGAAAAAAACCACACCAAAACCCCAACTCCCACTCCCCACCCTCCCCCCCTCCCCCGAAATCCGTAGTTACAGTGGTAGCAGAGTAGGAACAGGTTAAAGCAAAATCAACATGTTTGTTCATTAAAACAATCTGAATAACTGGAAGTAACCATGGCATCAAATTAGTAACTTAATGCCAATTTGTCTTATCTTCAACAGAAAAACAAAATAAAAACCGCCTACAACTTTTCATTTCTAATTTATAGTGGATCCATGTGCTAGTACCATAGCAATTATCCAGGCACTGTCAAGAATAAAAACAAAATATTTTTTCTTCCTTGGTAACCTTTAGCTTAGCACTTCAGAATAATATGCTCACTCTAGCACAATTAGACACACTAAATATGAGAATCACTATTCTGATGCTTTTTACAAAAGAAAAAAGGTATTTTTCAGAAGGAAAATGCAATATGATATGGAATTGTAATCTCTACCTTGCATATGAAAAGAATTCCAAAAGCTTTGAGATGTAAACTGTCATAGGAAAATCACTCAGAACGCAGACAGTCTTAATGGATCTGCATATTTGAACAAGACATCTCATGAGGATGGGCTATCTTTGGCGATTCCCTGCATAGTACTTGCCATACAAAATTTCAGTTGCCCGCAGTTACTACTCAGTAACAAGATTCTACATTTTGTTGCTGTGTTTGGGATCAGGAGGTCATCATCACAAAAAATTCGACAATCGACACTTTGGTATAACTTATTCCAGGTGCAGAGGAATAACATCAACTCTCTGATGTCTTAGTTGCCTTGAGTTCAGGGAAACAATGTTAAAAGCAAGAGTAGAGAGATTGGAAGAGATGTGGGAATGTGCATGGAAAAACTGCAAGCCTTGACAAAAAGATTAATACTGCCCAAGTTTGGCCAGGTGCAACTTAGGGATAGTTGCTGACAACTTGCCTGGAGAAGTGGTGGTGATAAGGCCCCAAATGCATAGAAAATTAATTTATTTAAACATTTGAAATTAACTTAAAGATATAAAAATTTGGCCAAACCTGTAGCCAAAGAGGAAATAGTGGAAAAGGGTATGGCTGGAGAGCAGAAAGATTGTTCACTGGGGGTTGTCCAGCAAGAGAAAATAGTTGGGTAACAGCTTCAGTGCCTGATCTATAGCCCCCTTAAAGTCAGTGGGAATACTTTAAAGGGATTTAAGGTCTGGGAGAACAAATGAAAAACACAAGCCTGGAAGCAGACATGCACTGTCAATATGAGGGTCAAAGGGTGGCCCTTTGAGATAGAATGGTGGACCTTCAAGTGGCCCCCAAAAGGAGTGGATGCAGAATTCGCAGGTGGATTTTCTCCAAGTTGTCCTGTGCAGATTCGTGCAGGGGGACACAGGACACCTCAGAAACCAGTGCCTCTGGTATTTCATCAGAAGTACTAGCTGGTCTGTGGAGATCTGCTGGTACTACATGCCGATTGTGACAGCTGCTATCCCGGTTGTCATTCGGGGGACTGGAACAGGAGCTCCAGCACTCAGAGCAAAACCTGCTGAAGCTTGTAATCAAGCTTTCTGGTACGGATTAGTACAATCACATCCTGTGGAGAGTGAGCACAGATGGAGACGTGTAATACACGTTCACCAGTGAGTTACACAGACACGGGCAGGATGTAGCTGACCTTATGCTCTTGAATTTGTCAAAAACCACTAAAATTATTATCAGTGAGTTTGTGCATCTGACTTGTGCCCTGAGAAAGAGAAAAGCTCTCCTCTTCAATCACTAATTCACCATCATAATGCATATTCTTTAAACCCATGAGAAAAAATAGCCTGTGGGTTTAACTGTGTGCCTTACTTAGAAGTCTGTGGGAATTGAATCTTCATAAATTTATCATCAGAGCAAAGTAACATGTTCTGGCAAAAAAAAAGTGCCATCCCAAGCCACTTAAACACACAAAAGCATGACCAAAATGCAGTGCTGATAGCAGCGCTTGCTTTTTTACCATAGAAATGTCAACAAGCCTTATTGGTAACAAAACTTGATTTCCTGAGTAGTGTGAGATATTAACTTACTGAGAAAAGGTTGGAAAGAAGAGCTTGGAAAGAAAGATGGGTGGTACTTCCTCCTTCAGAAGAAAACTTTGCACAAATGAGTTTTGTCTGAGAGAAGCTCTGTCTTGCTTGCTAATTTCCAGAGGAAGTATTTATTGTACTACAGTCTCTCTTCCCTCTGCTTAGTCTTTAAGTGGAAGAGTGAGGGAGGACAATTTAATACAATGCTCTACTGTGTATATGTGCATATTTTTAATTGCAATATATTTTAATGGAATATATTTTCGTATATTAAATAGCAGTAAGGTAACACTTATTTCATCCCAGGAATAATGGTGCATGAAAAATCTAGTAATATTTTCATTTTGATGTGTTAATATGAATGAAAAGAAAGCCAGTATCTTGTTTTAAACTGGTGTGATATATATGTGAGAAAACTTGTTTAGCTGATTTATACAGAAATATAAAACACCCATAAAACCCCCCAAACATTGGTGTGAACAGGCTTGTAATTTTCCTGGGCAGTTCTGACGAGTGACACAGTTCAGTTTAATGTTGTCCTTACGTATGCTGATAAGAGAAGAGTGGGCCTCCTGGAAGTAGGACATCACCATATATTTACAGTGCAGCAAGGCAGAAGGGCAGGGGTGAGCAGGGAAGAATAGCTTTTCAAACAGTTTTGTCTGTCTGTGGCATCTGAGATACTCCAGTGTATCCCACCTAGCGTCCAGCTGCTGGTGCAGAGCTTAGGTCTTGGGTAGTCCCTATGCTGTACCTGCCAGCTCAGATGGCACTAGGTGCCCCTGTTCAAACAACTGCATTGCCCTCTTTGCATTTCATACACAGCTGGAGATCTAGATCACACCTTGGAAAGGTCACAGCTGGGTGTTGGCTCAAGGCTTATCTTCCTTCTGAGAATGGTGGAAAGCACTGGTCCTGGGCTGTAAAGACTGCAGGTTTTCAGTCCAGTGGGAATAAGGTAACTTTCAGAAAAGTCTGCCCAGAATTTCCAATACTTACTGGGCACAGTGATATATATCACTATTTTGTTCCCATTTTTTTCTTCTACATTTAAATAAAAACTTTTACACAGTTTAAGTGCAGTTGTAGCAGTATATCTTTTTTTTTTTTTATCCTTTCCACTCCAAATTCAAAGAAATTATCCTTTTAAGGTAATAATGACAGGACATTTCTTAGTGAGATATTACTTCCAAAATGACATGTATTTCCTCTTTTTGATGGTCTGAGAGATAGGAACTATGTCCATTTGACCAGCTGGAGTTTTGCCTAACTGGTCATAGGAAAGAATTGCACGATCTTATGTGTCCAGTAAACAGGCAAATACAAATGTCTCAGCTTCCCAAAACTCTGTAGGAATCATGAGATATTTTAAACTTTTAACTGATTCAGACATTTCTTACTTAAGACACACATTTTTATATTCAGATTTATTAACAAAATTTGAACAGTTTAATCATGTTCAAAGTAAAAATATTGCCTCTGGGAGTCAAATGCTTTCTGTTCTGAGCCAAACCTGACCTGTGTGTGTGTGTTCCAGATACCATGGGCTCACTGCTTTTTTGATGGGAATTCTTTGCAACATGCAGCTTTTATTAAGGTTAGGAGTTACTGGATCAAATGTTGATGTAAATTCTCCTAAAAAATAATTAAGAATGCCTATTTATTAAAAAAACCAACAACATTTATTTTACTGGAAACATTTGTTTCTCATTTTAGATGTTTTTGGTTTCACATTGTTCTGTCTTGTGAAGTTTATTTTCTTAGTATTGATCATTGCAGCTTCCATTTTGGGTTTTGTCACTGGATTATATGGAGAAAAACCTGTATGTTTTTGTTTTAACCAAAACCACAAAATGTGAGAAAGCTTGCTAAAATTTATCAACAGCAACCTGTGCAGCTGTAGGACACTGCATATTAATATGCTAATCTCATCTGGGTTGAAAACCCTCGAAGTTTCTACTAGCATATCTTGGAAAGAAAATTGTCTCTCAGCCATGGATTTACTTCTCAATTTGATCCTGAGCAGAAAGCACAACCGTTATGGTTCTCACTTAAATTACATCAAAATACATTCAGTGTTAATACTCACGTTCAGGAATCTTTCAGAATAATGGTGCTGACATGAAGGGAAAATAATAATTCTGTCCAAAAGACATTTTACAAAGACAGTTTGATGCATTATTTCATTTTTACACACTTCCTTCCAGTGGTTTCTCAACTTTACTTGTGATGGTGACAGGAGTGGTGATCTAATCTGTGTAAGACTCATGCAGTCACCAGGATGGGAGATATTGTAGTCTTGTTCAGTCTTTATGAAAACTGAATGGCTCTTGATCTAAGTCTCATGCAGTCAGTGGAATTCTTCCAAATGGCAAGGGTGAGATATCTGTACTTACTTAGTCCTAGGAGGACTCCTTGTTTGAAGCTGACAAGACGCAACGATTACAGAAAAATAGAAGGCTGTAGCAGAGGCTTCCCTGGAGGCTTCTTATCCCAAAGAAACACCAGTCTCTTCCAAGGTCTCTGCTGGCAGATAATTGGTGGAATAATGTTTTTTTATTTGCAGCTGGACAGATTTTATTTTGTTTGTATCTCTACAAACAAAATAAAACAGTATAGTACAGGAAATAGGTTTAGATTGTTTTATTTAAATAAATTATCAGATAAATGTCATATAAGCCTGCCATTAAATATTATATTCTGTATAATAATGAAGGAAAGATTAATTTTATATTAGTTGGGTAACATCAATTATTTCAAAGTCTAAAAATTACCAGATATAGGAGTACCTTCCAACAGGGTTCAGCACATGAAGTTCCCATTCCAACATCATAAGAAGAAAGTCAGATTTTCTGAAGGGGGTTCATCTATTTTTGACTCCTATACAAAGTGGTCAAATTTAGTGCATAATACTACTGAGAATAATGAAACTGTTTCATTAGCATGCTCATCTGAAAATGCAACTAATAAAATTTTAAAAAAAGTATAGTAAGGAAGTGTTTCCTTTCTCCATGCATTTCTCCATACATTTATGGATGAGAGTATTGTGTTCACATTGAATTAATCAAATATAATGTACACTAAGGATCTTATGTCTTTCCTGTGTCATGTAATCTATTTATAAACTACTGAGGGAGTGTAAAACCGGTGGGATTACATAGCACAGAACTACTGTGGAGAAAGCTAGCATCTGAATAGTAGTCAGGCTTAATTTGTGTTTGAATTTGTTCAATAAACATGCAATCAAAGGAGCAAAATTAATAGACTGATATTCAACTCTGATTCATATTCATCATATATAATATCATTAATCAGTTGTATAGGTAACATGAATCACTAAAATACAGTTTTACTCAAACATCAAGACACAATATATCTTGATGTTTTGGTACATGATGAACTCGTTGTTCAGAGTTTTTATTATAATAAAGGTTCCTTCTTTTGATTTAGATCCTATATATCATAAATTATAATTACCCTTTTCTTACATTAATTTGTCCATCCGCCCTTCATATCTCCTTTCATATAAGAACTTCACAGATCACAAAAGCATCATGAAGCACAGCAGAGGTCATCTGAAATGTATTAGCCTTAACTGGTGGGTGGTTCCAACTAATGGGAAGAAATAGATATAAATACTTTGCCCGCTTTTGTCCCATTCCTCAGGGAGATAAGCACGGATAAGATCAGTAGCAAAACACTACAATATGTGAATCTGAACATATGCTGTTTGTTTCTGATTAAGGCAGAAAGTGTAGGAAAGAGCAAATATCATTCATCAATAGTCTGCATTTATTTGTATATGCAAAAATGTATCTCTGAATGGATGTATGTAAAATATATGTGAATCCTGTACTGTGGTTAAGATGAAATCCAGGGAGTACCACATTTAAACATGACTCTCCCTGCACACACAAAGTCATTGTGCAGGAAACTACTCACATGCATATGAGAAAGGATATTAAAGAAATAAAATGTAACTTCAACTATGCTTCTTATGGTGTTTCTCAGCAAGCAACTCTGTCCAAATCATCTTTAAATTGGGTTTCTGATGTACAAGGTGATTGAGTCCAAGGTGGATTTAAAGTTCTAGAGCTTGACTGAACCAATCCCTCATTTGTTCTGCACTATACAACAGCTTGCAAAGTGCAAGTTTTTGGAGGTGCTTAATAAAAGCCCATTATTATTTCTCACATGTGAGCAATAAAACATATAAGAAGGGAAAGGCCCCATTTTCATGTTCAGTTCTTTGGCAAATAACTGGAATGCTGTCATCTATATCCAGTTTTGAGGCAAAATTTACAGTTGAATAATGGGAGTTCAAGGACTTCAGGCCAGGTCTGACTCACCAAAAAGCACAGTGCAACTCATGTTAAGGAAGATAAACAAACAAGGTAAAGGGTAGTTCCTCCCCAATACTTCTGAATCTGAGCATTCCCAGAGTTGAATCTCAGGGGTAACTCTGCTTACAATGGAGTTAAAAATCAGATCTGAATTTGTTCAAAGCATTTGGATCTGGTAATTTGGGTCAAGCTCATTTCAATCTAATGCTAAGATGCATTGGATTTCCTATGACCTTCTTTTTTTCTATCAAGCCTGCTAAAGTCCATGGAATCAAAATCATGACAAACAAAGGAACTGAAACTGGAGACTATGAAAATTAGTTACTCTCCAGAGCCCACTCAAGATGTTTCCAAAAGGCTAGGTAAGTGAGGACTATTTCTCAAGAAGTAGAATATGGGGGTAGGTGAATTCCAGAAAAATCAGTTATACCAAGATTATGAAAACTTCTAAAATAAACATAAATAGCACTGGAGTGACCACCGAAAACAACAGACTGAAAGATATTTTCGCAGAAGAAAATGCTCAGGCAGTTTATAAAAGTCATATGAAAATATTTCTTAATACTTTCTAGGTCTTCTGTCAAACTACAGGATCCCTGCTCTTATCAGCACAGATCTTGTAGTGTATCATGCAAAGAGCAAGAAATGGAATGTGGTTCTTATCTCAACTTGTGATAGAAAACCCAATAAATCTCAAAGAAAAGGCTACAAGTGAATTATGAGGGCCTTACTGTCTTATTTATACAACATATTTTTCTTCTTGTAAGAATGATGGTGTTGATTTAAAAGTGTGGAGAGAAAGACAAATGGAAAAAAGGAAAAGGGAAGTGGAGAGCTCCTGTCTTCTACCAAAAAAAGTATGCTTACTGTTTTCTTTTCACCTTTCAGGAAAAATTACAAAAGCACAATTTTATCATTTGTGGAAATGATGGTACAGCAGGCAATGGTTTTAGTTTTTTGCAGCCTTTAGTTATGTAACCATCAAGATATGTTATTCTATGTCTACACTGGGAGCTTTCTGAGCTCCCTGTCCCTGTCACTGTCATAGACATGCTGTAGCTCAGGCATGAGAATCCCTAAACTCTGGTTGTCCACAAGTGACTGGATTACAAAACACTTCGATTCACACATCTTCTCAGTCTAGCCAGGCAGTTTAAGTGTCCTGCAATGAGATACTACTCCCCTTGGACAATGGCTGAACTTGGGGTAAGGCAGTTTTTGAAATAAGCCCAAAGTTTGCTTACTGAATAATGGGTGAGTGTGTTCATGAGACAAAACTTGAGCCTGCCTCTGTCAGTGTAGCTAAAATCTCCGATGTCCAGAGAAAGCATGCCTCTCCAGGGAAGCATGTGAGTAACAGTTTTAAAACAAGCCACAAGTTGCTCTGCATTATGGGGAAAATACAGCAGCCATTCTGGGATTACCTGCCTTCTCTTTCATAGACCATTGGAATGGAGACCATGAGAATTTCAGCTGCTTCAGAGCAGATGCCTCCTCGGTTAAATACTTTATTCTCCACTAACCAGAATTAATAAGCATATACTTCAGCTTCATGATGCTGAAGCCATAGAAACCCCAAGAACACTTTTAGCCAAGACCAATAAGGAAAGATTAAGGAAAAAGAGATAGGCAGACCTTCCTAAAGAAGGAAAGCTTTAAAGGAGTAATATTATTTTATAGGCACCATATTTTTATAATTTCTACATATAGACTTTAAAAAATACCAATGTATTCTCATAATTTATTAGCAACTAAAATATGGGGAATAATCACAGCTGATATAGTATGATATATTGCTACTGATATAACTTGTACCTACTAAAGTTCTGAGCAATGTAAGTACCTACCGAATTCCAGAGACACCTATGCAGTATCTGAGATACCTACAGCCTCACTGCCATAAAGTCAGGTCTCTGCACAGTTATATAAATGCCTCTGCCAAATTTCTTCCTTAACAAGTTACAGTGTTAATTTCTGAACACAACTACTGTGCTTGAATGCATAGGTGGAGATTCAACGTCTCATTTACAAAAAATTTACATTTATGTTAAATGTGAGACTGTGGCTTGTTTTAGTTTAAGAAAAAGCCTGACAAATATTTTTCTAAAGGATTCCTCTCTCTTATCAACAATAAAGTACTCTAGAGATGGCCCACAAAAACTTACTATGTTACTAAAATTGCATACTGTAATATTGAGATTGGTTCATTTTAGCCTGTGGACTGCAGCTCCAGGATGGGTAAAAGGATTCTGAGATCCTATTTCCATTTTTCTCTGTCCAAGCTCTTGGGAAATATGCTTAGTTTGCAACTTTCAACCAACCGTTCATAGGTGCCAGGAACCACAATGGGATGTTTTTAGGGTGCATGTGAGGAAGGGCTGGTTGAATGTGAGGTCATGATATGAAATATGTAATCAACTCCTTTCCAACTAGAACTCTATCCATTTAAAACATAAAACCTGTGGTTGTTACTATTGCTTTATTTTTTCTTTTATTTTAAATGCATCCTTTGCAGCAAAGCCAAGCTGGCTCTGTCTCCTACTAAAACACTCCCTCAGAACAAATCAGCATTTTTGTTAAAGCATGGAGATAGTGGAAGAATTATGATTCTGTTGGATAAAATCTTTTTGTTTTAAACAGTTACCATTTTTCCATGGAGAAATCGGACACCTTCTTGGTGTTTTCTTATAGTAAACATAAGGTCACTGCAAGGAAACAGGCTAGATGGAAGATCACCATGGTATTAAATTACTTCCATCTGCAAACACTGTAAATCGTGTAGACATAAAAAGAGAAGTTATGATAAGAACTCTGAAGTGTCGTGTATCTGGACTTTAAAATGTTCTGCTAAGGACTTTATTCTACTGCCAAGATTAAGAAACATGAAGTCATGACTCAGGAGCTGGGCCCTGTCAAAGGCATTCTGCTCTAGAAATGTACTCCTTCCTCTTGAATTTTGGTTTTCATTCTCTATAGGAAAGATGATTTCGGAATATTGACTGTCCATTATGATTTCTTATATACACATTTTCTTAGTCCCTGGCTTGACACTAGTTCTAAGAAAGATTGAATCTGGGGAAAGTGTTAGAAAAATACAAGCTTATTTTCTTTTTCTATGTCTTAATTGTCCCTAAACAGACATCACATTTTCTTATTTTTAGTTCAAATATATTTCAGGCTATGAATGCAAACAGACTGTTTTCTATATACACAGTTCTGCAAGTGCTGAGTACTCATATGTGCAGCTTTAAGCACCTAAACTAGTTTCCATTTATAGCACTTACATTAACAACTTGGTTTTCCAATTTCATCACAGGTGTTTTGGTCACTCATTTCAAATGGCATTCTCTTGCTTGATGGTTATATGACTTCTAAAAGTATAAAACCTTTCAAAATTGCTCTGTAAAGACTTTTACTGCATCATCTCATGAAAATATGTGTTAATTATACCTCCTTCAAAAATTGTATGACATACAAACACAAGGTGAAATCAATGCAGTTCAAAAAATTTTTATTTCCTTTAAGTATTTCTGGGAACAATGATATACAGATCAATAAATACATTTAATCTCCATGCTTTAAGCATTGAGTACTTTCACTATTATAAAGAAAAATTCTTATCTCAATTGTGATTTTTTTTTCTTCTTTGCTTCCTTTAAGAGAATTTACTCACAATTCTTCAAAGGTGCATTTTTATACAAAAGGGTTAATGTGTTTTGTGGATTTCTAACTGTTTAGAACATAATCGTCTTAGCAGTTCATTGCATGCACTGAGAAAAGTCAACATGTGAATTAAAGATTTTTCTCAAGGAGGTCCTGCATACTTGCCTAACAAAATACATTACAAATATAACAAAAACATATATGCACAGACCACAGATATAAACATTTACAAGGGTAACTCCCATTCCCATCTGTCTTCTCCTTGTGTATCAAACAAATTACTGTAATGTAACAAAGGAAAGGCTGTTCCTTAAGTTGCTTTTCAGTTGGAGGCTTGTCTTTATCTATGCACAGAGAGAACAAAAACGTTTATTTATACATGTGGCTCTTTATAGTTGCTACTCAAAAAGTGCTGCGTACAAACATCCAGGATTTCTCCAGCAGAAGGAACACAAACGCACACATTGAAGATAATGACTATAGGTGAAAGTTCCATTTGGCAGTTGTCCACACAGCCTGAAGATATTAACAAGGGGACTTTAGAGAGAAATGCCAGATTTTTCTTCATCACTACCCAAAGCATTGTTACAGAGATGTCTGGCTTCAGGTTCAAGAATTTCTTTCCAACTAAAAAGAACTCCAGGAGTTTTCTTTGATTCTGCCTTTGATGGGCCCCCAGTAGCCCTCCCAAGGAGATGATGATGAAAGACAGTGATGAAGAAGGTTAGAAATTCTTTAAGGAGAATCACCCTCTCCAAAGACCTTCAGTCTTGAGGACTAAGCTAAGAGAAGAGGAAGAAATGGTGTAGACCAATGGGTCCCTGAAACTGATGCCTCTGATTGTGTCGGAAAAGTATCAGAATTACACAGTAGGAACAGCACCATTCTTTTTAGTCAAACTGTTTTTCATTCAAATTCTGGCTTCTTCCTGGAATATTTTAGCAATATAGAAAATATCTTCTCTCTTCAGTTCCAATTGTTTGATTCTGGCAAACTTTTCTCTACTTTGGTCTTCTCCACAGTTGATCGGTTAATAACACTTGAAAAAGATTTCCAGGAGAGGGTCATTAAATCTTAAGATTTCCATGTCATTTGAAATAATTGGAAAGAAGGAAATTTTCCTTCATTCATTTACCTGAAAGGCCCATCTACCTTTTTAGTCAATACAACAGTGGTTTTTAGTCAGCTAAAACCATACAGTGAAAGCTAATGAAAGTTATTTCATTTAGTTGCTGGCAGAAAAGTAAGCTGTCTTTTAGTGCTTGCAGGGAGACACACTGGAATATTTCCATGCCAAAATCGCAGTTGAGATATTCATATAAAATGTTGTAACTATTGTAAGTGGATCATGAAGGAGAAAGGCAAAGTATTTTAGAAGTGGCCAGTCAGTGATCTGTTCTTATTTTATTTATAACTTCTGAAATTTGTTCCAGCTATTGAACAGTTGAAATATTTATTCCAACTGTTACACCTACTATTACAATATCTGTCATTCTTTCTAACCTGTTGATTAAAACAGGTGAAAAAAAAGGTTTTTCATGGGATAGGAAGAGTCAGTTACCTACTGACAAATCCTGAATTTTAAGCTAAACATCTCTATGGAAACTATAGGGAAAATAATTCGCCACAGAAATATGGCCAAATGATCCTCCTGTAATTTTTTTATCTCTTTTAAATCAGTAGCAGACGTATTTACCTTATCAAAATATAGATATCCATAGCACAAGTATTTGACCTGAACTTGCAACCCTCAAACCCCTTTATGGTCATTGAAGAGGAACAGCAATTTTTTGGTAAAATTAATCTCAGCCTATTGTAAATGCCAAAAAGAAGTAAGAAGGTTTTCACTCTTAATGGACTGTTTCTCCTTTCATAATATTCTATTTTGAGTCTATTTGCTAGTGAAAAACTGCTGACACTACAAAATTATGAGCTTATCCAGATTGTTGCACTTGTAGTGCTATGTTAATATAAATGTAAACTGAATGGAACTGGAGGGTAAGCTACAGTAACAGTGTTATCTCTCTTGTGTTTTCCTCTGTTTGTTGTACCCAATGTTGTCTTCTGCCTTCTAGTATGTTACAGCTCTATGGGACAGAGACTGACTCTTCTGAACTGTATATTTACTATAGAACAATATATTTACTATAGAACGATACCTACATCTAGCTGTGACTTGACAAAGTCATAATAATATGGCCCTATCTGTTGGTGGTAATGAATTGTTAGTCAACAGTTTGGAATAGGCAATTGAAAGATATATGTTTTTATATCTATTAATATCTAAGTATTTACAAAAAACTTTTAAAAGTAGACCTTAAAATGCAGAGCACTGGGACCAAGAACAAAATGTGGAGTAGGCATGATGATGCATGTAGTTAGAAAAATTAAGTAATGATTTTTGTGATAAGAAAGATATTGTAGATAGGCTAAAACTGGTTTGAATTGGAAAAGATTATTAGTAATAGAAGGTAGAAAATGAATATGTAAAGATAGGAGGTGGGCTTTAGGAAAGACTATATCAAAGCTAAACAAAAACTTTGTTTGTTTAAGGATAATTTCTCTCGAAGAGGGCAAATAGAAACTGTTGTGGTTTTCATGTATATATATATGTGTATATGTATATTTGTATCTATTACTGGACAAATTTTTGCAGAAAAAAATGAATCGACTTTCTAGGGATTTTTATTTTAGAATAAATATTATTTTTCTCAGTGATGAACCTTATTTCAACAGCATTCCTCTAAACCATAGTTCTTCCTCTAATTCAAAATCTTAGGATCCAAAAATCTCAAGTTCTCCCCTCTGCTTGCCATTCAGACTGTAACACCCTCTTCTCCGAGTTACTTCCCTGATCCTTGAGTCCCTTAATTCTCTGTAATTCCTTGTTGTCTGAGTTTCTTCCCTGCTTCTTTGTTCATGTCAACCCCCTCTCCAAATTTTACTTTTCCTTTAAAGCCCCTCAAATCTCCATTCTATTAATTATAAGCATGAAGTTAATACTTATATACTTACCAACTTTACACACATAATTAACAACTTCTTAGAACAATGATCTCTGTCTTTCTTTCATCTTTGTTTCCAGTATTTAATTAACTAATCCAGCTTTTAACGTTACAACTTCATATTTTCTCTTACACACACAGAAAATATGGAAAAGTATCCCACTCTCCTATACTCTTCTTCAAATATTTCCTAAAGACTTTTCCTTAAGACTAACCTGATTATTGATTGTTACTCAGCAACTGGTAAGTATCAATTATCAATCTCCCTTTGCTGCATTTGTCTCCCTTACTCTTCTCACTTACAATTATTAACTCCCTTGACTCTTCTTCAAATTAAAAAAAAAGGACATAAACAATAACTACAATGTAGAAACACAACACTAAATATACACAGAACTGGTCCTGTTTTTCCTGTTTCTGTTTTCTTATTTATATTCTCATTCTCTAGTCTTTATTTCATTGGTATCTTCTGAACTTCTTATTACACAAGGCAGAGAACATTTTATCATCCAAATCTTAGCTTTTACTGCAGTACTCACTCGCTATCATGATATGAGCATTTAGTATTAACATTTCTTTAATGACTAAACAGTAATTTTAGTCTCTGATCAAATAGAGAACTCTGGTATCCAGAGCTCTCAATACAGTACCCTAAGAAAAAAGTTAATAATCAGTAAATTAATCAATTAATAACAAGTAATCAACACCTTAAATAAACAATTAAAATAAATATTTTCTTTCTCCTTTACTGTCTTAGGTCCATGAATTCCATAGGGAAGGCATAAAAGGCAATAAAAGTTTATTATTAATATACATGGGTTAAAGGGGATTAGAAAGAAAGTGAATCAAAGACATGAAGTGTTTTCATTGTGCCTGCTCCAAGTTACTGCAGAATTTCACTTTCTGTCTTATTTATTAAGCAAAAGACAAATTACCCTGATGTCAAGGAAATATAGCAGGGAGGAAAATGAAACACGTGGCCAGTGTACTTAAGTATTTCATGTTGTTTCCCTGTAGATACAATTTTCTTTTAAGTTTTGCTTTCATATTTCTTAAAAATAAAAGGAAAAAAAAAAAGCAGACTTCATGGAAACACTTCAGCAATTAAAATTCCTCTTTTTCGTGTCAGCTTTAACAAAGCAAGGTTTGCAGCAGCACTGACTTCAGACTTATCACCCCTTTGGCAACTTGTGCTTCCTGATATCAGAGAAATATTATAATAAAATGGATCTTTATTATATTTTCCTAATTTTTTTTCATAGAGTCATAGAGATTAACACTAGTAGGAATCAAAAGATCAACTTGTCTGACCTGTTTTATATCATAAGCTATTACTTTTCATACAGTTACCCTATTTTGAACCCTGCTACTTCTCTTTAACTAAAGTTTAAGTGTGTTTTGATAAAGCATCTCATCCAGAAACACATCCTGCCTTGATCTAAAGATCAAGTCCAGTACAGAATCCACTGTTTTCTTTTGATAATTTGTTTTTTAAAAGTGCTAATAATTCCAAGCAATTTTTTCAAGATTTTCCTCAAAAGTTTGGGTGTCACTTTTATTTTCCAATTCTCGTGGTTTAACCCCAGCTGGCAACTAAGCTCCACACAGCCGCTTGCTTAGTCTCCTCCTGGTGGGGTGAGAGAGAGTATCGGAAGAGTAAAAGTGAGAAAACTCATGGGTTGAGGTAAAGACAGTTTAATAGGTAAAGCAAAAGCTGTGCAAACAAGCAAAGCAAAATAAAGAATTCATTCACTACTTCCCATCGGCAGGCAGGTGTTCAGCCATCTCCAGGAAAGCAGGGCTCCATCACACGTAACGGTTACTTGGGAAGACAAACGCCATCACTATGAACATCCCTCTCTTCCTTCTTCTTCCCCCAGCTTTGTATGCTGAGCATAACGTCATATGGTATGGAATATCCCTTTGGTCAGTTGGGGTCAGCTTTCCCAGCTGTGTCCCCTCCCAACTTCCTGTGCACCCCCAGCCTACTCACTGGTGGGGTGGGGTGAGAAGCAGAAAAGGCCTTGACTCTGTATGAGCATTGCTCAGCAGTAACAAAAACATCCCTGTATTATCAACACTGTTTCCAGCACAAATCCAAAACACGGCCACACGCTAGCTACTATGAAGAAATTTAACACTATTCCAGTATTGTGGTTTAACCCCAGCCGGCAACTAAGCCCCACACAGCTGCTCGCTCACTCCCCTCCTGGTGGGATGGGGGAGAGAATTGGAAGGGTAAAAGTGAAAAAACTCCTGGGTTGAGATAAAGACAGTTTAATAGGTAAGGTAAAAGCCGCGCATGCAAACAAAGCAAAACAAGGAATTAATTCACTACTTCCCATCGGCAGGCAGGTGTTCAGCCATTTCCAGGAAAGCAGGGCTCCATCACGCGTAGCAGTTACTTGGGAAGACCAACGCCATCAGTCCGAACATCCCCCCCTTCCTTCTTCTTCCCCCAGCTTTATATGCTGAGCATGACATCATATAGTATGGAATATCCCTTTGGTCCGTTGGGGTCAGCTGTCCCACCTGCGTCCCCTCCCAACTGCTTGTGCACCCCCAGTCTGCTTGCTGGTGGGGTGGTGTGAGAAGCCGTCAACAGTTATCAACACTGTTTTCAGCACAAATCCAAAACATAGCCCCATACTAGTTACTATGAAGAAAATTAACTTTATCCCAGCCAAAACCAGCACACCAATATAAGACCCATGCACATGTTAGTGTAAAAGTCCTAGGCTGGTTACTGCTCTTTCTTCCTAATTCATTCTTCCATGGCTTCTATTATCCCCTATTGTCACAAACATCCCAAGACCTCGCAGCCTGCTGTGACCCCAAGTGTGTTCAGAATTAATATTCCCTACGTCTGCAGGTAGGACTGCATTTCTCATTCTTAGCTAATTTTGTTTGTGTAACCAAGTTGTCCTTTGTCTTTACTATGGATTTATACCTTTTCTTTCATGTAGTAAACTCATCTTGAAAATTTCCTACTTCTTAGTTATGTTTTTCTATTTAGGTGTTCCTCTGTATCAATTATATTTATAATTTTTATCAGACGTAACAAACTGCCTCCTTTGAATCATGGCCTGTTTCTGTTATTTCTGCTGATTTTCTTTTATTTGCCTGCATTGAATAGAAGTTATGATCACTAGCCAACCATGAATTTCTAGCCCAGTGATTATTACATTGTCTTTATCTCTTGTGATGAAATTAAAAATAGTGTGGTCCATGCAAATACCTTATGTTACAATACCTTTTGTGTTAGAAAATTATCCTGTATGATTCCTTAAATACTTTAATGTTGTTTTACTACTGCCTGCCTGAAACCTTCAACATTTCTCCGAATGCGAGTCCTCCATTGTACAGTTTTTTTCTTTCTGCATAGTACGGACAGACGATGAACACATCATGGTTTTGGTGTGAGTCTGTGGTCTGTCACAAACTCCTACAGATCTCCCTTTCTGGACAATGTTCATGAACATGCTTATCTGCAGCTATTCCAGGATCCAACCATCCAAACTATTAATAGTAATACCTGTCATAAAGAATGCCACCTGTTATGCCCTCTGTCTGCTCCATTTTTTCTATAAAACTTACAGCCCGTGATTTTAGGATAACAATCATATGAGTCACCCCAACTGGCTTCACTGATTCTATCCACATAATATTTTTCTTGCCAACAAGAATTTTCAGTTTGTCTCACTTGTTACCCAAATTCCTAGTATCTGGAGGCTCAAAAGCACCCTTTTCTTTATGTTCTTTATTGTTCATGATGCTCCAAGTTTTAGTTTGTATGTTGCTTGCCTTCCTTACAATTTCGTAGTGTGTAGTTAGGTCTCCGTGGGGATTAAAAGGACTTTACAACATAATGCTGCTTGAATGCCACAGTAACCACAACAAAAGCTGTGAGATTAATGAGGATGTCCTGAAAATATTCTTTCTCTATGCTTTGGTAGAAATACTCACCTTTAGGATATGAAGACTACCAGCTGGCCTCTGCTAGGCAGGAGAATGAGGCCATTTTACTTCAGTCAAAAATCTTGCAGAGTATCTCAAATGAGTAAAGCCATTTGACAGCTCAAGACACAAAAAGAAAGAACTTGCCTCAGACACAAAAAGAACGAACTTTTAATTAACTCTCCTGATGTGGAGGAGGAAAACTAGTACTCTGAAGACCAATCTTAGACATCAGGACTAACATACACCATTTTCCACCTCTAGCACTTTAATGAAGAACAAATGCTGCTGAGTGGGGTTCAGTGCCTGAGGGCCCCTACCAGTTTGCTGTATGTTGTCTAGTGTATTTCTATGTAAAGCATTACTTGCATTCTGTATAAGAAGATTTCTTATCCTGCTACACACTTTGTGTGCTTCTGCCTATTGCTTACAGGGGGCTGGGGGCATGGGGAGGATGAGAAGGTGGAAGTGAAAAGAAAGACAGGTTGTTTGCCCCTGAACTGCTTACCAGAGAACTTGTCTTTCAGTAGCCACTGTCAGAACCTGGTAAAAACATGCCTTTGATTTTTCTTTTCTATCATGAAACATGAAATGCTGCCAGCATATATTTTTCTCTGCCAAATATCCAGCATATTTTGCCTTTTGTGGAATGACTGAAACTGAAATCATCTCCCTGTACGACTAGGGTGATGTTCCCTACATTTTCAAATCATATTTGGACTTCTTCCATAAAGGTGTTATCTGATTTATGGCAATACCTACTGTGATGCCTGTTAGGCACTGACTTCCCACCTGACCATCGCCAACAGCTGCAGAGGAGTAACAAAACTGGCAACCTAATTCCAGTGAGTGGGAGGTCAATGCAACATCTGTCTTTCTTATCTTCTGCTTATTTGCACATGACTGCACTTTTTTTCTCTTTTGCTGGTCAAAGAGTCTCTCAAGCATTTCAGTAATCCTTGCTTCACTGCATGTTTTGTTAGGTTGTCAGATTTCTGTAACTCATTTAGAACGTGTTTTATTTCAAACAGAGTGGGTAAAGTGGATGCAGATTTTTCAGCTTATGTATTTCTACTATATCTCCTAGAATTTACATTATGATAATCAAATCAGTAGGAAGCAGATTTATGCAATTTATGTGTATGAAAAAATAAGTAAATGTAGTTGCTACTTCTACAGAGACACATAGTTGAAAGCATGTCTAATACAGCAATAGCAACACTAAGAAAGAGAAGAGTATATAAATGTTAAGCTTCATTGATACTTGTCTGGTATATCTTTTTCCCTAAAGCCTTATACTCTGTCAGTGCTATGTGCTGATAAAGTAGCGTTTCGGAAATAACATTAAATCAGAGGAATCTGGGTAAAATTGCTCACATCTCACCATTAAATATAAATGGAAGACTAAGTACCCAGTGTTAGAGCAC
Organism: Calonectris borealis; assembly: GCF_964195595.1. Taxonomy (NCBI): domain Eukaryota; kingdom Metazoa; phylum Chordata; class Aves; order Procellariiformes; family Procellariidae; genus Calonectris; species Calonectris borealis. The sequence continues at coordinate 18,788,427 of NC_134315.1, forward strand.
ACAAATATCTTTCTGGATTCTCCATGTTCATTCAAAAAATAATTGAAATTACTGAATTTTAAATAGTAACAACTTTAATTACCATTGTTTTAATTACCACTTAATTACCAGTGCTTTAAGCTGTGAAAAAAATCTACCATTCTCTGCCTCTATATTATCTACAGAGCACATTTACAAGGACGTGGTAAGTGCCAGACTTACTTTTCTATCTGTGAAGCATTCAATGTCACTGCTCCTAGGCTGCCCCTCGGAGCAGGCTGAGATGTGGGTACTTGGGTGCATCGCCCATCACATTCACAAGGCAGCTCACAAGGCAGCAACGTGAGCAGAAGCAGGGGGTGAGGACATGCCGAGGACTTGCTTCTTCCAGGGTAGACACTTCCATTGCAGTGCCAAAGTACATGGTGACACTGATCATACAATGAATTATTGTTACACCTTGATCTTAAACTCATGTGTTTGTGGGGGATAGGGATTTGTGAGATAAAGTTGTAAAGAAAAGGTGGAATAACATGTCATTATTTTTTTTTAAATGTCAACCTCATATGATACTTTGCATTACATTATCAAATTAACACCAATTAAAATTAAACAAACTGTATTCTATTTTTGACAATAGTTATTGTATTATACTTCATTTTACATAACTAAAACATTTTACATATGCTAAAGTTTCTTCAGTGTGCTTCAATTGGCAGACATTACCTAAAAGAAGAGAGAGTGGAAATACTAAGGCAAAGACTATAGGTGAAAGTAAATGGGATTGGAAAGGAAAAAGATCATAGAAAATACAAAGTTCTTAGAAAAAAATAAGAAAGTCTATGAACAGAATAATGAAACAGTAAGGAATGAATGGAATTTACCAAAAACAAAGGAGTATTTGAAAATATTTTGACTGAAAATTTAAAAGAAATAGAGGTATTTTACTGAGGGTGCTTAAAGAGACAAACCAAAGCAGCTTCGAATTAAAAGCCAGAGTAGATAGGAATTTCTCTATTAAACATTATCCAGCTATTTCTGCATCTAGTTTTTGAAAACAGGTCAATACTGGCAGTCAAGGGAATCCACGAGCTGCACAGTACAAGACATGTTAGAAATATCTTCCTGATGGTAGTGGATGGTGTCCAGAACCTCTTTTTCCAATGAGAAAAAAGAAGGCAAATGCAAAAACCAAAAATTTATTCTTAATGCCTGGGAAATATACAAGTATGACATGCTTTATTAGTTGTGGAAAACAGTCCACCTGAGTAAGGATTTCAAAATTCAATTGAAAATAAGAACAAACAGAAGAGTTTTGAGCGAGCATAGGTGAATACAAATAAAAAGGAGTAAGGAGGAAAGAAAAGTGACATGTAAGTATGCACCTATAGCCCTGTGCAGAAAGTATAAGTCTGTGTATCTAATAAACCTATACAGGAAGCCATAGCCTTACAAAGTCAAGCAGAAACAAAGCAAAGAGCATAGGATGAAGTAAGATAGGCATATACTTAAAGATTTGAATGAATTTGTCTGTAATAGCACAGAAATTGTTAGAACTAAGAAAATTATAGTGTTGGTGAAATACTTGCTAAAATTTGTGGTTTAATAAGGCTGGCAGAAGAATACCAGAAATTTTTTTGAGAGCATATGGAATGAAATCAAAAGATAATACTACTCGAGATGAGAACTAAGTTTGGTTGGCTTGAGCTATTTATGATTGAAAAACTAAGATTGACCCACACCTGGCCGAAATAATCAGGAGGTTTTTGATTAATTCTAATGAGTTTTGGATTTGTTTTAATAAGCAAGTAAAAATTTGCACGACACAAAACCAGAAAAGATGTTCAACACAAAATAAGAGAGACAGAGACTAAATGCAAAGAAACTTATGGAGTATAGGAATAGAAAAATGTCTTGTGTAACTGCTCTGCATGAGAGGGGAAATGAAGGAAGAAACAATTCTTTCAATAGTCACCTAAACTGTAGGGCACAGACCAAGCACACTTTAGTCATTACACTTTTTTTTTAAGTCTGCAGATTTCCAAGGTAGTGTATAAGACTGATAGAAGTGAATGATGTGAATTTCTCTGTAATCTGCTCCACAGAAACATCAATGTTAAATTTTGTTTAAACCACATCCAATAAAGACTTGAGGAAACTAATCGACTGTGAGGAGAAGGTTGTAAGATTTTACTGAGGTGCCAGGATATAGCTTTGATTAATAGGATATTAAATAACACTCAGTAATTTGACTGGTCATGAATTAATCTCTTTTTTTCCTGTTGATAGTTCTCATACCTCACTTATCACTATGTCAGATGTTTGATATAAGGTATTAAATCATTCTGAACATTTTTTAGACTACTCAATTATAAACCTTGTGACTGTTTTATCTCATATCATTTGTTTGATGACAGCCCATTACATTAAAAAGTCTAGAGGAATCTAATGACTCAGTTATGAAAATTTTGCAGTTAACAGTAATTAGCATGAACACCTGGTTGTAAGTAAAAGACAGAAAAACAGTTTCTTAGAGAGATGCCCTCATTACAGAGTAGAAGAAATACCAGGTTTTGCTGTTGGTAAAAAAAAAATTGCAAATCCAGAGAGACCACTGAAAAAGGTGGAAAGACACATTGGAGGACAGATCATATTTTATCCTGTAGTGTTTTGTTATGACAAACTACGAACAGAAATAATAAGATGACAAAAATATGTGTCCATGGAAATGTCCAGAATGTGCCAGAGTGGATACATTCCCATTCAAGGACAAGTCCAAAATGAAGGTATTTAATGGAGGAGTAAAAAGTGCAGTGAACATGTTATTTTTCAAATAAAGCATGCATTCCTATTAGACAGGTTATGTACGTGAGTGGATACACTAATTTTTCAAGGAAATTTTCAGCTGCATTAAGGTTCACAGAATTTTGCTTCAGTTTGGGGATAGTTTTCTTAAGCACAGATTAGAAATCTAATCTACAGCCTCTAATCTTGCATTTCAATTGACTTAAACTGACTAGCTTTATTTGGATAGATCACCATTTAAATCAGTTAAGCCTGCAAATATTTATGTAGAATGAAATGAAGGACCATGGCTTTTCTGCCCCAAGATAAAAGGCAGGAGAGGGGAAAGAGAGAGAAGTGTGGTAGGTCCTCATTACTTATACCGCATTGCATTGTTTCTGCAAGGGGATCCACAAGGGATCTAGTACTGCTCCCAGAAAGAGACATGAGAGACCAGGAGATCCACACTCATCCATTTTCACTGTAGATGCAAGATATCACGGAAATAATTGCCAGTAAAGAGAACAAAAACATGTAAGAACATAATTAAATAGGAAAAGTAAAATAGCATTAGAAAATCCATAATAATAATGACTAATGCAGTTGACATCTGGCACCACTTTATATTTGTACAGAGTAATTGAGCTGACTAATTGAACTTGTGTTTCTTAATTTTCATGGCAAGGCTTAGTATCTAAAATTTAAGCAAAAGAGATTTTCTGAAAATACAAAAATATCCAGAATTTATATTATAATTTCCAGGAAGTGCTGGAATGACTGATGACCTTGTGAGCTTAGTAGTCCCAAAACATATAATTTGACTATATAGACAGTAAAATTACAGACCAAAATTGTCCTTGATTTTAGCTCATTTCACCATGCAAACTCACAAATTTTATTTCCATTCTTTTCTCCTTTTTGCTGTCATGGGGCTGATTTTACTTCGTGCAAGTAAAGCCGAAGAGAGGATCAGGGCCTGAGAAAATATTATCTTAAAACATAGTGTCCAAATTCAATTTCCTTAGGTAGTATCAACATGCAACTATGTTGTACTATTTTAGAGGCAGACTCTGATCTTGAGTTTTCGATGTCCAGCTGTTCTCCATTTCCTCTAGAGAAAAGGTGGTAATCCCCCTTGGTGTGTGTCATTTTGAAATAATTTGAGTCACACACCACTATTATGATAATCAGAATCTGGAATTAAATGTTTAAGATGTTAGGTTATAAAAGGAGAAAGTGGTTTAATAGTGTATTACATACATGATATTAAGCCAAGCTAAAGAGGAAATCTACTGCAAATACCATTGTCAAATTTCAGCAAATAGTGACTGGCCCCATTCTGAGAAACCCATAACTACTAAATACACAGATATCTTCCTGGAGTATCTTTCATATATACAGCTTCCTCTATGTTACGATAACTAGGCCAGCCTACTAACTTTTACAATAAAACATTTATCTCCATATGAATCATGCTAAAAATACATCTACACAAGACCTGAGGCTCTTTAGCATACAGCCAGTGGTATAAAAAACACCCATTAGCACTTAAACAATGATTCAAAGTCAAACTCCGTTCACCAACCACCTGCAAACAAACAAATACAGTTCACTGCCCCCCTCAGACTTAATGGAAAACTTACTCTAATCCATTTCCAAACTCCCAGAAAACACACATTTTTTGCACTATCCCCAGAAGAGCCCTTTAGTAGTATGTGGGAAAAATAAGGGCCCAAATACGTTGAACTTCAGGGAGAGATGATATAGCTTGATTGTTTGGGCTCTATACAGCTGTAGTAGTATGGCAACAGGAGAAAGACTACTCATTAGTCAGGTCATATGCTTTATGGGTCATAATGAAAACAGCTGTTGACAAAAGGATATCCAGCTTGGATACCAAAGCGTTGTGTTACATGCTTACACAGGAATCATAGAATCATAGAATCATTAAGGTTGGAAAAGACCTCTAAGATCATCGTGTCCGTCAACCCAACACACCATGCCCACTACACCATGTCCCTAAGGGCCTCATCTACACGTCTTCTAAATACTTCCAGGGATAGTGACTCAACCACTTCCCTGGGCAGCCTGTTCCAAGGCCTGATCACTCTTTCAGTAAAGAAATTTCTTCTAATGTCCAATCTAAACCTCCCTTGGTGCAACTTGAGGCCATTTCCTCTTGTCCTATCGCTAGCTACTTGGGAGAAGGGACTGACCCCCACCTCTCTACATCCTCCTTTCAAATAGTTGTAGAGTCTCCCCTCAGCCTCCTCTTCTCCAGACTAAACAACCCCAGTTCCCTCAGCCGCTCCTCATAAGACTTGTGCTCCAGGCCCTTCACCAGCTTCGTTGCCGTCCTCTGGACACGCTCCAACACCTCCATGTCCTTCTGGTAGTGAGGGGCCCAAAATTCAAGGTGCGGCCTCACCAGTGTCGAGTACAGGGGCACGATCACCTCCCTACTCCTGCTGGCCACACTATTTCTAATACAGTCCAGGATGCCGTTGGCCTTCTTGGCCACCTGAGCACACTGCCGGCTCATGTTCAGCCGGCTGTCAATCAGCACACCCAGGTCCTTTTCCTCCGGGCAGCTTTCCAGCCACTCTTCCCCAAGCCTGTAGCGTTGCCTGGGGTTGTTGTGGCCGAAGTGCAGGACCCGGCACTTGGCCTTGTTGAACCTCATACAGTTGGCCTCAGCCCATCGATCCAGCCTGTCCAGGTCCCTCTGCAGAGCCTTCCTACCCTCGAGCAGATCCACACTCCCGCCCAACTTGGTGTCGTCTGCAAACTTACTGAGGGAGCACTCAATCCCCTTGTCCAGATCGCTGATAAAGATGTTGAACAGGACCGGCCCCAGTACTGAGCCCTGGGGCACACCGCTCGTGACCGGCCGCCAACTGGATTTAACTCCTTTCACCACAACAATCTGGGCTCGGCCGTCCAGCCAGTTTTTTACCCAGCGAAGAGTGCACCTGTCTAAGCTGTGAGCCGCCAGCTTCTCTAGGAGAATGCTGTGGGAGACAGTGTCAAAGGCTTTACTGAAGTCCAGGTAGACCACATCCACAGCCTTTCCCTCAGCCACTAGGCGGGTCACCTGGTCATAGAAGGAGATCAGGTTGGTCAAGCAGGACCTGCCTTCCATGAACCCGTGCTGGCTGGGCCTGATCCCCCGGTTGTCCCGCACGTGGCTCGTGAGCACCCTCAAAACGAACCGCTCCATAATCTTCCCCGGCACCGAGGTCAGGTTGACCGGCCTGTAGTTCCCCGGATCCTCCTTCCGGCCCTTCTTATAGATGGGCATCACACTGGCGAGCCTCCAATCGTCCAGGATTTCCCCAGTTAACCAGGACTGCTGGTAAATGATGGAGAGCGGCTCGGCAAGCTCCTCCGCCAGCTCCCTCAGTACCCTCGGGTGGATCCCATCCGGCCCCATAGACTTGTGAGCGTCCAGGTGGCGTAGCAGGTCATTAACTTCATCCTCTTGAATTATGGGGGGTTTATCCTGCTCATCGTCCTTGTCTTCCAGCTCAGGGGGCTGAGTACCCTGAGGATAACCGCTCTGACTACTAAAGACTGAGGCAAAGAAGGCATTGAGTACCTCAGCCTTATCCTCATCCTTGGTGGCAACGCTCCCCCCCGCATCCAATAGAGGATGGAGATTCTCCTTGGCTCTCCTTTTGTCATTAACATACTTATAAAAGCATTTTTTGTTGTCTCTCACGACAGTGGCCAGGTTGAGTTCTAGCCGGGCTTTTGCCTTTCTAATTTCCTCTCTGCACGACCTAACGAGATCCCTGTACTCTTCTTGAGTTGCCTGCCCCTTCTTCCAAAGGTGATAAACTCTCCTTATTTTCCTGAGTCCCAGCCAGAGCTCCCCGTTCAGCCAGGCCGGTCGCCTTCCCTGCCCGTTCTTCTTGCGGCACATGGGGACAGCCCGCTCCTGCGCCTTTAAGACTTCCTTCTTGAAGAACGTCCAGCCTTCCTGGACCCCTTTGCCCTTCAGGACTGTCTCCCAAGGGACCCTCTCGACCAGTGTCCTGAGCAGGCCAAAGTCCGCCCTCCGGAAGTCCATGGTAGCGGTTTTGCTGGCCCCCCTCCTTACTTCACCAAGTATCGAGAATTCTACCATTTCACGGTCGCTAAGCCCAAGCCGACCTCCGACCACCACATCTCCCACCAGCCCTTCTCTGTTCGTGAACAGCAGGTCAAGCGAGGCACCTCCCCTAGTGGGCTCGCTTACCAACTGCGTCAGGAAGTTATCCTCCACACACTCCAGGAACCTCCTCGATTGTTTCCTCTCTGCCGTGTGGTATTTCCAGCAGATGTCCGGAAAGTTGAAGTCCCCCACGAGAACAAGGGCTAGCGACTGGGAGACTTCTGCCAGCCTCTTGTAGAATACTTCGTCTGCCTCCTCATCCTGGCTAGGTGGTCTATAACAGACTCCCAGCAGGATATCTGCCTTGTTGGCCTTCCCCCTCATCCTTACCCACAAGCACTCGACCTCGTCATCACTACCATTGAGCTCTAGACAGTCAAAGCACTCCCTAACATACAGGGCTACCCCACCGCCTCTCCTTCCTCGCTTGTCCCTTCTGAAGAGCTTATAGCCATCCATTGCAGCACTCCAATCGTGAGACTCATCCCACCATGTTTCCGTGATGGTGACTAAGTCATAGCTACCCCGCTGCACAATGGCTTTCAGCTCCTCCTGTTTGCTGCCCATGCTGCGTGCATTGGTGTAGGTGCACTTGAGCTGGGCTGCCGATTTCTCCCCCGACATTGCCGTGCGGTCCCTAGGCTCTTCTCTAGTGAGCCTGGTTTTATCCCCTTCCCCCTTCGAATCTAGTTTAAAGCCCTCTTGATGAGCCCCGCCAACTCATATGCGAGAATCCTTTTCCCCCTGTGGGACAGCTGAACTCCGTCCATCGCCAGCAGGCCCGGTGCCGTGTAAACCTCCCCGTGGTCAAAGAAGCCAAAATTCTGCCGATGGCACCAGCCCCTAAGCCACATGTTAATCCGATGAGTTTTCCTGTTCCCTTCAGTATTCCTCCCCGCCACTAAAGGGATCGAGGAAAACACTACCTGTGCTCCCGATCCTCCCACCAGTTGCCCCAGCGCCCTGAAGTCCCTTAATTCAAGCTCAAGACGCTGCATTGTGAAACAGCATAAAGCTGGGAATGCTTTAAAACTATATCTCCATGCTGATTGTTCTAATCTTGCAATAAGGAAGTCATAGATAATAGGGGAAAGTTATCTGACAGACTATAATTTCCAGTTAGAAGCTCCAAAAGCTATTAGGGGTATTGCAATACCCCTTCATTGAAAGCAGCAAAGGCAAAGAGCTGTCCTGAGTTCAAATTCTTTAAACTGATGAAGAAGACATGTTTGGTAAAATGATTGATATTCTGCCTGTCATCCTCCATGTGCTTCCCCAAACCATCCTGATCACATCAGTCTTATAAAGGTCAAGCTGAACTCATTTTTTTCCCACCTCTTGAACCACCGAGACATTATATTGATCTTTGTCCCAGCAATCTCGATACAAGGAGATGACAAGGTAAGCCAGTACAGCTTCGCGCAACGGTAAACAAAAGGCTCCTACTCTCCCAAGTCCTTCATCTGGTGTGCACTTACAAGGTGTAAAATTACAAACAGAGACAAATTTCTTATGCATGATACCCATAGTAACATTTAACACACAGAGTGTGGCTGGAAATAACAGAAGATAACGGACTGGCAGGCCATGTCCCAAAAAATACAAGGTCTTAACAAGGTTACAAGAAGAAAGAGCTTTTGATGTAAGGTTGTGACATATACACTTCATATCTATGTATAAATGAATGTAGCGTGGCTCTGTAACAACACAATTTAGTAAGGAATACAAGATCTCCCTTTTGAGGCTTGTGGCAAATCCTCAACTGAAGTTTATATAGTCTGTTTCAAATTAATTATTTTCTATGTATTGATATGTAACTCCAAGCTTAAAAGATGGTTTACATTAAAATATCATTACATTAAGAAGAAAAGCAATTAATTTAAAAATAGCTGTACAGAGCATGTAATTACCACTCCAACTGCTCAGAGATGGGATTCAACAGAATCAACACCACCTTAGTGTAGTCCTCAAATCCCATTTAAACCCTCAGGACCATAGTATCCACTGTGAAGGCACTTATGGGCGAGCTGTCCCTGCCCAGCCTCACCTGGGCCTCTCCCCACTCTGCCCATGGCCCCATTTCAGCTCAGCTGGGGCCATCAGTCCCTGCCCCAGTGATGCTGAAGGAATGCCGTTATCTGATTCTTGTCTTCTGCTCCTCCTGGACAGACCCTGGGCCTGGTTTCTCCCTTTGCTGTGTCTGCTGTGGGACCTTGTCACCAGCACCCTTCTCTACCCATCATGGTCAGGTTCTTCTTGGAGAAGGCACCACCTGTGCTGGGTCACCCTTGGCTCCTCGCTCATCCTCCCTCATGGAGCAGCCCAACACTCATTGCTCCCTGGCACACTAGTCCAGGTCTTTTGAAGTTACTAGGAGCATAGATGTTCAGCCACTTGAATCCAAGTTGCCCTTGTGGTAACTTAGAAAAATCTGTTGAGTTCAGAACTGGGTAAACACTCATCAAATTTGAGATAGCTCTTCAGTCTCCTGTAGGATTTTTATTTTCATTTTGATCTTCTGGGGTCATTTTAACTCCCAATTCTTTGGTTAGAAAGGGAAGTAGGAAAATTTGGTACTTTGAATACTTTTCTTATAATTCAACAATGGATTTATGCTTTAGGAAACTGTTTTATTTACAATGTGCTCCCTCCTCTGCCCAAGACACATGTTCTCTGCACAACAATTCACAATAAAAACATCATAAACTGCTAAAACACCGATCTGACAAGGTAGCTTGTTGCCATTAGTATGTGATTGCTGAAGTAACAGGAAATATTTGTCGCAAGTGTTTCTGCTATAGTTGTGAGAAGCCTTGTGCAATACTTTTCTTAAATGGGGTTAAACTACAACATGATTAAGATGAACTGTTACTTCATAAATAGTCTTAGATGTAAAAACTGTTGCTTGATAAAAGGCCCAAATGTATGCCAGAGAAATGATGAGAGGAAAAGGAATGGCATTACTTCAAACAGCTTCCAGCAGCTGCTGAACAATGAGCACCCTGAAACCCTGTTCTTCAGCAAACCCTCAGACTGCATATCTTGTAGGGTTAGAAAAAGGAGAGTCTTGGAAAAGAAGATTGAATGAGACTTCCCTTCAGCCAAGAATAACACAGAGAATGTACAGCAGCGTTATTGGATTCTGGATACTTAAGCATCAAGAGACTTCTTTCCAGTGCGCTGAATGAATGGAAGAAAGAAGGAACTTCCACCCAATTTGAAAAGCTAGAAGAGCTTATAAAAAAAAGCCAAACCATCTCCTCACCTGCCCTTTATACCATTACACTCACTGAGATGAACAGAAGACATTCCCACTTTGAGGAGGGAATATTTCTCCACTGTTGTGTCACATTTGGGTCATCAATAGGGCTCATTGAGAAAGAGAGAGGCAAGTGACCAAGCACTGCCATGAGGATTCTGTGTCTCAGGAGTTGGTGCATCTTTCTACAAGGGCCATATCGCTTCCCATTCTTTCTCCCTACACCTTCTGTTCATAATGGCTAGAATATAGGACATGCAGATAAAAACTCACATATTTTAACAAAAACATTTTAGTTCAGCAATCCCATTTTTGTTTTGTGTTTGCCTAGCTGACTCCCTTTACTCCAAGCTCTCTCCATTAGTTCTTGAAAAAATTCAGTTTAGCTGCAAATTTAATGTCAAATGGTTAAAATAAAGAGCAATAGAATGATGTGTTTGGCAGAGTGATAATGGCAGAGGGCGGATCATCTAAACGTCCTGTACATATTTCCTTTCCTCTTTTAGTGCTAAGATTCAGGAACCAAAACCTTGGCCTTATTATACAGGAATGAGAACAAGTAAACAACATAAAAGGGGAAAAAGAAAGTAGAGAACTGTGAAAAAGCGTGTTGGCATTACAGTGAATGATATTACAGTTTTGTGACCCAGTCATGTTTGTTATTAATAAAGTATAGTTTTAAAGAAGTATTTTAGATATAAACACATCTGTTGCATTAACAATGGATACCAGCTTTGACTTCTAGTTCACTCCACAAGACACTTTCTTAAACTTAAGGGAAAATATATTATGCCCACTCTTTCCTATACAAAGGTGAAGTTTACAACGAGCAAATTGATGCCATCTGTTTATAGTGTATTGTACTTTGTATTGCTAGCAGTTGGTTTATACTCACAACAGAATATTAAATATTGATAGAACTACGGACTTAACAGCTGTGCCTATTAGTGGTTATACCTTTTAATATACTTGACTTTGCTATAGATTATTAGGAAATGTTCTGTTGCCTGTAAGGCATGGAACATGAAATGGTTACCATTTGAACCTTTGTGGACTGTTAATATAATACAATAGACTAAATGTGGCTACTATGAGATTGCCTCCATCTGCGAAGGAACCAGGTTTGATATTCCTATGTTCCCTTCCATTCTTATGTTCCTCTGTTCACTATTTTGGTACACTAATATAAATGATACAGGTTTACTGAAGTGTAATGTCAAGAGAACAAAATCATTCGTTTGTTGATGCATCTCAGAAGGAAAACATTACATTTCCTGTTCAAGCCAATGTAGATTAAAAATGCATTCCATTCATAAGGTAACTAAATATTTTGGAGGAAGTATGATTGTGTAGTTTGGTTGATATTAGTCTTTCTGCTTCCATAATGGGAACTGACAGAGAGATTTTAAAAGTTCCTCTGATGGAAATCAACTATGAATTTATTGTTAAGACCAAAATCAATCACATACTTTACCAGAGCCAAAATATCCACAGAGAGGAGAGATCTTCTTCCTTCTGCATAACAGCTACAACTACACCCCAAGGTCATTCCTACTACTAAATTCACTAGGAGATACATTGACATTCTTTTCTTAATTCAGAGAGGCATTTTCATCATTAGAAAATGCAATAGCATAAATTACTGCTTTGTCCCACTCCCACTGAACTCAATGGTTACAGTAAGAGCGGGAGTAGATTTATATTTGAAAATCATTTTACCTGTTATAGCTTTGACACTATTATCTTTTGGTCTCTACCAAGTTGGGGTTTTTTTGTTGAACTGCTGTATTTATTTAAAAATAATATTTTTATTAATACTCATACTCCCTAATTTGGTAAAGTCACTTCTTTCAGAACTGTACTGCTGAAGATACTGAACAAACCTTTGGTTATTAATTGTTCAGCTTATGCAGGGACCCAAGTTTCTTCCTATACCCTGGAATTTAACTTTGAGGTTCTTGGTCCTCTTGATGTCATGATTTCACAACATCTCCTATGATAAAAGGGTCTTCTGTGCCTAACGGCTTAAAAAAAGAGGCAAGCTCTTTCTAAAAAGCAAAGAAAATATGCCTACTCAAAAAAACAAAGAAATCATATGTTTTATGTTTTTCTTTACTAATAACCTTGCAGATATTTGAAGGGCTACGTGTTGAATAAACAGGGAGAGAAATTATTCCAGGCCTCCGAGGAACATGCCCAACCTTGGTAAAAATTATTAGGTTAGGTTCTGTGACAATTATTATTTATTGTTAACGTATTTATTACTTTATTAATATTTTTTAAGTCACATGGATGTAAAAAATTAAAATAAGTATCTATGAATTTATCAGATTATTTTTAAAGTAACTTGAAACACATTTTTTAAATGTTATAGCATTTGTCCTTCTTTGGTAAGAATTTCACGTGTTTGTTTTGGAAGTTAATGGTGTAACATATGCTTCTGTCAGTGATATATCAACAAACTGTATTTATACTGCATTGTATGTTCTCCTAGCCCACTGCAGCTGAGGTCTGATTGAGACTATAACCTCAAGTGACTATAAACCAAACAATTATTTTTGAGACTAACGTGTATGCTTCCTAATGATTCACAACATTAAACTCTCACTTGGCAAGACAGCAAAAACTCTCTTTTTTTTTTCTCTAGGCATAAAAATTCTACAGAACTTTTTTTTAAATGGTCGTGGGTGACCAAAACGGAATTTAAAACTTCAATGGTATTTACTCAGGGTTGCTTGCTTACTTGTAATTGTTTCCAGAATGTTTTTTTGGATATTTGTTAGATTATGTATCACACGCAATAACTCTATATGCCAAATTCACTGCTGTAATACTTGGCGCTGCAATTGGTTATGCTTATTTCAGCACCACTTAAAATAGCTAGTTCTTTATGTAAGCAAGAATAAAGGTGATTTCAGCCTATGGTTTTTTTTTTGTTTTACATGCAATAGTATTAAATGATTTGCAGCAGGAGTTATTTCTGACTATATGTTTTGCAATTTATTATGGTCACATTTTCTCCTTGATAACAAAAGTAAACCTGTTGTGGGTTTTTTTTGCCTTCTTTTCTTTCTTTCTTTTTTCCTTTTTTTTTTATTTGAAGTAATTTTTATTTTCATTTCTGGAATAGATTTCAGATTATTGTAACAGAGAAATCATTTACACATAGAATATATCTCAAATCTAAAACAAGTCTCCTAACAACTTAAACTAATGTACCTCAAATGTGATTTTAGAGTACTTGATTTTAGAGAACAGCAGGAATAATAGCAACATAAATATTAAATTTTAATATTAATTTATTAAAAAATATATTTTCATGTTCTCTGTTGACATGTCTATTGGAATTCCTGCTGATATCTGATTTATAGAATCAGAGAATCATCTAGACTGGTAGGTACCTCTTGAGAACATCTAGCTCAATCTCCCTGCTCAAGCAGGATCAGCTAAAGCAGGCTGTCCAGGACTGTGTCCAGATGGATTATGAATATCTCCATGGATGGAGACTCCACAACATCTCTGGGCAACTTGTGCCTGTGTTTGACAGCCCTCACAGTAAAAAAAAATTTCCTTGTGTTCAGATGGAATTTCATGCATTTTAATTTGTGCTTCTTGCTTCTTGTCCCATCAGTGGACACTACTGAGAAGAGTCCAGGCTGAACAGTCCCACTTGTCTCAACTTCTCCTCATATGACAGATGCTCCAGTTCCTTAACTGTCTTTGTGGCCCTGCTTTGGACTCCAGTAAGTTCAAATCTTTCTTGTATTGGGGAGCCCGGAAATGGGCACAACACTCCAGATGTTTCTCAGCAAAGCCGAGCAGAGGGGCAGAATCACCTCCCTCAACCTGCTGAGAACTCTCTTCCTCATGTAGCCCAGAATACTGTTGGCTTTTTTTGCCATGGGGATGCATTGCTGGCTTATGATGAGCTTGTTGTCCACCTGGTCTGTGAAAGATAGATATCTATGGATGACCTAGTTTTCCTTGGGAGAGATTTTTCATCTCAACCCAAGAAAGAAATCTAAAGAGGTATAGACGCATCATGTTTACAGGGTTTTATTTCTCTCTCTGTATAAAGTGACTAGACAGATAAGTCAGGTGGTAAGGTTGTTGTACTGAGTCTGGCTGGGATGGAGTTAATTTATTTTCATAGGAGCCTATAGGGTGCTGTGTTTTGGATGTGTGACTAAAATGGTGTTAATGAAACATCGGTGTTTTGGTTATTGCTGAGCAGTACTTGTACAGCAAGAAGGCTTTCCCTTTTTCCCACTCTGCCCCCCAGGCGAGTAGGCCAAGGGTGGACAAGAAGTTGGGAGGGGACACAACCTGGAGAGCTGACCTAAATTGACCAAAATATTTCATGCCATATAATGTCATGCTCAGCAATAAAAACTGAGGGGAGAGGGTTTGGGGGGACGTAGCAGTTGCTTAGAGACTGTCTGGGCATCACTCTTCTCGTGGGAGGTGATGAGTGACTACCTTTGCATCACTTTTTTTTTTCCTTCCTCTTTCCTTCACTTATTAAACTATCTTTATCTTAACTAATGCTTTTGCTTTTCCTGTTCTCTCCCCTGTCCCACTGGGGCTGGGGGGAGTGAGCAAGCAGCTGTGTGGTGCTTACCTGCTGGTCTGAGTCAACACACCACAGATGTCCACAGGGTAAGTCCACATTTCCCATCGCTGCTACCATTCTGATTTCCAGGTAACAGAAGGTTTACATAGTTTGGCTCACTAATTTTCTGATATTCTATTAACATACTTCTAAAAGAATGGAGTTTCCAACTGTATAAACATTTTACATGAACAATAGCTTTTAATAAGGAAAATCCAGATCTTTTAATTAAAAATAATCATATAGATTTACTGTGAGTAACCTGCATATCACCTTTGTGTGGTATCAGCTAAGACAGTTTACCTTCTCTGTGAAAACAACTAAAATTGTAGGCAATTTACTAACGTGATTTGCATAACTTTTCAGACTATGCTAAATAAGTTAAATAAATATTTTTCATGATAATCTATCACAGAAAAATTATTGTCAAATAGACACTCTGTGATCTGCTACTGTCATATTCACTCCCTATCTAATATTTCTAATACAAACCTCTGAAATTCTTGGTTCAGAAAGAATAGTTATAAAAGGAGCCAGAATGGGGTACTTGCCTTAAGAAATCTAGAACTTCAGTAACTTAGAGGCAGAAATTGAATTAAATAGATAATGCATTAGGTGTTCCCTATTCCCAAAGCTGTGCGATAAAAGTTATGAAGGAAATAAATAAAATTCATATGTTTTAATGCAACACAAACCTGCAATGCATTTTATCATTTTATTGGTGTCATACAGTTGAAGAAGATTAAGTTTTTAGCTGAAGGAAGGTAAAGCTTATTAAATCCAGAATTCTGTATCTGTAGCTTATCAGGTTAGGAAATGTTACAAGCAAAGAAGGACAAAGCTTAAAGGGCTCTTCTTGCAAGTTGTAGTTAGGGCTCAGTCAGGACTGAGAATGTCCCTTTCTGAACAATAATCAACACATGAATGCAGTTTTCTTTTCCCCTATTTTTAGATAATTTTAGACCTATCTACACCTTAAACTAAGGGAATTGAAGGTAAGCATTAACACTTTTTTGCATGAACACAGTTGAAACATAAAAGAAGTAGAAGCCAAGCAAGAGTTAGTAATAAGTAGTGCAAAATCCTAATTGTGTCAGTCAAATGCAGAGTAGAAAAGATATTGATAAATATTCCTCTGAATGACAAAGGTGAAAGTAACAGTTCTTTTGATCTATTTTATCTCATGAGGTATTCACTATAAACAAGTTCTTATCCTTTATTACTAGTTACATTTGTGCAAATGATTTGTTTTTCCAAAATTGTCTACAAACGAGGCTGCATTTATTCATACATGGTATTTATATATGAATTGATGCATTTCTGTGAAAACATTCGTAGTAGAATGTACTTACTTGTATATCTTGTATAAAATTGAAAATGCAAAATATACAGATGGAATATAAATGATGACTTTCTCTTCACCTTAATGGAGAATGCATCCAAATATGTTTAAATGTGATGCACGAATATAATTGTAATATATTTCTGCCTGAGCAAAAGAAGATAGGAACACATTTTAAATATTCTGATAGTTCCAGGTGCTGCTTATCACTTGCTACGTTGTGTTTTCTAATGAACTTGCACTTGCATTTCTCTTTATAATGATTAGGTCCCTTGCTCAGTGAATATATGACCAAGCTTACAATTTTTGTTACTGACCATAAGCTTTGAATTTGAATTCCAGCTACTTGAAGGTAAATTACCTATCAGACAAAGAATATTTTTCTTAAGAATAATGAACAAATACATTTATATCATCCACCATCAGTCTATTGTTAACTGCAGAATATGCAATTAGTTCAAGTGCTCAGTTTCTAAGGTTGTTGACACAAATCCCCCTCTTCTTAGGGCTGTGCTTGCTGGAGAATTTACTTTGTGCAACTTGTGTTGCTAGGACTGAATTAACTACCTTCATAACAGCCTGTATGGTGCTGTGCTTTCCTTTTGTGGCTAAAATAGTGCTGATGATAACACAAATATTCTGATATTTGTTTTCCCTATTAAACTATCTTTATTCCAATCCACAAATCTTCTCCCCTACCTTCTATTTTCTTCCAGTCCCACAGAAGAGGTGCACAGTGAGACTGGGTGGGTGTTGGTGAGGATCAAACTGCCAGAGTTACAGGATTTTTAACTAATCTGTAAATATCCTGTGACTGGAGAAGAGCAATACCTCTAGTCATAAATAGAAGAAAAAAAAAAGTGTTCCAAGCAACTGTTAGTCTGTTAGCTTGACTTCAGTACTATTTTAAGTCATACAGTGAATTTTGAAGGAAAGAATAATTTACAATACGATGGTAAATAGAGTATGACACATTTTCAACATGATTTTATGATGGCTATATTGTATCAAATAGTAACATTTTCTCTGGTAAGATTTGTTAGATGGCTTAATGCTGTGGAGTTAATCTATTTAAATTTAGGTACAGAAATTAAATAGTGCCGTATAGGGGGTTCTTATTTCAAGTAGAAATAATCATAGAATCATAGAATCATTAAGGTTGGAAAAGACCTCTAAGATCATCGGTCCAACCATCAACCCAACACCACCATGCCCACTAAACCATGTCCCAAAGCGCCTCATCTACACGTCTTTTAAATACTTCCAGGGATGGTGACTCCACCACTTCCCTGCACAGCCTGTTCCAAGGCTTGACCACTCTTTCAGTAAAGAAATTTCTTCTAATGTCCAATCTAAACCTCCCTTGGCACAACTTGAGGCCATTTCCTCTCGTCCTATTGCTTGTTACTTGGGAGAAGAGACCAACACCCATCTCACTACAACCTCCTTTCAGGTAGTTGTAGAGCGCGATGAGGTCTCCCCTCAGCCTCCTCTTCTCCAGACTAAACAGTCCCAGTTCCCTCAGTCACTTCTCATAAGACTTGTGCTCCAGGCCTTTCACCAGCTTCGTTGCGTTTCTCTGGACACGGTCTAGCACCTCAATGTCCTTCTTGTAGTGAGGACCCAAAATTCGAGGTGCGGCCTCACCAGTGTCGAGTACAGGGGGATGATCACCTCCCTGCTCCTGCTGGCCACACTATTTCTGATAGAGGCCAGGATGCCGTTGGCCTTCTTGGCCACCTGAACACACTGCCGGCTCATGTTCAGCCGGCTGTCAATCAGCACACCCAGGTCCTTTTCCTCCGGGCAGCTTTCCAGCCACTCTTCCCCAAGCCTGTAGCGTTGCCTGGGGCTGTTGTGGCCGAAGTGCAGGACCCGGAACTTGGCCTTGTTGAATCTCATACAGTTGGCCTCAGCCCATCGATCCAGCCTGTCCAGGTCCCTCTGCAGAGCCTTCCTCCCTCAAGCAGATCAACACTCCCGCCCAGCTTGGTGTCATCTACAAACTTACTGAGGGAGCACTCAACCCCCTCATCCAGATCGTTGATAAAGATATTGAGCAAGACCAATACTGAGCCCTGGGGAACACCGCTCGTGACCAACCGCCAAAATGTCAAGATTAATATGAGTGCTACAAAACAGAGAAGGTACCCAGCGAGGGAAATAGGTAAGAGTTTTTGTAATTTGTGGACTACCCTAGTTGGGAGTTTCCACTAATACAGAAGATGACAGGATCGTTGTGTAGGAAGAATTAAATGATAGTGTTGACTAGTGCAAAATAGAATGAAATTTAATAGTACAAAGTGAAAAGTCATGCAGTTTCTCTATTTTGTGGAGAGATTTACAGGCTTCCATGGCTTCGTTTCTTAAAGCAAAGACCTTAAGAAGAGGGTATGATGACTTTTCAAACACTTTTGGAGGATAAACATCAAGATACAGAAGAACTACTTAGGTTACAAAATAACACCAGCACAAGATCAAAAAAAGTTGTAAGTTAGTCATGAATATACTTCTGCCCAAGCCGCAGAAGGCAAAGGCAGGGACTGGGAGAATAAAGAGCTGCCCACTCTAGGAGAAGATCAGGTTCGAGACCACCTAAGGAACCTGAAGGTGCACAAGTCCATGGGACCTGATGAAAGGCATCTGTGGGTCCTGAAGGAACTGGCGGATGTAGTTGCTAAGCCACTATCTGTCGCATTTGAGAAGTTGTGGCAGTCCGGTGAAATTCCTGCTGACTGGAAAAGAGGAAACATAACCCTAATTTTTAAAAAGGGAAAAAAGGAAGACCCAGGGAACTACAGGCCAGTCACCTCTGTGCCTGGGAAGATCATGGAACAGATCTTCCTGGAAGCTATGCTAAGGCACATGGAGGACAGGGAGGTGATTCGAGACAGCCCAGCATGGCTTCACCAAGGGCAAGTCTTGCTTGACCAACCTACTGGCCTTCTATGATAGAGTGACTACATCAGTGGACATGGGAAGAGCTACAGATGTCGTCTATCTGGACCTCTGTAAGGTCTTTCACATAGTCCCCCACAACATCCTTCTCTCTAAACTGGAGAAGTATGGATTAGATGGGTGGACTGCTCAGCAGGTGAGGAATTGATTGGATGGTCGCATCCAGAGGGCAGTGGTTAACAAATCAATGTCCAGATGTAGATCAGTGACAAGTGGTGTCCCGTATTGGGACCGGTACTGTTTAACATCTTCATCAATGACATAGACAGTGGGATCAAGTGCACCCTCAGCAAGTTTGCAGACGACACCAAGTTGAGTGGTACGGTTGAAACACCTGAGGGACGGGATGCCATCTAGAGGGACCTGGATAAGCTCAAGAAATGGGTCCATGTGAACCTCATGAGGTTCAGCAAGGCCAAGTGCAAGGTCCTGCACCTGGATCGGGGCAACCCCTGGTATCAATACAGGCTGGGAGAGGAAGGGATTGAAAGCAGCCCTGCCAAGAAGGACTTGGGGGTACTGGTGGATGAAAAACTGGACATGAGCTGACAATATGCGCTCACAGAAAGCCAACTGTGTCCTGGTCTGCATCAAAAGAAGTGTGGCCAGCAGGTCGAGGGAGGTGATTCTGCCCCTCTACTCTGCTCTGGTGAGACCCCTCCTGGAGTACTGCATCCAGCTCTGGAGCCCTCAGCACAAGACAGACATGGACGTGTTGGAGCGGGTCCAGAGCAGGACCACGAAAATGATCCAGTTCATCATCTATCAAAAATAGTGTCATGTGATGGGATGGTTTCCCAGCTACAAGGAAATTACACATGAAAACAAAAATATCATTTCTTTATCCAAGATGAGATTTTATGGAATGTTTATCATTATAATACTTTATTGACATTATTTATTATTTGTACTATGGTACTATGGAGATCAGAGCAAGCATCAGGAGTTCTTTTTACTACATATGGTCTAAGACCCCAACCTAAAACCAGTACCTTTTCAAAAGAATTTATAGCAAAAATACAACATGTGAACACAATCAGTTGAAAAGTGGTACTGTGAATATTTTCTAGTTCAGTTTTTTTTATTTTATGTTTCACAGAATAGACGTATTTTTGGAAATCCTTACCCAAGTGTTACCTGAGGGACAAGTAGATTTTGGAGTCTAAGAATAACAGATGATTTTTCTCATAGTTTAAACAATTTTGAAAATGCTGTAATCACTCAGAATTGTTACATATTTAAATACATAAAAGGTAAATAATCTCTGAGATATAGAAGCTATTAATTTTATTGAGCACTTCTTGCCAATATTTACATGCAGATAAAGAAAGATGTTTGTCTTACCTGAACTTAACATTGAATTCAGAATCTCTGCTGAAGAGAGAGAACAAAAGGAAAATATGCATCCTTATGGCTAGAGAGGCATGGCACAGAAGTAAATATGTCCTGTAATGATATGCAGAAATGTAAAAAAGCTTTACTTAGCCTTTCTGGATTTCTTTGTTATTCGTACAGTATTCCATTTTGCACAAGTACAAAGGGTAAATAAAATGTATGCTCCTTTAAATGTTACCAGCCTCAAAAAAAAACAACCAAAAACAAAACAAAAAAAACCACACCAAAGAAATATGTTATTAATTAAGCACATTTTTAAAATTTTCACAAATATTTGTTGTTTATAAACACAAAGATATGATGGAAAATATTTGGGGCTCACAGAAAAGCTGCCTCAGATGTCTACTATCCAACAGGAATGCTTGAACAGCTATATAGTAGTTACTAAATTTGTAAGCATATGCATCACTGCTCTCAGGACTACTCAGGTGTAAGTCTTAGGCTTGTCAATAATTTGAAATTCTCTGTGACCAGTGCTATAGATCTATGCTTTAGAAGACAGATTATCTGCCTTCTGGTCTAGCTTATGACATGAAATTCCCATCTTGCCTGGTGTCTGGTATGAGGAAGAGCCATTCCTGTAGTAAAAGCTGGCAGAGCACAAAGTAAATGCAGGACAGAATTAGTACCCTATTTAGACCTGGACAGCAAATTGTTAGCACTGTGTAATAGCTACTATAATATTTTAACTGGAATATTTTTACTGGAATATTCTTAACATAATATGGGCTCATCAGTGACCACAAATGTTGAAGGTCTCTGATTTCACAGCTTGGCTAATGTAAAAACACCTTCTGGGACATTGGATTTACTGGTTACATAAGATGATGTAACCTACTGAGTCAACAGCACCAATCTTTTTAGTTTACTCAAGTTTTTTGGAGAAATTTGCATTGGATTTACATGGCAAGGTGTTGGCAGCAGAGGGGTTGCTGGGGTGGCTTCTGTGAGAAGAGACCAGGGGCTGCCCCCTGTGCTGCACACAGCTGGTTCCAGCTGACTCCAACGGACCCACCACAGGACACCGTTGAGCCCATCAGCCAAATGGGTGGCACTTCTGAGAAACATATTTAAGAAAGGGCAAAACACTGCACAGCAATGTGAGGAGTGAGGAAAAAAACAGTGTGAGAACTATAGAGGGAGAACCAAGGTCAGTGAAGAAGGAAGGGGATGAGATGCTCCAGAGCAGGTGGAGCCCGCAGAGCAGCCTGCAGTCTGTGGAGAGGACCATGCTGCAGCAGAAATCCACTTTGCAGTCCATGGACGATCCCACACTAGAGATGGATATTCCCTGCAGAAGGCTGCAGCCAGTGGAGACCCCATGCAGGAGCAGGTTCTCCTGACAGGAACTGTGATGCATGGAGGACCCATGCAAGAAGGTGTGAGGAGGAAGCAGCAACAGAGAGGAACTGTTATGGACTGACTACAACCCCCATTCCCTGTCCCCCTGCACTGCTCAGGGCAGGGGGCAAGTAGTGGAGATGGGAATGAAGGAATGAAGTTGAGCCTGGGAAAAGGGTGAGGGATGGGGGAAGGTGTTTTAAGTTTTGTCTTTGTTTCTCACCATCCACCTCTATTTTAATTGGTAATAAATTAAATTGATTTTCCCCAAGGCAAGTCCATTTGCCCATGACAATAACTGGTAAGTGATCTCCCTGTCTTCATCCTGACCCACACGCTTTTCCATCTTATTTTGTCCCCCTGTCCTGTTAAGGAGGTGGAGTGAGAGAGCGGCTAGGTGGGCATCTGGCAGCCAGCCAAGGTCAACCCACCACAAACTTAAGTTCAGATATTAATGATTTGTGAAACTCATAAGTGTTTTTTATTTTCCCGAAAGCTGGACAGGTCAAAAGCTGTTAAACACTATAGAACTAGCAAACCTTGCCCAGAATTCACATGCCAGTATTTATCAACAGTATTCAATAGCCTGTTGATTGTGATGCAGAACAGTAAACATGCTGATATTGATTTTCCTAATTATGCTTTTCCTAAAATAAGAAATTCACCCTCACGGTATAGTAAAAAGAACTTGCAAGTGCATACTTGTATGACAGAAACCCCTGATTTAACCTAAAGCAACATAAATCTGTATTTAAATAGAAATATAGAAATTTTAAGTGCTCTTGGAAAAAAACCATGGCAATCAAAAGTAATTTTTAACAGCAGGCAGATCCTTTGCTTATTGAAGTAAATGGGAGAACTGTTATTTACTTAGGTAAATCACCACTTAGGCCCAAATCTGCAGCAGTGTACAAGAGTAAATTCGATATATTTTGTTTAGTACCCAGTAGACCCTGAAAACATTGTGCTTGTCCGTGAGGCATGATGTTAAAAATATACATATTTAATATATGTATATTAAAAATATACATATATACCTAGAAAACTTCATTAGAAAAGATTTCTTCACTGACCCACAGCTTATTACCTAAAAAGGATGATAACAACCCTCCTTAGCCATAATGTCACGATAGGTGTGACAAGAGACTAAGTGAAAAATATGGGGGGAGATAAAAAGCAAAAATGCTCAGTTAGCAAACCCTTTGTCACTCTAAGAAAAACTTGAGAACTTCAACTATTACTTTAATACCTTTATTCCTTTAGATAAATTGATTTTTGTTTTCCACAGCTTTCAGTATAACAAAATATACTTTTCCAAAATATCTAATTTCTTATTTGTGTCATCATAGTAAGTCCAAAGGAAAAATGTATTAATTTTGAAAACATACTGGTTTGGATATTCTTTACCTAAACACTCAGGAAACAGGTTTTGATTGAATCCAGTTTTCTCTGAAATAACACCCTCAATGACTTCCAAGTGGTGGCTTGCCTCTCTTCATTTGAACTTTTGTTTCCATGTCTCAATTTTGTTCTTTCCCAGCACAATATTAATAACTTGGAAGGGACCCAGGAGGTATGTCCTTGGTTTAATTAAGTAAAGTAATTAGAATATTAAAAGCACAACACTGGAATAACAGGATGATCTGTGAAAATTTTTCTAGTTCAATTATGGTTTGGTAGCAAAAGCAAGATATTGCAGTACATCACACCAATCTTTTCCTGATCAGAAGAGTGAAAATCTGCAGAAAGTTTCTAATCTTTCCATGTGATCACTTTCTTGTGGGCTTCTGGTCTTAGAAAAATATTAGCAAAAATCCTGAGAACTCTCTGTTATCCTGAGTTCAGGGAACTCTGCACTTCTGTTAATTTCTTTGCTGCCTTTATCTTTTAATCTTTTCAGCCAACAAAAAAAATTCCATACCCTGGACTAAATTCAAAACTTCTGGTAAAGTTTACAATTCACTATATTCACCTGTATCTCATTGAAAAGTCTTACTTGTGTAATGCCCCCTAAAGCTACGCTGCAGGGCAGGAGGAGGAATAGGATGGAAAAGAAAACCATTAACAAAAGAATGGAAGACAGAAGGAAAATAGGAAAATAGTAATTTGAACAACAGACAAAACACAGCTTTTCTTTTTCTTTTTATTAAATGTTCTAATGCACAAGATAGTGATTGTCCTGAGCACTCAGCACTGGGGAAAATTCAGATTCAAACTCAGTCTTGAAGTTTGAACCTCAAGCCCATCTCTATTCCAAATGGAGACTTCAGTGGCCTTCCTGTGCTGAGTGCCACCCTGGATCCTCCCACTATTCTTACATATACACAAAGCGCAAAAACAAATTTTCATTTTTGGTCCTGAAAAGCCTGCCAAAGCCAGTACAACAAATTACGGGGTAAACAGCTGTTGTGCTCCTAACCATGGCAAGCAGGAATGACATGCCTGCTGCCTTCCTCGAGGCACGCTGCCATTCTCTGAATGATAACTAATGGGAGTGGGGGGAGGAAGGTTGCTCCAGCATATCAGTAGGCTTTGCCCGCTCAGCCCAAACCCAATATAAGTCTCACAGTCGAGTGAGACATCACTGGTCTGTAAAACACATCCGTGTCTAATTACTAACTTGGAAAAAATAATAGTGATCATATTAGTATGCTGGCTGCGGAGACATAAATACTTATTATAAAATGTTCAAATGTAATAGAAAAAAGAAGAAATGGGTTGTGGTTAAAAGGCTTCCTCCAGGCTATTGAAAGCAAAATGTAATAATTTACCTTGGTGGAATTAATTACTTTGTTCTGTCCTTTTGACTGAAATGTTACTTATTAATTTATTAATTATTAATTTATTAATTTTAGGATAATAGATGTTTAATGTCTTTCCAACAGTGCAAATAGACCTAAACATGAGGGTTTCGGTTTGTATGTGCGTCTGTTTTTCTCTCCACAAAGGTCCTGAAACACACTTTTGTAATTTTGTTGTTATTACCATTATCATTATTACTATTGTTTGTGTAGTGTCTAATGACTCTAACCCTGTCTGTTTGAGGCAATGAACGTCTATAGCAAAAAAATATGGACTTTGCCTCCAGAAGTTGTGTTGAATGAAAACAAAAATGGACAAGTCACATTAGAGCACAGAAGTTAATTTTTGGGAAAACTGCTTAGAAGGTTCCTCACACTGAAATAGTTGCTCAATTTAAATTTAAATAAAGTCGATGAACTCAAGTGGAAGGCTTTCCTAAGGTACAACTTCTGTGAATTTCTGACTGAAAGTGTGTCTAAAAATGGAACTTTTAGAATGAAAGACATATGTCGCCACTAATGTTGGCATTCCAAGGGAAAAAGATAGCAGCACTGATATTGAATCAATGCTATTTAATTTGGTTTATAAATCTTACACTCCTCATTGTCTTCCTTGAGTCATATAGTTCTACTGATTTCTTTCATGTCTTCATTTTTCCCTGCTACGCCCTCATCTGTTCATTTGAAATATCATCCGAAACCAGACCCAATAAAGAACGCACCCAACATATGCAGCTTTTACAATCTAAAGTCCTCAATAGGATTAGAATACCCTGTCACAGCTATGCAATGAAGGATATGGAATATTCCTCTCTCTCCAGCTCCAACACATTCATAGCCTAGCTTTGACAGTATTCATAATAACATATTTAAAATATTACTTATGTCACTCAAGAGGCCCACAGAATTAGGGGATTTAATAATAGATAGCTCTATCAGCCACATTATAGAACATAAAAATGCCATATCAATAATACCTTGCTATATTGAAAGATAAGATAGTTTACATTATTGTGTCCACATAATTGCTATACTATATGGCTAGCAAGACAATGTACGTGTATATATGTGTGTGTGCACAAGCACATACATAGATATGTATACATAAAAACACTTTTCACAGCTCCTCAGAAAATTCATGATCATCATCTCCAGTTTCTAGATACCAATTTTGGATCCTTCTTCACTGTCAAGTCTAAATAGTCTCTGCCTAAAATCATCATTGAACACCAGTATGAGACAAAACCTCACTCAAACAATTTCATTATACTACATAATTAGACAGCATTATCTGAATCCTGTCATTTATGGATATTGGTAGACCTTCAAAATAGGCATGTGAATGTTCTTAGCACACCTAGCACCTTTTCCTTCAGTGAGTGTACAACTGTCTCCTAACTTTCTTTTCATAAGCACAATGCACTTAGAAAGTATCCAGGAAATGCCTGTTTAATTTTAACGTGTTACAAGGAAGAAATCATTAAAAAATCAGTTGAGTGAAATGCTGATTTGTTACCAATATTACCTGAAAGTTTTATTCAATGCAGGGATTTAGAGAAAAAAATCAATCCAATTGCTTTATTTTTTAAAATTACTAAGGTACAGATGATTTAATTAAGTTTGGGCTTTATCTTGATCTGTAAATATATCACTGAGGAAAGAATCTAGTTCATTAGGTGATCCAAGAAAGTAATTTTGTTTTGAGTTTTAGCTGTACAATTCACTGCTTGACCACGAATCTGTGCTTCATTAAGATCAAGTTGTAGAGCACGTGATTTTTTTCAGTAATGGTGTATCATTTGCCAGCAACAAAGGAGACATTGTGCACAAAGCAGAAGAAAAAAAAAGACCAAATCTGAATCCTTGAGGTATTTTTTTTTTTGTTCTGTACTAAACTAGAAGTAATCCAGTGTAACAAACCAATCTGCTTCCTCTTCATGGATACTTTAGCAATGAATTATTGATGTTTGCTCATCATTTTAGGATTTTTAAGCAACTGAAGGGTATGATCATATGCCATAGTCAGGTAAAATAGCAATATTGTAGTATATCCCACTGGGGGTACTACTAGGGAGAAAATGAGAAATTAATATGTGGCTGTAATATATGCCAAGGTAGCATTTGCAGCAGTTAATAGACAGAAGATTAAAGTATAGAGAGCCTGGAAAGATACCAACTTTCACAGGTCGTGTTAATAATTCTTGCTTCATGTCACAACACTATCACTCTGCAAGAATTGCAGGATATGACGGCACTAAGATCTTGTTCCTTTCCCTAAAGAGATGGATTACGTAAAAAGACTTTCTCCAGCTCAGCTTGATGGACAAATTTCCACTCTGTCTCTTTTTCTTTAACTTGTCCTAACTTGTACCAGCCTTATAAATATTGAAGGGACACTGTTACAACTGGAAAGCCTAAAATTAAATCTACCAACTTCATCTGGTTTGCAAGCATGACACACTGCCCCTCTGCTCTGTCTATTTTGTTGCTGTGAGCAAAAAAAAGGAATGCAAATTGCAAGCACCCCTCTCTTGAAACCCAGTGGTGTGTCAGTGTGGATGCCAGTGTGTTCCGCATATCTAAGGAACTTCAAAGGAATAAAGAGTGAGTAGAGTGTCTTTTAGTCTTAAATCTGTCACATTTTCATCAGTCTGCTTTAGCTTTGTCTCTTCTTTTGTTGTATTCCAGGTAGGACACATCCTATTGTTTTCCCTTTTCCCTAAAAGCAGCAGCATTAACATTGAAACATGCAAGGAAAGTGTCCCCTTTCTTGTACCCAGAACCAAAGCAGCCTCCAGAAAGCAAGAAAAACCATTACAATTAAAGTCCTGAACAAACCCTTCATTTCTGGTACAGAGCACACTAAATTTCCCAGAAGAAAGAACACGTTTACAGTCTTATTGCCATATAGGATCATTCATAGAGAATACGAAGTGTAAATACTCCACTGAGGAAAATTTAATCATCAGGATTGAAGAAAAATCCACTTACTAAGTGTGACCTGAGATTCCTCAGGGGCTTGCATTTCAGCAAATTTTTGTTGCATTTTCTTGAAGGTGTTAACAACACTAAAGGTGTTCTCTGGCATCAGAGTAAAAACAGTATCAAATCCCTGTACTGTTGCACAAATTGATGCTGGAGTGTCTCCACAGAACTGTTGCAGTAACAGCAACATAATGTAATAAACATTTTATAAATATTTTATAAATAATCCTAACTTAGAAAAAAATGAACAAATCTTTTCAATAAGCCTTACTCTAGAGTATTTATTTTTCTCAGTTTCATTAGAAAACACCACATCTTACAGAACACTGCAAAAATTGGAAAAGTTCTATAATATTTATTAAAAAGTCTTATATTGGAAATATCTTATATTAAAAAGTCTTATTTCAACTTAGAATAGAACAACTTGTCTATAAAAAGTCTTCACTATGGATGTTATGGAGAAAACTGGACTTCCTCTGGAATGAATCCAAGTTGTCAGTCTCCCCAGCAATCTTCACTTTTTATATATATATGTGTGTGTGTGTGTGTGTGTGTGTGTGAGATATATATATCACACATATATATATATTTATGCGTATGTGTATGTGTGTGTATGTCTTTAGAACAATGTAAAAAAAAGCAGTTGAGTTAAGTTTTATACATCCAGACTGTCCTTGCTGATAACTGCACATAATGGAATCAGGGAAACTGGAGAAGTCCTTAAACAAGGCAGTCTCAACTCAGACAAAAATATAGAAGTAACATGCTGCCTGTAAATCACAAATTAAAACACAAACAAAAAGAGCTTGCATAGAAGACATTTAGTTATTGTTCTCAAGTAGTGAAACTGAGAAGCAAAAAGTAGTTTTATGAGTAGTTGTATGCAATAAATTGAAAATAAATGAATTTAAACTTTTTTATGGGAATGACCTATTCCAGAAAGCAACATATATTTGTGAACTTGGAAACTTCATGATATTTGATAATCCTCTTCTGTAAACCAGAGAATATCTCTAAATTTATTAATCTCCTTGGCAAAGTTCTATATGAAGCATGAAGCAGGATTTCCTATAGACTTTTCTTCCAGGTAGCTGCAAATTCTAACTAGAGTTTTTCTGAGTAGTTGGAGCACTTCTAAGGAGTCTGTTCTGTGTAGATTCTCTCGTGTTTAATAATATCTGAGTTATGATGCTAGTTTTGCATCAGTTTGGAAAGTTGTGTTGGAGATTTAGAGAGTTTAGATGCCTAAACACAGGCATCTAATGCTTTCTGGGATATCCTTGTATCTGATACAGTCAGAGAGGGCCCTTCTGTTGTGGTAGCTGGAGGCTAGGCAGGAAACTCCAGGATAGCACAAATATTAGTACAGCCCATGCTCAGGCAAGTAAATCATGCCCAAAGTCTCCCTCCTTCATCTAACCTAGTTTTTATGAAACTTGGAGAAACCTAATACATCTGAAACTTTTGTCTGTCAGCTTTTGTTTAAATCTGTCAACAGTTTCAAACACACAGACATGATGGTGTCCCAGGACTCATTTTCTTATGAAATCATGCACAAATGCCACGTTGAAATAATGTGCAAACTCTCCAACCCACAAATGTTAGGGTAGGAACAAGCATGAGGAAATAAGCTCCATTCAGCTTCTAGGAGTTCTCCGTGAACTGCAGGTGCCCCTCTGACATCTGATTAGCCTTAGCAAACTGCAGATGCT
Source organism: Calonectris borealis (assembly GCF_964195595.1). Taxonomy (NCBI): domain Eukaryota; kingdom Metazoa; phylum Chordata; class Aves; order Procellariiformes; family Procellariidae; genus Calonectris; species Calonectris borealis. The sequence goes on from NC_134315.1 coordinate 18,817,751, forward strand.
CACAGAGAAATAGAGTAACAGCCCAAGAACTGGTTGGAGTCCGATGGGGCTTTGCTTGGTTTTCTTTTTCCTTCTCTTTACAGAGCAGTGAACAGCTCATGTTCAATACCTATCCTCACACCTCTCATTACTCAGAGCTATCAGTGTAAAAAAATGAAATTTACACTTTAAGTGTACTTGCTCCTGAAAAGCTTGTGCCACGTATCTCTTGATATGTTGCTTATGCATGGAAAATATATCTTCACTTGTCTTAGGTGCCCAGGTCAATAGTACACCCTGCAAATAATGGTGTTTATATCATCAGCAATGACTCTCTTCTCACAAGGCATCCATGCCTCCTTTTCACTAACACTTTGTAACATAAATAACAACTGACATCTGTTGCCCACTCTCCAGCAAAACCCTGTAGTTTTTTAACTCAGGTAAGATATGCTAGCTGGTATTTTATTTTGAAGATTTGATTTTTTTTTTTTTTTTTTAATGGAGCTGCTATTAACCTACTTTGATGTGTGACTGACTTGTCACCCTGACCTAAACAGTGTGACTGGGATTTGTATGTGTTGGCACTATCAGAGTGTTAATATAGAAAGAGCCAATTCTGTTTGCATACCACCAATTAATTGAAGAGCAAGATCCGCTGTAATAAAAAAAACCCAGCCAAACAGTCATTTTATCATGGTTCCAGTTCTCTTCCTATGGTTTGGAAGGTGAAATTAAATAACACATAAAAAACCTGACTGTTTCTGAAGCAATAAGCTGCAGGCTGTTTTATGGGAATCTTTAACCATAAACCACCTACTGAGCCCTATAATTTACTTACACTGCTTACTGGGAAGATGGTGTCCCAGGGATTTTAACCTGGCATCCAAAGGGTTCCAAGGCCTCCTAATTATTTCCAGAATATTGTCAAAAATATATGAGGAAGCAAATTGAACAGGAGGGACAGAATGCCCAAACAAATTGGTTACTTTACCAGAAGGAGAAATTCTGACTTTTTTTTATCACTGGTTTACAAAATGTGAATACAACTCATTTGCATCAGACTTTCTGAGTTTTTTGATCTAGAGTTTAGATTTGGATGATAAACAAGTGGGAAAGGGAAAGAAAAATATTGCAATCTTATTGTCATATATGAGAGACTTGGATTTCTTAGTCTAGGGTTTTTCCTCACTGTAACAACAAAGACAATAAAAAGACAAGAAGACCACAGATTTCTTCACTTGCTTGTGCCAGTGAGAGCAAATTCTGTTTCCTACACAGCAGATGATTGTTCATTTCTTCCATTTTTCTTATTTTTTACTGTTAACAAATCCCCTTTATACTCCTTCCAGTCTAAGAGTTCCTATATTTTATTTTAAAACTTTCAGTCTTACTAATATTTGCTTAAAAATAACATATCATAGCTCATTTCCTCTGAAAACTCTGAAAAGTTGTCAATGCTCATTCTGTTTTTCCCAGGTTGTGTCTTCGGACCAATTGACAAGAAGGAGAGCTTGGTACCCAACTCTACAGAGAACAGTTTGGATAATTTATGTAAACAGACATAAATATCATGTAATGTTTAAAAACACTATCATAACAGTGGCACTATAGAGAGAGATCCTAAGTCAATTGAATTGCCCTCTGGAGATGCCTATCTCTTTCAGTGAGTCTTGGATAACTGGAAGCAACGCCAGCTGCCTCAGTTAAGTGCTTAAGAGTTAAGTGTGATGAATCCTGTCCCCTGTCCTAAGTTTCCTACTGAAACATGGAGGTTTTTCAAATAGTCTTTAAATTTAGCTATATAATAAAGCCTTTCTTCCTTGCTCTTCGTTGGAAAAAATACCATCACAGGTTGGAAACCAGGTTAGGGCATCTGATTAATAAGGCACAATGAGGTTCCAAGACTTCAGTGAACAACTTACATAGCTGAAGACTGGCTCTTTTGCCATTAGATGTTTCCCAAATTGATATTTCTCAAGAATAAATTATATTAGCAACTTTTTCCTATTATTTGTCAGATAATAATTTATCCCTTTTTTTGGATGTGCAAAAGTAAAACCATTTTTGAAAACAATAAGGTAATCATCTCTGAAATTCTCTGCAAATTAAAACCATATTGTGCTATGTCTCAGTTGATGTTCTGAAGAATAATAGAATACTGATTTAAAATCTTCTGTCTCTAGCAATCTAATTTTTTTGCAACTGACTGTGGTACTTTGGTCAGTAATATGTAACAAAATGTTTTCTGGAGAGATTTCTCACACACAGAAACTAAGTTACAGGCTTATTCTGCATTCTAGACCAGACTGCATGAATCACCTTTTTTTCCTACTTCCTTTCTTTCTCTCTGGCTCTTCGAAACGGTCTGTTTCTCTCACAGATCCAGAGCCTGGGGATTCACATTCTTTCCAGTAGTTCTGTTTTGTTATGTATTAACTTTCATTAGTTCTATTGCCTTCACATGAAAGTTTAGTGATACACCATTATTTTTAAGAATGTACTGCATAACAAGACATTAGTACTAAAGCTTCATTCAGAGCATTTGTTTCATTTTCACAAGGATGACTAGAAACTGTGAGTTTACCAAAGGCTAATCTAAATATACATATGTTGTATTTTTATAAACCCTTTGTGAGTTTCAAGGGTGAGAGATATCCCTCAGTTGCCCTACTGGTAATTCTAGAGTTAAATTTCAGACGCAGATGACAAGATTGTGCAAGACAACTTTAGTTCCCCAAAGCTGTGACATGGTGAAAGATAATTCACTGCATCTCAGGTAGCTGCATTCCAGACTGGGGATTGGTTTGTTTTGGGGGGAGGGGTTGTTTTAATTATTACCAGTGTCTTGAACTGTAGGCAAAGGCAAACTGAAAACTCAAAGCCAAATTTCAAGTGGGACATACATTTCCTCAATAGTGTTCCCATTTAAGTAGAGCTACAGTGAGTCACGCTGGACCTAAATGCTACCTGAAAACCTATTCAAAACATAGGTTTTTTTTAAGCTATAACTAAATCCCAAGCCTGTATTTGACACTGCTGTTGAACCTTAATTAAAACTGGACAAAACAAACCAACAACCCCCCAAAAAAGGTTTAGTTTTTGGTTAAAAGCAACAGCTTAGTGAAATGTTAATGTCCTCTAAAAGGACTTTGCTTACATCAGTGAGGATTTGCCAGGTGCCCATTAGCAGAGGGGCTTCAGTCACACCGCCTGCCCTTCCCCTCCGCGCTCTGTGCTGTATGAGCCTTTACTTCTGCACTGGGGGACTTTCTGTGCAGCTCTGTCCACCGCAGCAAGGACCTGCTTGGCACAGGGACTGAGGTCTGCCTAAAAGAAACCCTAGTTAAAATGATTCTAAGAAAAGTCTTATTAGGCCCTGCATTACTAGAATGCATATTAAAATGCATCATAATGTCAGAGTCTTACAATGTCATGATATTAGACTGTATCGTCATTCTAATTTAAAAAGAAAAGATTACTGCTTGCTGTCTTCCTCTACTCCTTCTTGTGCTGCTTTGGATATTCTGTCTGTGTATAAGATCCCAAATCACTCATTTGATATCATTTAAAGCCGGCTAAACATTTTTAAAAATCTACCAAAGGCACAATAACTGTAAACATCCTATCAGGCAAGAAAACTGAGGAAACAAGTTAAATACTGTGTTGGACTCAAAGTATAAATGATTGCATCAACTGAAGTCTATGTCAAACATGATGTGATTTGCAGAGCTGCGCATGAGAATGTCAGCCTTCTTTGTTCCCCGGTGTAGTTTAGTGACAGTGACTTTATGCAGTCTAGCAGCAGTGTCATGAATATTCTCAAGAGTAGGTGGGTGGCACATTCATTGAGAGATGTACAGTGGATTGCCTACAAAACCGACAATATTTTTTGAATAATGTTACTAAAACTGTAATAAATCTGCCATCACTTTACATATTTTAAGCTCATTTGTCTCTATTTGAATCTTAACTATGTTTATCGCAAGCTATTGTTTTAGCCAAGGCAGCATTATTTTCTCAGCCAGAACCTCTGAATTTGTTGAAAGAAATATATTTGAGGCTAATTTTTAACCTGAAATAACCCCCTTACTATATAAACAAGTGAAATAGCTGCAATAAACCATGATTGATCTTACATGTATTTTTGTTCAAAGTAAGTGTCCTTTGGGTCAATTATCAACCTTAAATGTAGCATCCACAGGAACTCTGTAAAAAGCAGGTTCCTTCTAAAGAAGACATGAATTGTCTGGTCAATCTGACAATCTATATAAAAACCATTTAGCAAAACCGAAATGATCCAGTTCTGGCTTGCTCTGTAATTTAAGACGTTATACCCAGAAATCACTACAGTAGTGGTTTCGCAGATAAGCGCAAGGAAGGGACTTGTGGTTGAAACGTAGACCTAGAACACAGGAAAAGTGTTTTCTATTTTTGGTCTGGGCACTGACTGCTTCAGTAGCCATGGGTGACTAACAGCTCCTGAAAGGTGAGTGTCCAGGGATCCCCGTGACTTCATCTGGGATGTGGTCACTCACCATTTCTGAAAAACAATCCCTTACCCTCTCTATAATTTATTTTTCCTGTTCATTAAATGATGTTTAGAGATGGTCAGTTTGGGCATGAGGGGAAGCAGTTCCCATGATTTTATCTTTTTTTAATAGTTCACCCAGGGCACAGGCATAGAATAAGAAAGATGGACATACAACATTAGTAAATAAATTATTCACAGTTTATTTTCACTATTTATTAATGACACTACTGATATTCCTTTTTCAAGAATTTCGCCTGTATTTTCAGATGCCAACAGCAAGACTATAAAAAAACTTCCTCATCACCCTCTCAAAAGACTGTCACAGCTGTAGTTACCTTTATTAGCAAAGATCTTAAAATATGGAATGATATTTTTAAAATTGTGAAACATTTACCGCCTAAACATATAGCCTAAATCACTTCAGTGGTTGATATAAGTCTCCCCAGAGAAAAACATTATTAATAAATGTAATTAATTTGGTGAGGCAACGTATACAAAGATATGCAACAGTGAACTTATTAATTTCTGTTGAAATAGTTATTTACAAATATTCACCTGGTTTCCCAAGACATGTTAATGAGTTGGAAAAAATGTTTATGTTGTATGATTGGCTGAAAAATGGCTACTGGTTTCTGCCTTCTAAAATAGTACTCCCTTTTTATGATTTCAAACAGAAATGTTAACCCAATTGCATCTGAGTTAATGCAATCTTTTTAACAGATAATTTATTTCCTGAAAACTGCAGCTTTGCGTCAGCTGAAATTAGTAATAGATTTACGTAAAAATTATCAAATAACTTAGGCTAAAAAAGAACATTGGTCAGAAAAATGTCATTTTGTCATTTCATTTGAAAGTTATATCTTCATTGGTAAGGTTGCCTACAGCTAATTTCCAAAAGGGTTAAAAAGTGAATTAAATTTCAGTTTGTTATGCCTGAAATATGTTTGCATTTGTTTCACCAAGGAAATTTTTGTTGACTCAATATAATTTCAAAAATATATTTTTTTCTGCAAGGTACAACATAAATCTTGTATGGTTTCCATGGTTTTGCAGCTTAGGCTATTTTCTGAGAATCTTTTATCTCTGTTTTCTAGACTTTTCTTAGAGTAAACTGCTCCATCAGTAACATGCAATAGATGAGAAAGGGTTCTTTTGACTACTGTTTTCTTTCAGAAGGTATCAATTTGCTAACTCCATAGAGAATTTCTGCATAGATTGAAAATCTCAACACTCTCAAATGTTGAGACCAACATATTTTAATTGTATCCTTTCACCATCATTCTGCAAAAGATTCTTTACACATAATTCTGCCTTACCATTCATTGACTACTGTGACTTGACAGTGTGAGAGTTTCTTTCTTTTTTGCATTTTTGGCTTCCTACTTCATGTTGCCACTTTTCTGGCATTTGCTCAGATAATTTTTTGGGGGGAATGTTGACCCAAAATCAAATCATGTTAATGGGCTTCATCAAGGGTCAGATTCAGTTGCCTAAATGCAGGCATCTCATGCCATTTTTTCCCTCTAGAGTATCCAGAATATCTGCAAGGAGCTGGCAGATAGGACATGGGCCCCTCAGGATACCCGTGCCTTTCTGGAGTGTCTGATGGAGGTCTGAGACACATCCTTAGAGGAAAACCCTAAACTAAGGAAGAAACAACATCCCCGATTGTTTTCTCAGAACATATATTTTTGACTCTCCTGTTGAAAATGCACAATGCCATAATTTTGTCTTTTTTGCAACATGTAATTATATTTTTAAGGACTTTTGCTGATTCTTCAGATTTTAGCCTTATTTAAGGAAATGCAATCCCTATGGAAGTACCCAGATCACATTTAATGCTGATGTCAGTGATGACATAGATACTAGTGTGAGTAATAAAATAGGGAATTGCACTATCATGGGGTTCACCATGTTCATACAATAAAACGGAAACTTCATGGTCTCCTTACAGTCAATCTTCCTCCCTAAAATTTTTCAGTATTATGAGGTCATATAATCAGACAGTTCTGTAGGATTGTGTTCAATAAAACAGAAAGCCACAGTTACAGAAAGGTTTATGTTAGTAAAAATAAATTAAGACACAAGAGAACTGTTTGCAGATAAAGTATCATTAAGTCACTTATCTATAAAGGCACTAAGTGACAGCAATAGAAGGTAGAAAACAAGAGGTCAGGGTGTAATAAAAGTAAGCCACACTATTTTTGTTGAGTTTCAACATATGTACTGTAAGTTTTATGAATTTTAAGCATGAATGGAATGCTGTGCTTGGCTAATTGGGGCTTCAGATTGGCTATGAGCCAGTCAGGACTGTAGGGATTCGAAGGCTAATTACACTACAAACCCGTCTATGTTCTGCAGTGCTCACTCTCCAGTTTTAGAAAATGATCAGAAAATTTGGGACAGCTATGGTGTGTGGAAGTTTCCTCTTGACATTTGAAGAGGGATGCTATTTGTGTCTTGTTTTTGTGTCAATTAATTATTTCAATTCCAAAGTCTTTATTCCTCATGCCAGAAATTGTAGAGGCCATCAAAATTACAAAAAATCCTCTGAAAATGTCAGAGATTTTAAGTGTTAGGCTGACAAAACCAAACCTGGATTAAAGATGTCAATAACTCTGAAAGTTGGTATAGACGGCCAGAAAATTTTGGGTTTGGGATTTTAATGAAGATGATATATAAATTAAACTAAAGTAAGTTCTTGGAGATGCACTTTGTTTACCCAAAGTAATAAGAATTGAAGTGGTACTAGAGGCATTAAATACTAAAAATGTTTTAATTTTGAGATTTTTTTTTCATGTAGCTATTTCTTAAACTCCATTTCAGAGCCTTGCTTTTGTCTTAAATATGGTTTTCAGTGGAATCAATGAAACCTAGTTTTCAGAAAACTGAAAATTCAGAATTAGCTGTCAAAAATACAACTAGAAACAGTAAGCAAGATTATGAACTTTAAAAATTTATAACAATTACAAGTATTTCTGTGAGCAGCAAAACCAGCAAAGCCATTTCCTGCAGCTTTGCATCTTATCCTTTGTCTTACAAAGTTCGAATGTTCACAGTGGTTTTCTCCCACACAGATTCTCTTGTGTCTGATAAACTATTTGAGTTCCTGTAACACAGGATACTTTCATGAACTTAATTCTGCACACACATACACACACACACACACAAACATGCAAACAGCACAGATCTCATAACTGACAATTCCTTAGCAACTTAGTTTTGTTACATATAATCAGACACATTTCTTCTCCAAATGTCTAACCCTAATTTTAATTCATTGCGTTGTTTTACAATCATACCTAAGTCTCTTTTGGGTTCTCCAAATAAGCCATACAACTGTATCTTGATTAGTGTTCTTTAAACAACTAAAATAATTCTGACTAATTGCAGTACTTTGTTTAGAGTTAAGATCATAGCAAGGGAACAGGAAGGAAAAGAAATACACGTTTTCTATTTTTTCATAAAGGTAAATTCAAGTAAAAAATAAAATCTGAAAAAGTTAAAATGCTGGAAAAAATCCCGCTGAAGGAGCAGCCAAGGCAATCTCCTGTGGCTCTCACATGTACAGCATTTGTTCTGGGACTGGAGGACTTAATCCCACAGATCAACAAACAGCTCTTCCTTTTTCTTGCTGTGGCATATTTTGTCAAAAATGCTAATTAAGCTGTATTTCTGTAGTGACTGTGGCTATTTAAAACAATATAACATGGGCTATGCACTGTACATTGCAGTGGAGTTCAAATAGTAAAGCTAGGAGCAAAGAACACTCTTGAAGGTAGAACAAACAAGGAAATATGAATATTACTTTAGATATTAATGTAATTATACTGTGGATAATACTGCAAACTCATATCAAAGATATGGCTATGTACCAGTAGGGGCAATGGCGATGAGTAAATCATTATTACCACAGACTCACTGCTGAGGTATTCATTTGGTATTCAGATACAGCAGGGACAGGCCGAACTATCATTTGGGAAATAATACCTCAGCCAGCATACAATGACATTTTCAACCTTTCTGCCTGCTCCCTCCTGCCCTGAACTTCTCATTACACCTCCCATTTAGCTCATTCAGATTGTATTACTGGTAATGCTAATATCTCCATATTTCCTCCAAAGCACATTTTAAAGCAATTATTAGAAATTAGCTTCCTATTTCACTTCTCATATCAAAGTACAAAGTACATCATTTTAATATAATTAAAAAATCCATTGGCAGTCAAGGCGTGCCACAGATGGAACATTAATCAGTTCATATTTTCCTGATGAGAGCTACATTTCTGCTCAATTTTGACCCAAAGAAAGTAGGAAAATGGACAAAATAATTAACCCTCCCTTTCTTTCCACAAGGCTGGAAAGAGATGCAATGACATAGTATGAACAGGCGTTAAGACTTGAGAGGTGCAGACAGCACAGTGACTACTCTGTGCATGGCAATGACGCAGAACAAGATGACAGGATTAATTATATCCTCTCCACATGAACTCATGAATCTTCCTATTCTGTAATCCTCAAGAATTGTTAATAAAAATTTGATATCTAAATGTTCAGTGAATTTTGCCGGTTTTCCTGGTTTAGTTTAGAAAGAAAGTTAAATAACAAATTCTTTAGCTATCACTGAAAGATAACACACAATGTTTTGTTTTGTTTTGTTTTGTTTTGTTTTGTTTTGTTTTGTTTTAAAAAAGTTTCACTATATCTGTCTTTCAAAATCACTGTTGTTTTCATGTGTGGGAAAATAGGCAATCAGGGAATAGGCAGTTAAACACTGAGTAAACTGATACCAGTAATAAATCTTGTGTATACAGAATGAATCTTAAGCCTACGGTAAAATAGTAATACATTACCTGATCAGTTACAGAAACAATCAAGTAGGATGAAACACAGGAAAGCAAATACTAGAAATACTAGATGAAAAAGGTTATAAACTGAGCTGTTTTCTTGACTGTATTGGAACTCAGGATATCAGAGTTAGAGATGAAATGGATCAAGCTAAAGCATCTACCAGAACTGACATTCCTGGAGTTTCTGTGGCAGATCAGGAAACTCGAAAGAAGTGGGCCAAGCATCAAACATCATTAACAATCATGACTTTATCACTGGGTTCCCAGTTTTAATCAGAAAGATATATGAAAATAAACAAACTTGAGAGAAAAAAAATCCTTTATTCCACTATTCGCACAGCTGTAAACTTTCCAATTCATTCTCTTAAAGCAAAATCCAAATGAAGAACAACTCATTAATTGCTTCCCAAGACATAATTCACAAGTACAGTTTCCAGGAGAGGGCTCCAAAGCAACACTAGTACTCCCAGGAAACTGCCTGAATGTCACTCTTCCACTCTGACAAACAGTTAATTAGTGATTAATTAAAGGACTCGTGCCCTTCTGAACCCTGTCTAAAAATTTGAGTGTGTCCTACACTAAGATGGAAAAACGAAAGCTGCGAGCTAACATGGGGTGTTGATGTTTTGACTTAGAACCATATAACTAAAATGGAAATATGAAAAAAATGGAGAAAATGATCATAAATCCTCATTAGTTTTTTTACTATTAGTTTAATAGTATAATATACATAAATAAATAATATAAATACATCAACAATATAAATATATAAATAATATAAAAATTAATTACATACAATAGAATAAGAAAACAATTATCCCCGATATGTTTTCCTAAACCATACATTTCTGTGCAAACAGAAGCTGTCTAGTTCTTCTAGGGGAGTAGCAACTAACTAGACTGTAGTTTACGCTTCTCAACAACTGGAAAGAGGGAACACAGAGAAATTCAGATACACACATGAGATATTTGAATAGTTTTTAACTAATGACCAAACCAAAATAATGGTTGAGACAAGCCTTTAAGTGAAATGTATCTTTAAATGTTTTAAACATTTAAATGAGATATAGCTTTAATTAAGATACACTTTTAAGTCTTTTAAAGTATGCTGTATTTTACCACTAATTCTACTACTATTGAATTTAAGATTTGTTTCAGGGGTAGGTAGTGAATAGCCTGAATTTACACTTAGGATATACAGTCTCAGCCAAAAAAATAAAATTTAAATTCAAATTTTCTTAAATGTTGAGTGTTTTCATTCTGTTTCATTTAGGCCCAGCATAGCATCAGATTCAAGCCGAACAAGGATTTAGGTTTGAAACCAGGATCTAGGGTTTGGCCCTGTCTCCAATTAATTGCGTAAAGCTGGCTCAGGGATTTTTAAAAGTCTCTGCTGAACGTTGTGAAAGATGGATGAGGTGAAATTCCCAGGCACAAAAAATAGAGAGGTGTAATATGTTACTGTATAATGTACTAAACTCAAAGACGCAGCTTATTCCACTCAGACACAGCCAAAAGAGCCACTGATGCCAAAAATCCTAAGGAAATATAAGGTTAGTTTTGAAATTTTTGGTTTAGTTCCAAATATTTTCCATCTTCAGGCATACAGCTAGCCAGAGCCTATAAAAAGTGTGGAAACCTAAACATTAAGCCTGCCATGCTGACCTCCCATTTGTAACACCCTTCATGTGATGGGAAAGGTTTCCCCATGCAGTTCCTCCAGCCTCTGGAGCTGCAGGGTCTGTCTGCTGGACCTCACATTGACTTCGTTACGAGATTGTACATAGCAGGTTGTAGAAGTAGGCCACAGGACTTCCTGTTAAAGCAAACTGGGACAGAAAACATGCATGCCTGTCATACACTTGTCTGTGAGCAACTGCTCAGAGGTGCAAATTTATGTCAGCTGATGCCTGGAGCAAGAGGAAGGTAGAGTCCCTGACCTGGACTTGTGTCCTGAATTCAGGAACATTATTTATCTGCCTCTCTGAGGAGTGTTCTTGCCCATACACTTCTCCAATTTTGAGGAAAGTGCTATTTATATATTTTGGGGCTTCATGACAGACTCATCTAGCTTTCAGGTGGTACATTTCAAGTGAGTTAATGTACTTTAGTGCTTTGAAAATCCCTTATAGTAACAAGTATAATAGATGCCCTCCAAGACCTATTTTTGAAGCATGTGCATTTTATTAATGCTTATCTCATGATTTACAATGCAATACAAAATGCTGTGTTACCGGATGGGCAATCTACTAGTCAAAACGCTGAATTCCAGAGAAAAGACACAGATGTTACCATGACAAAATCTATGTCTTTTGAAACATATTTCCTCATTCTCATGAATCTCAAGCTTCACTCGTAGAGTTTAAAAAACCTAAAGCACGTTTCTGGGCAAACAGCTATTTCTCTTCAGATACGTCCAGACTTAAAACCTGACTCGTTATAAAACAGCTTTGGATCATTTCAGTTCATCTGGTGAACCGTCTATGAGGGCTGAGTTAATCCATCTGAACCCTTCTGCTCATTCCAACTGCTGTTTAACATTTTGATCTGACAGTTTAATGCTGTTCCATCACAAAATATATGTTCCCACTGAAAACAAACATTTTTCATATTAGCAATAGAGACAACTTCAAGGGATGAGGTTATCATGAGGCAATTACACCCCAGAGGGATTACAGGCACTTATATCATGATAACCTTATCTTCACTGTGCCTTATTAAATAATTACAAGACTGCCACAGCCAAGTATAAATACCCATAAGCTTCTCAGCTATGGGCTTATCACTAAATAAAGGTAAATGTTTATGTGAGCCTGGCAACCTCTACTGCTTGTGCTAAAGTGTCTAAACAAACCTCAGCTTTCCGTTTAAAAGATGACAAACACTTAATGTTGAACTGGTTTTGCTCTAACAGGATGTTTGCCATTAGAGTGGGACTTGCACTGAAGACCGAGCTCTTTCTCAAGATTCGCAGAACCTTTTAGATTGGAAGAGATCCCTACAGGCTCACTCACTGCATTATGAATCCCTGCCGAAGCCCTCTGAAGTGCACAGGCCTACGCTGATAAAGTTTATATTAAGAATGGCTCTGACTCAGAAAATCGTTGCTCATAATTTTATTTCCAGTGCTGTTTTCAATATCTGCACTGTCAGTTACTCTATAACAAACCATGCCTCCTCATTCCACCACGTAGTTTGGCAAAACTGTGCAATAGGTACTCCTGGAAAAGTAGAAATAAACAGAAATAAACAGAAATAAACATATTCAAATTTCAAAACCATTGAATTTGTTCATGTTCACAGACTTTTCCTATTCACTTCCCATTAAAATGTTAGTGACTGAATTTACTGGCAAAAATAAATTTTAAGCTTCAGTGATCCAATAGTCACCAAAAATAAATTAGCAATGATATGTGATAAATCCAGCCTGCACTGGTTGATTTTATGACTGTAATTAAACAGGAAAATAAAATTCTAAATCATCCCCAACACTGATTTTTTAATGTGTCCAGCCATGTAGTTATATTTCTTTTGATTAAAAATGCTTCTTTCTTTATATTATGCTAACAATACTAATAATAGGTAATAGCAATAAACCATAGTAAGAACAATGCCACTAGGCTACTCCAGTTCAGTTGTGAAATTCAGTTGCAACACATTTCCAGACTACTTACAGAAAGAGATAAATGTCATAAGAAAGTCACAAGGACTGGGAATAGTAAATCAATCTGAGAATGCCTGGCACTGAGAGCAGACTGAGTAAAGAGCTGTTTGTGGCAAAAGTTTCCCATGTTCCATGATATACATAAACCAGTAGATTTTACAGACTGTACAATGAGAAGCAGATTAGGAGCAGAATTCCTTTAGCTATCCCACAGGCAGGAGTGGGGAGGAGAAAAAGCTATTCTCATAAATGAAGAACATGGAAAGGGAAAAATAGTCCACGTTCTCTTACAGAGCATAAGAAGGGCAAAAGAGTCAGAGAGTAGATATTTTATTACATGGAGAAGGGTCTCAAAACTGTGGTTTTATGTCTCCAGTGTTTTATAATATATCAGTAGATGTTAACACATTTAACAATGTGACCCTAGGAAAAAAACACAGTAAATGGTGGGAATTTCCCCCAATAAGCAGTGAAAATTTAGCCTGATTGAAATTTAAATCAAGGTAAAATGATTTGACCCCTTTTGGTTTCCTGTCAACAAATCACTGCCTTCTGGGCATGTGACATACATGAACTTTTCAAGTAATTCAACATGCTGATAGATTTCCCACATCCAGTAGTCATTTGGGATAAAATACAACCATTTTATCACCTTCAAGCATAGATCCTACTTGTTAAAATGGACACAAGTTTGAACTTACAACCTATTCTGTTCCCCAATGTTCACTTTTTTAGGAAGATATGCTTATTCCATTCTTAAAGACAGATCTGGTTAGGAGAGGGATATTTATGTATTGTATTTATTTTTCATAAATCCACAGTGCCTAGAACTGATCAACATATCCTCTTCTAATTGCTTACAGACTGACAGCTACCAGTGTATTAATCACTCAGCTTGCTCAGTACGACAATGCAATTTACAGGTCTGTGGTCCCCTGTGTCCTCTTGTTTTCCTTTCTGAAAATAACTCAGAGTGTAACAGCAATAATTTTGTCCATGTTTTTTTTTTTCCAATTTCTTGACTAGACTTCACTGCAATGAAATCTCAGAAATAAACTGCTTTGCCTATTTGTTCAACATCATGTAAGGAGTGTAATAAAGCTTTCCTTGACTGAAAACCAAAATATTTTCCTATTAATTCTTTTAAGGGATAATTCTGTTAGATTTAGACTGAGATTCATAAACCTGGGCCATAACCTGATGGTCTTCATATACTCTCCATGCACACAGTAACTATGTTTCCCCATCTATACCATTCTGGAAAGCTAAATTAGACAGTTTAACTCCCTTGAGAGAGCAGGCAGTAACTTTGCACTCCTATAATAGTCAAAATTCAATTTAAATTCAGCAGAGGAAAAAACAAAAATAAAAAGATTGACAGAAAAAAAGGACATCTGTCACAGATAGAATGAAAAATGTAATTTGACTAGCCCTGACCTGTAAGTTACAGAAAGGGAGCATTTACTTTGTCCTATGCTGCAGAGATGTCTCTTGTCTTTTCAGCAGATGGTTTTGCACAGTCTTCTCAAAGACTTTGCTTTTGGGAGCACTGCCCATGATGACCAGAGAGCATGAAATGGATGTCAGCAGCACCATCAGCTTGAGCAAGCCCTCCCCCTCTCCCAGTCTGTATCATGATGCTCTTTCCCCCCCTGTTTCTACTCCCCCAGTGTTCTATTGCTGGAGTATTTTTCTTTACAGTCAGCTGCCCAGGCTGGCTCCCTGCGCAGCTGCCCAGACAGCAACGCTGGTGGAAGGGAACGGTGGTGCACAGATAAGAATAAGCAGCCAGGCCATGGGCTGGGGAAGAAGAAGGAAAAAAAGAGCAAGTGGTCTTGCTGCAATGCATCAAACCAGAGCACACAGAGCCCCAGACAAAGCTAGTCTGCGGAAACACCATCAGATGTCCTGGGAAGGCAAAGACACAGCACGCGAGATGGAGTGTTTGAAAGAAGTAATATGCCATCCCATTATGGTCTCTAATGTGAACAGTGCAGCTTTTCCTATCAATCTGCTTTCCTTCATACTATAATGTATAGTGGAGATAAAGTTGCCTGGGCCACTGACTCATCTTTGAAAGAGAAGTCTATCTATGGACTAGAGTATGTCCATGATGTTTTTTATACATTTTTTTGTGGACCATGCTGAACAAATTAGCATGGTGTTACCAATCTTATAACGTCTATATTTGCATTGAAATAATACTGAAATTGTGTTTCATAACTGAGTTAGAGTTTAAAATAGTAAAATGGAGTTGGTGGGAGTTAAGTGTGCAATACTCTAGGCACTATTGAATAATATATTCTATGTTGTGGTGAGAAAATGACGAAGAAGAATGATCAGTTCTTCAAGCCTCAAGATATGTTGTAGCACAGGCAGCTTTTGCCGCTTTGCTACACTATAGACTGTGACTGTCCACAAGAGGATCAGTATTTTAATTTACATTCTGAGGATTTTTTGTTCTCTGAACTATATAAGTAGATGCAAAAAAATATAGAGAGAGTGCTTTTCAATAATGATGTTATCCTATATTGATCAATAAGGTGATTACACAGGAAATTTAGGTAAAAAGTTATAAAGCTGTTCTGTGTAATTTTACCAGTATTTCTCCGCATGAACTGCTCCACAGGTCAAATTGATCTGAACTCTCTCATTTTCCCCCAATCCCATTACATCTCAGCTCTCTCCTCCTTACCCTGAAGTACCATACATATTCAGTATAGTCTGTATGCCCAGCTCGCACCGAGTAGCTCATTCATTATCTGCATCTTTTTCCCTGAGTGTACATTCAATAACAACATCAGTCTTTCTACAGATAGCATGCCCAACTACTCTGTAACTCCCCTCTTTCATAGCAGGCCCTTGTCTTATTCTACTTTCCGTATGGGAGAAGGGAGGGAGACAGCACCTCTTTTTTTATTCTTCAGAATTTTCACAGCTTGCACAAATACTTGGTGTTCTTGAAGACTTAGAAGACACCAGTGGCAAAATGAGCAATAAGAGCTGCTTATTCCTCCTTGGAGTAAGTTCTGGCTAAAGAGGAAGAACTGGTGGGACCAAATCCACTTCTTTTATTGACCTCAGCTCATGTATTTTGTATTTCAAGTAATTTTCCCTCTGAGAGAGGCTGGCAAAGAATAATGACTGGTAAGGCAGTTTTATGTTAACTAAGCCGTCTAAAGGGGAAAAAACCATGAGGATGAGAAAGCCAACAAAGTAACTGATATTTTAAAGTATTAAGGATTTTGTGTGATGAATCCTACCTTTATAATAATAGTAAATGATTAATTTACTCAAATTCTTTCCTAATGTCTAGCATATTTGCCCAGTTTCATCTCTTAAAGAACATACAGTCAATAGAAATTGCCCTAGCATCAGAGATTTGCTGCTCCCAAATACGACACGCTGAAAGCTTATCTATCTGAATCTCACCAATTTTGTGAAGACTGTACCATAAGGCTTAGGAGTTACTGAAATGGAACAGTGTAGCGTAAGTACCTCAAATCACCATGCCTGAAAGTGTTGGTAACAAAATTATTGCTTAGTTTCATTATTTGGTTATCACAGCAGTGGTTTCTGCTGTCCAGTTGTCACGGATGTCAACAAACTACTGAGGAGTAAAGTTCAATCTGCTGGACCATAACCTTTGTTTGCCCAACCCTTCTGTGTCTGCAGTAGACCTGTGGCAAAGAATAAAGCTGTGCCGTGGGTAAAACCTGCAGGATTTTGTACGTTATGGATTTGGCATCCTTGTGGGTCTAATTTGGCTGTTAGTTCATAGTCTGAATAAGCAGCACCTGCACAGGTGTGGCCCCATGGTTTTATAAGTCAGTGAGAAACACTCTTCCTGCTCTCTGTAAAAGGAAACAATCATTTTCTGATGACTTTTAGCAGTAATGAATGATCACTCCTTATGTTGGGTCAGTTAACTCTGGCTAGTAAAGAAGGTTGAAGTTTTGCGCAGCTATTTGACTGACCACTCACCAGTTGCCTATTTGAAGGAAGAGTAGTGCCATCCACTTGCTTGGATGGACTCTATGACTAGTACTTGCAAACTCTTGAGGGTGGTAATGCAAGTCAGATTATATTCTTGCCCTGTGTATGCAACCATTTTCCTCACAGCAGCCTGCAGTATTATTAGAAGGGCAATTAACCTGGTTGGGGCTTTCGTGTAGTAATTGTAATGAAAAAACTCTCCAATAAATAGCAAAATGCAATTGAACCTACAAAAAATTGAGTAGCAAACTGCATAGCTACCTAGCTGAAAATGTCCATTTAATCACTAAAACTCCTAATGTATTTTTTAAGAAACCAGCATTAAAGTAGGACAATTTATTTTGGAAGATGCATGATAAACACATTAAAGTTTCAGCATGGTGCCTTTCACAATTCAGTGAAATATGGATTTTTTTTTTTCCTGTGTTAGCTGCATATTTAGTTCTTTAAAGAACATCCATTTTCAATGTGTTTCTGTTTTTACATTCACCAGGGACCTGTGTGAGGATCTGGAGTACTTACATGAAACATTCAAGACCAAATGGACCAAAAAGATTACAGCACTAAGGAGGACACCTAAATTAAACATTTATTCAGCAATGATGTAATCTAGTACTTGTCAAACAAATACACACAAAAAGTTGATTTAAAATTGGATAAGATGACATTCAGTCTCACAGACTGTCTTTGAAAATGAGGGTTGTAGAACAATTTCAGCATAGTTATCAGCTAACAATGTGTGCAGAGGTTTCACAAGGTATTTTATCTATTTAGACATTTATTTTGATTTCTAATGCAGCTGCTTATGTTGGTAACTATTCATCAGTGTGAATAAAATGTTTTCAACCTGTCTCTTCAAATTTTGCTCATTACAGTCTAAAAGCTAACACATTCACTCAAAGGGAGCATTTTGTATAAAATTTATAACAAATTAGTGATTTTGCAAATATTACCAGATGCTTGCCTCCAGAGCATATATATGCTGGTCACCTGCAAGATAAACAATTGCTTTCAATTTCAACAGCGTACACTTTCAAGACAGTTCACTGTTCAGTATCACGGAAGGACAGATTTAAACATGTACAACACACATACTTGAGGCCAGATTTTTAGGAAGACTAATACCTAAAGTCATGAGCTCTTTTGACAGTCAGACTGCCTCGTTTGAGCTTAAAATGGGTACTAGGTCATCTGAAGTTTGAGGTTTGAAAGGGCTTGCTAAGAAATGAAGAAGAGAATCAGGAGAGGAACTCAAAAAGTATGGCTAATTTCGTACTTCCACGCTAGGGTATATGGAATGGTGATTGCTGCAGGGTCCTGTGCCTGAGTTTAATCTAGTTTTAATTTTTAATACGTTATGGATGTGACTTTTAATTTGTGTATTTAATTTATCAAGCTTCTTTAATTTAGACCAGTAAAAGCTGGCTAAACTGGCAATCTCCTTTGACTGCAACCCATCCTTATGGACCCAGTTTTGTTGCATCAAGTACTTATAGGCATCATTCACTTTGACAGAAAACCATGTTTAGTCAAAAGCAGCAGCTTTCGATGTTCAGTACTATGGGTCCAAATGATCTTAAACCACTTCACAAAGAAACAGTGATGTTTTTTGTCATCTGACAGATAGATCATAATATAAAGTAGGTGGAAGATGTAAACCTGACTACCTATTTTGGTATCTACAGAGTATACTAGTCCAGAGGTAATGCTTTTGTGCAAGGAGGAGACACTCAGTTCCATTATTTCCAGAAGACTGTCAGAGTCACTACTGGATTTAGTATCATAGCTTTTATTGTGGGGTTTTTTGCTTTGATTTTGCCAGAAATTTTGCCACTCTGCCAGGTGGTTGAGAAATACCTTTGCAAAACAAGACAACATTTATTAGTCATTCAAAACATAGTATCTAAGATTAGACCAGAGAGGAGTAACAAAGCTTTCATGTATCTCCTGGAGATGGAACAGCCTATCTCCCTGAGGCCAAAAGAGCCAGAATTTCATTCTGTCCACTGTGGGAAGCATTAGCGCTCTTGTCGCCACCTCTTTTGTTCCTTATTTCATACCAAGCCCGGATACTTTAACATATTTCATTCCCTTTGGCCAAAAATTGTTTAAGTATAATGCTCTATCCTATCACCTTATAATGTATATGTAAAGTGACTTGATTACTAAGTGATGATTCTCATTAGAGCAGTCATTGTTATCGGTATCACTCTCTCTCTTCAGAAAGTTAGTTTTTTAATCTCAGTAGATGACCAGATAAAAAAGGCATAGAAGGACACTAGTCACATGTTTTCTTCACTAAAAAAAGAAAAGAAGAAAAGCAGTCTGTATATCGTCCATGACAGTCAGATCAAACCATTATTTTGAGTACTGAATCTGTTAGTGCAAGCACCGGATCTGTTAGTACAAGCACTAACACAAAAGACACCTAATTTATTTTCCTGTGTAAGCTAAACTAATACTTTATTTGTACTCTCAAAAAGTAAACAGTAGATTAAAAAGAGCCTTCATATTTTTCATATGTTTGTGGATCTTTTAAAAGTACATGTGAAAGCAATACTTTGTAAATTCAGTTACAGTGAGAGGAATATGCCAATTAAATCCCCTTTCTCTCATTAAAAAAATTGTTGAAACAATTCCTTCGTGTTCTACCGTTAGGTTAGCAACTTCACACTCATGCAATGTTGTTCAAGTCTTTTCATGCCTCACCTAGCAGTAGTAATTCAATTCAATGACTCTGTTGTACTCCACATTGCAGAATGTCAGAATGTGTTTCAGGCAATGTCAGTCATGTGCTAATTTGACAAATTATTTCAGATTCAAATAGTGAGAATTCCTTTGAGGATATTTAAACCCAAAGCTCAAAATACACATTTGCTTCCCAAAACTCATATTTTTTAACCCCAGAACTAGAATGAGCAATGCCAATTTCACTACAGATGTCAATCAAGTTATGCAGGGATTCATGACCTCCTTTCCAGGAGGAAAATATACCCACAGCATATACACTATATGCTAAAACATCAGAGGACATTACTAATTTTCGGACACTGACAACTCTAAGCTTTGAAGAAATGTTCTCCCTTCATTCTAAAATGTGTGGTGTCTGAAAACACAGATCCTATCTCCCTGTAAAAGTTATGTGAACTTAAGATTTTTAATTTTTTTTTAATGTGATCCAAAACTCACTGAGTCAAATATAGCATTTCTATTTCTGAATGGAATATGAATAATTTGATAACAGGAAAGCAGCTTTCTTCTGTTCTCATTGCTAACTTACTATGATTATGAAGAAAGCAACAACAGTTTTGCACTCTGCATTGATCTCTGACTTATCTTTCATCAGTTATTTCTAGCAAAGACCAACATAAATGTTTAAGTAAATTCAGAAAATAAGCCTCAGACTTCCAAAAAATGTTAAACATCTTAAGCCATAGATGTTTTACCAAGGCAATTAAAACCTCCTACCATACTTTCCTTGCCTGAAGAAATAGATGTATCTGAAATAGAGACAAACTGGAGAAGAAATGGAATCTACTTACCAATGGACAAAATAAAGTTATAAAATTGGTGGATTTATATTATATGAAGGTTAAAAAATTCCTTGAGGAAATAAGAACAGGAAGGTGTATTCACGTAATGTAGTACCTTTTATTCTTCCACAAGCCCCAGGACAGACTCTTGTTTTCCCTATATAGCTTCTCCAGAGCCGCCCTCCATCCCCCTTTTTATTTTCTCCACTTCAGGTTTTCCACATCTTGGGATGAAACAGGGGGCTCATATTGGATGCACCCCATCTACTACTACAGTGTTATAAACCTTTTCGGAGAAAAGTCTAGAGCTGAAAAGTTATAACTTTACCTCCTATTTCAAGAATGTAATCAATTATAGGAAATGCAGAAATTTTCATGATAATAAATACAGTTTAACATGCTTATAGCACCATGAATCACCTTTCAGTCTTTGGCATTATGAGCAACAATTGTACAGCAAATAGCATTGCCTCTTTCAGAGCCATTGATTCCATATACAGCATTTACATCATCCAACAGCCTGACCCTGAAACACGTGTCATGGGATTTATATCAGATGTTAACATGTAGGAAGTTCCACTGCATAATCAAAAATTGAGACCTGTAAAACTAACCTTAAACACCATTGACAGATCTGTTGTCCATTCAGTTCACTCTCACCTCATGAAGCTAAGTACAATCACACATTTAAAAGATCTTTTAAAGATGGTAAACACCACATAAGTGTTAAAAAGCCCACTAGGGAGCCATCAATTTGAAGAAGGGAACTTAAGAAAAAGCATACATGTATACGTATGAAACAATCTCAGCTAGAGGAAGCATATGATATACATCTAGCATAATCTCCCCATATTTGTAAAAAAACCCCACACGTCAGACTGAAGGGAAGTTGGTTTTCTCTAGAAGACGGCACAGCTGGACATGTATAGTCATAGAAGTTCTGTTATTTGTCGATAGAATATATTCCACGATGGGAAATACTTGCTTTTCCACTAATGATTTACATGTGATTAGATGTTAAAAATTACTCTCTGGGGAAATCTTTGTCCCATTTTTAAATTTTATTTTCTAAAAATGACTCTTTTCAAGGTTAGTTTTAAAAATAATAATACAAAAAACTTTACTTTGACAGAAGTTTTTGAAATGTCCTTTTCTGCTCATCACTATCTGTCATATTTTTTAGGGTCATGTTGTGTCACATCTAACATAACTCAATGTGACATTATAGTTCATAACCCAATACACTTCATTGAGTGATACTGTCCAATGAGTTTGTGCTAGACCTGTAGAGAGCAGTGCACCAAATAAGCAAATTGGGTAATGAACAAAACCTTCAGAAATCCTCAGATGGTTGCTGCAAGGTTCCCTGTGAGGACTTGATCTTCATTTCTTCCCTAAAGGAACAGGCAAGGAAAGTAGAAATTCAATATATTTAGAATCACAAAAAGGCCAGATTGCCAACGTTCATTTGGTCAGCAGTAGGGGTAAAACTTTCACAGCAGGACCCACAGCTTTTCTTACATTTTTTTATTATTTGTTGAAAACATCAATATGGTTTGGTTTTTTATGAAAAAATTTGGTACTCTAAAGCCATGGATCATCCAAGGCCTACCCCATGACTCTGCTGTCTTCTATGTGGTTGAATAACTGCAAAGATCCTACAAGATCTATCCCAAGCTTTTCCATCTCCAGGACTTTCTGCAAAAGAGGGACAGACTTCCACACACAGCTAACTTACACTATGGCTTGTAGTTTATAATTGAGCAAAATGTCACTGAACCTACCCCACAGTTGCCTCACATGGTCCCACTCTCTTTCCTGGGATTCCAGATTTATACAGATTGCAGACAGGCAGCAGTGGGAAGCATGCCATGCTTTCTATGATTCACCAGCCTAGACAGAGAGACACTTATCCCTAAAATAAAAGTTAACATTTGGAACATCTCCAAAAGGAGTAAAAGAACAACAAGATAATGGATCATTCCAGCTAAACCTCAGGGAACAAGGAAGGTTTAAGTAAACATTTCAGTAACAAGGACTTCTTGGTTGCCCACCTTTATTCTTGAGAGCAATACCAAGCAAAAAGTCCAAGTCATTAAGGACCAGAGTTACAGCTGTGCAGTGTTCACAGATAGATTTTTGAAGTAATGCAGCTGCAGCATTCAACAGCTCCTACTGCAGCACCTAAAGCTAAATTTCCCAAAGGTTATTTGAGTATCTGCTGAGGCAGACATTTCTGACCAGGTAACCACTAATCTTGTTGTCTAATAGATGACAAGCTATTTGTTAGTTTGCCTTAAGTCACACTAAGCCTGTCCCCTTGTAGTAGTTTCGGTCATGTATCAATCATCTCTTCTGACCAAAAACATAGTGGAAAGCATAAAATTTTTCTGTGAGTTAACAGTTTTCAGTTCCTCAAAGTTTTTATGTATGTTTTGTTAAAAAAAAAAAAAAACAAACCCAAAAAAACCAAACCACATCAAAACACTGTTGACATCATCACCTGCGTATTTCTTTGATTTTACATTCTTCGTCTTACTGACGCATGCACAGCTCTAAGGACTCCAACTTCAGAGTTTGATAAGGGAGGAAAAAAGGAAATTTTGGGTTTGAATCCTACTTTTGTTCTGCAGATTCCCAGGAATCAAAAGATCCCACTAAGAAAAGTTGCTAAGCTTGAGTTAGTTTCCCTGGATAAGATCCCTATAATAAAAGCAATGTTTCTAGATGTAGGTTCAGACAGTGACAATGTAAACCAAAATGTATTTACATTAACTTCTATTTTTTAGAATTAATGTTACGAGCAATTTGAAGATGATATGAAAACATATCAGGTCTTCATCAAATATAAATAGAAGTCTATAACACTAGTTATAAACAAATATATTTATTAAAAATAATTTTAAACACATTGTGTAAACAAATATTAATGCTGAGCAGGTAGCAATGTTCATACTAGTTTCACACAAAAACAATAGGTTTGAAGAAATTTTGGTGCTGAAAAAGTAATTTTTAAATATGTGCTATAGTGCAAATTAAAATGCACTTGGAAAAATGAATTTATATATCTTTGGGTTTGGATAAAGAACAACTATTCACATGGTCTCCTCAAGCACTGGAATTTATCTGTAAGAAGCTTGCCAGAATACTAATACAAGGAGTTGCTGATTTTTTAATGCCGTTATACAGCATGGTTAGTGAATTATTCCGTGAATCAAACTGCCCATGGATAATTCAAAACTAACATCTTCTGGATACCAAATCCCTCGTCCAAAACATCCTTTCTGTTTTAATGTGTTATTTTTGTATTAATTTGAAAAATAACCAGGGTGACTTTCTCAAAAGAAAATATCTATACTTAGGTTCAAAGAATAATACTATAACACAGACTGTATGGACTTTTTTCCTGAATTCCTCTCCACTGTTAAAGCAGCCCAAAACTGTAATAACTAGAAAAACAGTGAGACAGTAAACAAACCAAGAAACAAACAGATCCATCGCAGTCAAAACTGCGTAGACAGAAAAAGTAAATGTTTGCATGGTATCATACAGCAAGGCTGTGTCCTGGCCTGCATTTAGGCCTGTTTCTAAGCCTGGTGATTACCAGTTTAAGAAAAGAATAATTCCCTTACAATGACAGGAGTAAGACTAGCAGCCTAAAGGCAAGTCAAACCCTAGAGACAGACCTAAACTTAAAGTCCAAGTCAAGATCCACGTGTCCCAAACAACGCTTACTTGGATCTGATGTTATGACTGTGATCCGTTTCTTCCTGCAAGATATCTAGATACTAAATTACTTTATTTTAGGCAAAGTCAGTGGAAGTGAAGGTGAGAAGTCTCTTCCTTCAGAAGTACTGTGTTGCTGTGTGGCTGAGCTGTTAAATTTTCATATGGAATACAAACAACGTTCTGCTCCAGTCATAGCCTGTATGGGAAAAAGCAAAAACACTGGATTCCTTTGCTAATGTTTGTTATTTTTACATTATTGGATTAAAATAAGGAGACAGATAGGTGTCAGATTTTCCCACATAAAATCCCCCAGACTGGAAGATTTAACAAGAAACACAGTGTAAGAAGTTTCTCTTTCTGTCACTGGGTTAGGGACACGTTAGGATGCTCAAAAAAGAAATGGCTTTTGTCTGCATGGCCATTTAAGCACACACCCCACTCTTTGACTGACCTCACTTAAAACAGCTGGTAAAGTCCCATGGGCCCAAGGGTCAGCATTGCCTGGTGAGATAATCAGAATGTTCCCTATAGCTCCTCATGAACAAATTGTAACTTAGCTAAAATGACGAAGAGAGAAAACCAGGAAACGAATGGTAGCCGATGAGTTTTTGGACCTATTGTACTGAAATAAATGGGAATGCTGCCCCTGGATTCAGTGTCCAAATCTTCACCCAAAACATCTATGAAAATGACAAAATAAAGTGCAATACATCATACTGCATGTGAGTGAAGAAAGTAAACTTCAATTGCTAGAAGTTTTGCTCCTCATTCACGCTGAAGATAACTGTGCACTTTCCACAAATAGCTCTGAAACCTCGTGTTTCTTGTGGAGAAAGAGGAATAAATTTCCCTGTTTTTTTCATGAATTCTTGAGGTCTCTAGCTTGTGTAATTCTTTATCACTCCAAATATTCACAAGAGTAAAGAAGTATAAACAGTCTTCTCACTCTTTCATATGCTGATGCAAATTAGGGAGCAAGTCCTTTAAAGTCAAAGGTGGCGTACCAGTGTAAAGATGATGCAAAGAAATAGAGAATCAGTGATAACAAGAGGGGGAAAAAAGCATACAAAGTATTACAAGCAATAGGACCATGAACAAAGAGCATTCCAAGCAGATGTAGGATCATTAGGTTTAAATATCACTAGCTATATGGAACCACTTTGGCAGCCTAAATCATGTAAGAATTTTTGGCTTTAAATCCATTTTTAAAAATGTAGGAAAAATACCTATGAAAAAATTACAAATATATACTCCTTTATCTCCCGGATGTTTGCAGTTATATATCACTTCTGATATTGGCCTCATTTCTAAAGTGCTTGCAGTTTTTATTAACTTCAGTAAAAATTGTCATTACTCAACTCGGTAGTGTTTGTTGATGATGTTCAAACAGATCTCTATGCCAAAGAAGATGGAACCAAGGAGAGTTTTGAATAAAGAAAAAAATAAATAGCATATACGTGAGGAAGGACAAGGGGGGAGGTTCTGCACACTGCCATGCCTGGCTAACAACAAATCTGACTGCAATACTACCTCTTTGAAACCAAAATGTTCTGCAGCTGTTTCAGGGACAGTTACAAGCACCTTTGAAAATTCATCCTATGAGGAAGCTGTGAATGTCCACCCTGTGAGAAGATCACCTATGGGAGGAACAAGCACAGTGCCAGCCTTTTGTCCTAGTTAATAGACATAAGCTAGCAATGAGGTTTTCCACAATAAAGTCTTCCACCATAAAGGTCCAGCACAGAAAGATAATTGTGATAGCCTTCAGAACAAGTTTTATTTTTCTATGGACAAAGGCAGCAGCAAGAGCTTCTTTGTAGTCTGACACGAGTAATCTCTCTTCCAGGTAAGAGTCTTAGTGTTGTCTTTCATCTTTGCCTTGAAAAGCTTAATAGTTGCCTCCTCTCTGAGGCCAGTAACTACTTTCTGATATGTTATCAAACTTTCACCAGGGTAGGGAAACCACTCTGCAAGTCTCCTCAATTCTCAGCAGTCCTGTGCTTTCCTCAAATTAATTGAGGATGAATTGAATAGGCAGTATTTAATGTAAACAATTGCTACTCCAGAAAATATTCATTTGCCAAACAGTTAATTCCTGAAAGGACATCTCCTAAATTTATCTACTGATGTCCTAGTTCCTTCCTATTTAAGAAATGTCCTGAAGTCAAAAAATGTGAACAAAAATACAGTCAAAATACAGACATAAACTTGGATTTAGGTTGCAGCCTCTGATCAGTTTTAGGTTTTATAAACCAAAAATATTTCTAGATTCTAGGGTTTGTATGAAGAACAGAATAAGAAGCTACAACACTAACTCACAAAAGGGAGTGTCTTACCCTGTAATGTGGCAGTAACGTATAACCAGTGCGCCTTCCTATTATGGACCATCTGCATTGTATCCTGTCTCCATATATTTACATAAGAAGTTTGCTGTACTATGGTAATTTCCCATCCTGGGGAAGAAAGAGATTGAAACATTTCATTCCTTAGAAAAATGGCTGCTTTCTTGAATCTCATGATTATGGTGGAAATCTCATTTTAACAGACGCATCATCAGTTCCATCCTGCCACTGGAAAACATGTGAAGTAAAATTTCTTTCTAAGTGTAGCTGTTTTGTCCAGACCTTATCAGGGCATATTTTTTAAGGATAGAAGCAAAATTTTTCTTATTCTTTAGGAGAAAAAAGTAGTGGAAGTTATATTTAGATAAAAATTGAGTAATGATCACGTAACTAATGCATTTGACATCACTTCTGACCTGTAGTGTTTTTAATCAGATGGCTATTATTCAGAATACTGAAAAAAAATTAAGCTGATTTCTTTAGGCATCATCCATCGTACCCTGACATTTTTCCCCCATGCATTGCCACTGAATGAATGGGTATTTACAGTGCCATTTGACAGTGCACTTGATAGAACTCTCACCTCATGCCTCTGTTATTATCAAGGGCCAGTTAAATTTAAATCCAACCTTTGTATCTTCATATGGAAGAATTATTGAAGATTCCTTTTAAAAATAAATTGAAATCTTAAATATTAGGGAAAAAAATATAATTTTGCTAATGACCAAAGCCATGAGATGTTAAAGATTGCTCATTGAGTTCAGAAATTCAGACATCAACATAATCATACCTTATCATTTCAGCTCTGTCTGGGAAAAAGAATCAAACATATTTTTAAATTAATAAAAATAGATTTTGAATTCTTTTTTAATTCAAACCATTTTACTAAAATTTTGTTGGGCAGCAGAATATCATTGGGCAAAATGTTTTTTTCTGCTTGCTGTCTGCAGTTACTAGAAGCTATAAAACTGAGATGTGCAGAAGGTATAGCGCTCAAAGATACAACATAGTAAACCACTAGCATAGAACACATTTCCAAAAACTCTTTCCATTTCATATAAAAGCGACATCTATTTCCACCTTTCATTCAACTGAAATCTTTTTAAGAACAAGAATAATGCTTCAAATGAACTAAATTTTACTGTACAACATCTGCAGAAACTAAAATTTAGATATATTACAACTGCAACAAGAAGATAGTTTTCTAGCATCTATTAAAGAAGTAATTTTTGAGTATGAATCTGAAATTCTGATCACAAAGAATGAATGTTTTCTGTTTGAGTTTACTGGAAAAGACCAATGGTGACAATGTCATTCCCATGACTCTAGAATGCCATTTACTGTACCCATGTAGTTTCTTTGCTACTGAGCAGCAAACATTGAAATGTCATGTAAGTTTTACATTGAAAAATCGTCAAAGTTGTACACCGAAGCTGCAAGTTACTCTTCTGATCTTTGTATGAAGAGCAGCCTTTTACAACCATTCATCATGCCCCCTTCACTGTGGACCTATTGATCAGGCAGATGTATAAGAGAATAAAAAGAAGTGTAAGCCATTTCCAGTTACAGGTAAATTGATTCATTAAATCTGTCAAAGAACAAAATATTCAAAGGCATGACAAAGTTCTGCAGTCACAGTTCAGCCCAGACAAGAATGTTATTTATATTATACATTGTACCAATTCAATGTGCTAAACTGTTTATTTGACATTAAAATATAATGTAAGGAAAATTAAAAAGGCCAAATTCTGACATCTTCAGTCAAAATGAATAAGGATTTTTCTGGAAGCAGTGAGACAATCTACAGCACAGAATTAATACGCATGGGAAAGCTAAGCAATATGTTAATGCAGAGCATGATAACAAACTGCAAATATTTTACATTTGTAATCACTGCAGAATGAAAGAAATTATTAACGTTGGTAAAATGTTTTCTGTGTGTATTCTATAATTGAAGAGTGTATAATTAGAAATAATGACAATAAATTAGAATACATCAGGAAGAAACTGCTGACAATCAGATTCATGATCTTATAGGAAATTCCTCAACCTGAGTACTTATTACATCGCAATTTTAATCTAGATTGGATAACAAAAAGATAACAGCAGTAAACCTATAATTCTGGTACCGGCAGTGAATTGGAGTCAATAACTTAGTATATCAGATATTTTCTACTACCCTTTCATTAAAGGACATTTGAGGGAAGGAATGAGGTATCAAAAAAAGTTACCATATCGAATTACCTTTTCATCATGTCGCTCACTGAATAATTTCTCATCTAAATGTATTTATGAAAAAAAAAACCAACAAACCCCAAACTGGGAAACTTCCTGTGCTGCTAAACCAGGTTGAATTCTTTAGCTATGTCTTTCATGTGATTTTTGTCAATATAACTAACACTGTGAGAAAGACTTACAAATGAGACAGGATGGGAGAATAAAGCATGAGAGTGGAAGAAATTACTTTTAGTTACTTTTTACTGGTCCTTACAGTGGAAAACAATTGAAAAACAATCTGAGTTATTGAATATGGACCATATTTTCACTTCATAGGAGGTAGAGGATGCACTGCACTAGAGTCCCTTGGCCACAGAACTAAAGTTATGTTTTGTGAGATCAGACAACCCATACAGGAAATATCTACTTAAAAAAAGATAGTGGAACAGCATGGCTTTATGGCTTTCCAGGCATAGCCTGAAAGTTCAGTGCAGTAGAACTCTAAACCAACAATATTTACTGTATAAAAACCTTATTATGTTAAATTACATAGCCAACAGAGGTGGGTAATACAGAGGATGCAGGGATATTTATAGGCAAAATAGTCACTGGATCTTTTGCCCTCAAGCTCCCTCCTGCTGCTAGCAGGGTCACTTCAACTCACCCACAGTGGAGTTACTCCTTTCAAGTACTTCATAAGATGACGAAAAGCTGCAGGTGGTCATTTTCTTCTCTCTTCTAATACTTTTCTTACGTTCACAGGAAAATCTAAGAGATACTACAAAAAACATGAAAAGCTTTGAATTCAAATTAATCTAACTTCATCAGCTCTGAGTGTTTTGTGAAAACACAGGCTTAAGCTCCATTGGTTTGGATCCCAAAACACAGGTTTATGGCTCACCAGGACCAAACAGTAGGTGTAGCCATGACTGCAGCTAAAAAATACAGTTCAAGATGTGCAAACCAGTGAAGTGAAAACTGGTCCTTCTGAGGTTTGGATAGAAGATTTGGATAAAAGCAGACACACATGTTACATCTGTGCTGCTGACTGTGATGCAGGGATACTGCCAAATCACCTTCAAATTAGCTAGCTGAGATACCAGAAGCAGGCTTGCTGAGGCAACATGGACTTCAAAACCAGATGCCCAGCCCACATGAGAAGAGGAATAAATTAGCTCACACTGAGTTCTTTGCTGCTTTGGCTAAATTGTTTCTTGTCTCTTTAAGCTATGTCGCCATCTGCAGAGCAGACATGCCCACAGACAATACATAAGTGACACAAAGTTAAACCCTGAAGGTTAGAGGCAGAAGTACATCTGAGAACATATGAATGGTGGTATTATGGGTAAACACACTGATGATGTCCAACAGTCAATGTGCAGGTTGACATCAGGTGATCCTTTTCTCCAGGCCTGCAGTTTTAGCCTGGAGACCTTGGCCAAATATGTTCACTTCTGCGCTTTATTTTTAAAATGGGATGATTGCTTACCTATATATCCCATAAATGTTTGAGAAAATTATTGCAATATTTTTATGTCACACCAAACCCAAAGCACGTCTGTAGCAGCTGACTGGTAAGGGATGTGTAGGGAAGAGCATAAGAACAGGACAAGTTCCCAGAGCTTTCTCACAGACTTTAGTGAATTGCAGACCCAAGAGGGATGCCAAAGAATATTTCTTCCCTAAAATTTTGGGTCACTTTTTGAACCCATACAAACTTCTTAACGTATGTCATGTCCTGCAGTGAAGTTAGTGTGAAAAAGTACCTCTTTTTTTTTTTCTTTTTTGCCTTAAACGGTTGTTTACTGATTTCATTTGATGCCTCCCTAGCTCTTGTAGTGGAGGCCACAAGGAGCAGTCCTTCCCTACACATTTTTTCCATGCCACTTTGGTTTTTATACTTCTGTTAAATTCTTCATTGGTCTTTTCTTTTTCCATCTAAAATAGGACATCCAGGCAATCTAAATAGAGTCCAAGTCCACTCAGCTGTTCCTTCTCATTGTTCGTATTTTCTTTGTCCAGATTTTTCAATTCTCACACCTACTTTTTTAAAATGTGGGATGAAAACTGTGCGTAGTATGGAAGATACTGATCAATGTACTCAGTGAAATTATAATGTTTCCCATTCTGGTTTTTGACATTTTTGTAATTATTACTGATTTTGAATTGTGATCAGTATTTTTCATTGTGCTGATTTTTCATAGCACTATTATAAATCCAAGGTTTCATTCCTGAATGGTAACAATCAGTTCTGAGCTTATTACTGTGTACGTAAAATTGAGATCTTTTTTCCATCACTTTACATTTATATGTATTCATTATTTTTCATTCCATTTTATGACTCATTCAAAATTGTGTGATTCTTCTGCAATTTTTTGATGATACCTCAATTTATCACCCTGACAACTTGATAATGCTGACAAACTTTTTTATCTCATTGTTCATTCACTTGTCCAGATGTTGAAAAGCACACACCCCATTCCTGTGGGACTTCATTCTCTCCTTTATGAAAACGGCCCTTTTATTTCTACCCTTTTTTTCCCTACCTTTTAAATAGCTATTTTCCCTTGTGACTACATTCTCTCTCATCTCATGGCAGACTAGTTTCTTTAAGAGCAAAAGCTCTTAAACATCCTGTCGTGGTTTAACCTGGCAGGCAGCCAAATACCATGCAGCTGCTCGCTCACTCCCCCCCTACCCCCCCCCCAGTGGGACGGGGAGAGAATCGGAAGGGTAAGAGTGAGAAAAACTCGTGGGTTGAGATAAAGACAGTTAATAGAACAGAAAAGGGAAAATAATAACGATAATGATAGTGTATACAAAATGAGTGATGCACAATGCAATTGCTCACCACCTGCGCTGACCGATAACCAAGTAGCGATCGGTACTTCCTGGAACACGCCTATCATTTATATACTGAGCATAACGTCACATGGTATGGAATACCCTGTTGGCCAGCTGGGCTAGCTGTCCTGGCTGTGCTCCCTCCCAATGCTTGTTTTGTTTTGTTTTGTTTTCTTGAGCTGAATGTCCTTGACTAGCAGGGTACTTAGCAACAACTGAAAACATCAGTGTGTTATCAACATTCTTCTCATACTAAATCCAAAACACAGCATTAGGAAGAAATTTAACTCTATCCCAGCCGAAACCAGGACAGTATCCATCCCTTATTCTATATCATTCACGTCATGCCTAAGTCTCATTTTTTTTTTTCCAATACATTCCAATTAATCACCACCACCTTTCTTGTCTCTCTCTCTCTCTCTCCCCCCCTCTCTCCACACACAGACAGAGATATCATTCCCTTAGTCTATGGGCCATCCCTCTAAAATGTCCATTGAGTTCATTTAGTCCACAACTTTGGGCTCCATCTGTCATAACACTCTTTCAGGGCAGGAGAGATGGTGTGTGGTGTTGGGCTGTTGCATCCTGAAGCCAGTTCTCATTTCAGTATTGCTGCGCTCGTCCTGTTCCATCATCGTTGCACTTTGCTCGGTTTCATCGGAGTTAGTTCATTCTTCATTAATCTGGGCGATTTTTACTGCTATACCATTGATAGCAACCATAGAAATAATGATATACAATATCATATAACATTTAACATCATACAATTCAGTTCATCGGCTATCTTCACCCAAAATCAAATCCCCTTGAGGTACACACCGGACTTCCCCATCCTTTTGCATTACCCACCAAGTGCACCCAGGTCCTTGAGCAAAAGCAATCCCACGAATGGGTTTTCCCTTGCCAGAGGCAGGAGTAACCCAGACTGTCTTCCCCAGCATATTTCTTATGTGCACTACAGGGACTTTATCTCCATCTACAGTACGTAAGAGTTTTGATTGAGCAGGGCCAGGTTGATTGAACGATCCCCTAGTTGACTATTCAGGTGGCTTTTGTTAAATGTGTGTCCCAATGCTTGAATGTCCCACCACCCATTGCTCTCAGAGTAGTCTTTAGCAGTCCGTTTTATCGTTCGATTTTCCCGAAGGCTGGTGCATGGTAGGGGATGTGATAGACCCACTCAATGCCATGCTCTTTGGCCCAGGTGTCTATGAGGGTGTTTCGGAAATGAGTCCCATTGTCTGACTCAATTCTTTCTGGGGTGCCATATCGCCATAAAACTTGTTTTTCCAGGCCCAGGATGGTGTTCCTGGTGGCATGGGGCATGGGGTATGTTT
This sequence comes from Calonectris borealis, assembly GCF_964195595.1. Lineage (NCBI taxonomy): Eukaryota > Metazoa > Chordata > Aves > Procellariiformes > Procellariidae > Calonectris > Calonectris borealis. The sequence continues at coordinate 18,850,775 of NC_134315.1, forward strand.
CTAGCCATCCGGTGGTTGCTTCCACCATGGTGAGCACATAGGTCTTGCCGTGGCGGGTTTGTGGTGTGTGTGATATAATCAATCTGCCAGGCCTCCCCATATTTATATTTCAACCATCGTCCTCCATACCAAAGAGGCTTTACTCGCTTGGCTTGTTTGATTGCAGCGCACGTTTCACATTCGTGGATAACCTGTGCAATAATGTCCATGGTTAAGTCCACCCCTCGATCACGAGCCCATCTATATGTTGCATCTCTTCCTTGATGGCCTGAGGTGTCATGGGCCCACCGAGCTATAAATAATTCACCTTTATGTTGCCAGTCCAGATCCACCTGAGCCACTTCAATCTTAGCAGCCTGGTCCACCTGCTGGTTGTTTTGATGTTCTTCAGTGGCCTGACTCTTGGGTACGTGAGCATCTACGTGATGTACTTTTACAACCACGTTTTCTACTCGGGCAGCAATATCTTGCCACAATGGGAATGGGTTTACCTCTGCGCTGCCAGTTGTTCTGCTTCCACTGCTGCAACCACCCCCACAGGGCATTTGCCACCATCCATGAGTCAGTATAAAGATAAAGTACTGGCCATTTTTCTCATTCAGCAATGTCCAAGGCCACCTGGATGGCTTTCACCTCTGCAAACTGACTTGATTCACCTTCTCCTTCAGCAGTTTCTGCGACTTGGCGTATAGGACTCCACACAGCAGCTTTCCACCTCCGATGCTTTCCCACAAGATGACAGGACCCATCAGTGAACAGGGCATATTGCTTCTCATTTTCTGGTAGTTTGTTATGCAGTGAAGCCTCTTCAGCACATGTCACCTCCTCCTCTGGGGATATTCCAAAATCTTTGCCTTCTGGCCAGTTCGTGATCACTTCCAAGATTCCTGGGCGACTGGGGTTTCCTATTCAGGCCCGTTGTGTGATCAGTGCGACCCACTTACTCCACGTAGCATCGGTTGCATGATGTGTAGAGGGGACCCTCCCTTTGAACATCCAGCCCAGCACCGGCAGTCGGGGTGCCAGGAGGAGCTGTGCTTCAGAACCAACCACTTCCGAAGCAGCTCGAACCCCTTCATATGCTGCCAATATCTCCTTCTCAGTTGGAGTGTAGCGGGCCTCAGATCCTCTGTATCCCCGACTCCAGAACCCTAAGGGTCGACCTCGAGTCTCCCGTGGTGCTTTCTGCCAGAGGCTCCAGGTAGGGCCATTCTCCTGGCTGTGGTGTAGAGCACATTCTTTACATCTTGTCCTGCCCGGACTGGCCCAAGGGCTACTGCCTGAACTATCTCCTGTTTAATTTGTTCAAAGGCTTGTTGTTGCTCAGGGCCTCATTTGAAATCGTTTTTTTCCAGGTCACTTGATAGAGAGGGCTTACAATCAGGCTGTAATCTGGAATATACATTCTCCAAAAGCCCACAACACCTAAGAAAGCTTGTGTTTCCTTTTTGCTAGTTGGTGGGGTCATGGCTGTTATTTTGTTGATCACATCCATTGGGATCTGACGACGTCCATCTTGCCATTTTATTCCTAAAAACTGGATCTCCTGTGCAGGTCCCTTGACCTTACTTTGTTTTATGGCAAAACAGGCCTTCAGAAGGATTTGAATTATTTTCTTCCCTTTCTCAAAAACTTCTTCTGCTGTGTTGCCCCATACAATGATGTCATCAATGTATTGCAGGTGTTCCGGAGGCTCAGCTTGTTCCAGTGCGGTGTGGATCAGTCCATGGCAAATGATAGGGCTGTTTCCACCCCTGGGGCAATCAATTTCAGGTGTACTGGACACCCCTCCAAGTGAAAGCAAACTGTGGCCTGCACTTGGCTGCCAAAGGGATTGAGAAGAATGCATTAACGATACCAGTTGTGGTGTACCACTTGGCTGCCTTTGACTCCAATTCGTATTGAAGTTCTAGCACGTCTGGCACGGCAGCACTCAGTGGTGGCGTGACTTTGTTCAGGCCACGATAGTCTACTGTTAGCCTCCACTCCCCATTAGACTTTCACACTGGCCATATGGGACTGTTAAAGGGTGAACGAGTCTTGCTGATCACTCCTTGGCTCTCCAGTCGACGAATCAGCTTATGGATGGGAAGCAGGGAGTCTCGGTTGGTGCGATATTGCCACCGGTGCACTACTGTGGTAGCGATTGGTACCTGCTGTTCTTCAACCCTCAGCAACCCCACAACAGAAGGGTCCTCCGAGAGACCAGGCAAGGTGGACAGCTGTTTAATTTCCTCCATCTCCAGGGCAGCTATACCAAAAGCCCACCAGTACCCTTTTGGGTCCTTAAAATACCCTCTCCTGAGGTAGTCTATGCCAAGGATGCACGGAGCCTCTGGGCCAGTCACAATAGGGTGCTTCTGCCACTCATTCCCGGTCAGGCTCACTTCGGCCTCCAATACAGTTAACTCTTGGGATCCCCCTGTCACTCCAGAAATACAAATGGGTTCTGCCCCTTTATAGCTTGATGGCATCAGGGTACACTGTGCACCCGTGTCTACAAGAGCCTTATACTCCTGTGGGTCTGATGTGCCAGGCCATTGAATCCACACAGTCCAGTAAACCCGGTTGTCCCTTTCCTCCACCTGGCCAGAGGCAGGGCCCCTCTAGTTCTGGTCATAGTATCCATCTCTCACTTCTTGCAAACACGAGTCAAGAATTTCTTCATTGCAATTACAATCCAAAGTAAGATCAGCCCTTCTACTCTGTCTGGGGAACTGTTCGGAAACTGGACTGTCGTGAGAACGTTCTGAAAACTGGAGCAGCATTTTTCCTGGGAGACCCCCCTTGTGTCATTGTTTTTCCTTGCAACTCACATACACGTGCCTCTAGAGTGAAGGTAGGTTTTCCATCCCACTGCCTCGTGTCCTCTCCATGGTCACGCAGGTAAAATCACAGAGTGCCCCGTGGTGTGTACTTTCTATATCTTCCCTCTTGAGCAGAAGAACGCTGACTCTTAATGGCTGAGATACTGGTCCGTACAGGTGGAGAATAGTACACATCCTTTTTGAGTTGTTGGACCTCCCAGGACAGTTTCTCCACAGCCAAAACAAGGGAGGAGGAGACAGTTTCTTCGAAATCCCAGAGTCTGCTAACCACCTCATCCACCGTTGGTGTTTCTTCCTCTTTCCAGCACAGTACTGCCAACAAACTGGCATACGATGCTGGTGCGCTCCGTACCAACTTCCGCCACATGGGTCGCGTGCACTGGACGTCATCTGGATCTTTGGGCGTTTGGTCATTGTCCAGGTCACTATAAACCACCTCCAGCACACCTAATTCTCTCAGGTACTGAATACCTCTCTCCATAGTGGCCCATTTGCCTAGGTGATATATAACATCTTCCTTGAAGGGATACCTTTCCTTCACGCCTGACAGCAGTCGCCTCCAGAGGCTGAGGACCTGTGTTTCTTTTCCAATTGCTTTGTCAATGTCCCCTTCCCTAGCAAGGGATCCCAGCTGTTTGGCTTCCTTCCCCTCTAATTCCAGGCTACTGGCCCTGTTATCCCAGCATCGGAGCAGCCAGGTAACAATATGCTCGCCTGGACAACAGCTGAAATCTTTCCGCATATCTCGCAACTCACCCAGGGACAGGGATCGGGTGGTTTCCGTCTCGTTTATGAGTTCTTCCTCTTCCTCCTGCCCTCCTTGTGATGGCCCTGCTTTTCCATCATCCCTTTCTAAACAACTTGACTTCCGCTTACAAGATTTCTTCTTCTGTACAGGGGCTACAGGTACTGGCAAGGGTTGGTCCTCTGGTTCAGCTGTAGTGCCTGTTGCGGGGGTTGGAGTAGCCGCAGTGCCCATCGCAGGGGTTGGAGTAGCTGCAGTACCCATCGTTTTGTCATCAGATCCCGAGACCTTCTCTCCCCCTTGAGGGTTCTGAATAGTGTTGAACAGGGCTCGGTAGGCATGGGCCAGGCCCCGGCATGTTACAGTAATCTGGGTCTCTCTGGAATTGCCAGGGTGACATCATACATTTTCCAAATATTTTACTAGTCTTTCAAGATTCTGCACTTGTTAAGGGGTGAAACTCCAAAACATTGGAGGTGACCACTGTCCTAGGTACTTGTCCATACTATCCCACACACCCTGCCACTCATAACTATCCAGTCTCAGGGCAGATCTCTGGCTGGTATTCTTAAATAGTTGTTTAACCTTAAACAAGGCCTGAAACACATTCAGAAGGCCTAGCAATAGGAACACGCTGGTTTGAACATCCCAAGGATATTCAAAATCCTCAAGAGCCATTGTAATCAGCCTGGAGGAGAAGGGGAAGGTGAAGGAAGCTGTCTCCCCCATAAACTGGTTCTCCAAGGAGAAGGGGTAAAAAGTGTAATTATTAGTAGTTTCCGAGAGATATCTCCTGAAGAACAGGAATGACGGGAGTGCTGAATATAGGCTCCTGATCAATAATTTTATCATAACATAAACCAGTGTCACACAGTATAGCAAAGCGATAAGCTTAATCCATTTCCCAGACATGACAAACCCCACATAAATACTGATAATCAGCAGTATATACAGCCAGTAAGGTGCTACAGACCAAAACTCCAAGAACAGATCCAACAACTCTGAGAGCAAATAAACCAACATTATTACCAGCGACTACTAAACTGATATAATGAATGCTTATAACAAATTTGTTTTAACCCGTTCAGGTCAGATGTGTCATTATCTCAACCCTTCGAGCCCCAAGTTGGGTTCCAAAAATGATTGTCGTGGTTTAACCTGGCAGGCAGCCAAATACCATGCAGCTGCTTGCTCACTTCCCCCTCCCCCAGTGGGACGGGGAGAGAATCGGAAGGGTAAGAGTGAGAAAAACTCGTGGGTTGAGATAAAGACAGTTAATAGAACAGAAAAGGGAAAATAATAACGATAATGATAGTGTATACAAAATGAGTGATGCACAATGCAATTGCTCACCACCTGCGCTGACCGATAACCAAGTAGCAATCGGTACTTCCTGGAACATGCCTATCATTTATATACTGAGCATAACGTCACATGGTATGGAATACCCTGTTGGCCAGCTGGGCTAGCTGTCCTGGCTGTGCTCCCTCCCAATGCTTGTTTTGTTTTGTTTTGTTTTCTTGAGCTGAATGTCCTTGACTAGCAGGGTACTTAGCAACAACTAAAAACATCAGTGTGTTATCAACATTCTTCTCAAGCTAAATCCAAAACACAGTACTAGGAAGAAATTTAACTCTATCCCAGCCGAAACTAGGACACATCCTTATCAAAAGGTAAGAGACATGGTCAAAGGTGTTTTGGTTTTTTTCTTAAAATTAAAGCATATTTATCAACCAAAGGTATACTGAAACATAAATGATGATGATGATGTAAGCAATCAGATAACAAAAATGTTCATAAGGCAGTCAGTTGGTCCATTGTAGTATCAAGGGGTGAAAGAAACCATCAATAGCAGTAAGGACATTACAAGGACAACACACAAATGCCTTTAGCAATCTTAACCATTGAAGGGAGCAGTAAGATACGTAACCAAAGTGACTTCTTTCAGGCAATAAAAAAGCCATTAATGGCTTTTGACTATGATCATGAAATGAAAGGTGCTTAGAATAAATTAAACAATTTAAAGTTTAGAACATCACTATGATGAACACCACTTGAGTCATGCTATCCATTTGTGAGCTCCACAGAACATGGTGGCAAGCTCCTGGGGACAATGTACAGCTCTCCCATAGCCAGAGACAGTGTACGGTTCTCAGATAACAGCAAAAATTGAGGCAGTCAGAAGACAATTTCAAAAGTTTATTTAATATGAATATTTACAAAAACAATGCAGATTTAATTACACATTGTCACGTATTGTTTAGTTATACGTTGTTGCATGTCATATAAGCTGAGTACAGACTATTCATATGTAGCTAGCAAACAAATTAATACACAGGCATCTTATGACTATCTATCACTCAGTTTCTATTAGAGGGATATTGCAACTTCTAAATATTTCATTATTCTCATATAAAAGTTTATAGGAGACATAAACCATTCAGCTCTGATTCCAGATCATTCTCATCACAGTGTGGTGTTGAGATGTAAGGACTGATTTCAGTATATTTAGAGCTTGTTCAAATATCATTGAACAACAAGACAAAAGATGTAAAACTTCAATTTTATTTTCTGTGACTTAGAAAATGTAGATTTCTGCTATATGTTACACATTAGAGGGGAAATATATCTGTGTAAATAACTCTGCCACAGATTTCTTGTGTGCACTTGACCAAAACTCCTGCAGACTGATTATCAGCCAACACACTCCAATCCAGTTCTTCCAAAATTGAACTTGTGTATACAAATACCTTTAGCACTTATCCAACAGGCAGATGTTCTGGCCCTAAACTGAGAAAGTTGATTTCACCTTTCTAAACTGTATTACATTTGGCTGTATCTGAATTCACTTTGTGATGAGTGAATTTCAGTTCATCAAAGTGAAAGCAAAAAGATTATATTCTTGCCTTGCCTTGCCTTGCCTTGCCTCCTTTAGTCATACACAGTTTTGAAAAGTCCTGTTTCATTATGAAAATTTGGACAGAAATGGATCCTTTGAAAAGAATGTTAAGAATAATTCTTCCATTATCAAGGGCAGCTGTCTCTTGTTTGTCTGTGAAAGTAATCTTCCTTCATATCCTGATATCTCAGACATAAGGAAATGATTCACCTTTGACACAAGAGAAAAATGTGTTTAGTTCTAAGGCTGCATTTTTTGTAATACTGGGATATATGATTGAATTATATACACTGGTATTCACATAGCCATATGGGTCAAATAATAAAAGTAATTTTGTAGATTAACATAACAAATATTTATATATCTCATTGCTTTTGAAAGTGTAAGTTTTACAAGCACATATTCTGTTTTATTTCAAATTCATGCAGTCCTCTTCCCGTCTCTCCCAGGAGCTAAAATTAAAAAATAACCAAATATTCTAATAATAAAACTTGTAAGAAAAGTGGATGATATGTATTTTCTGGAAAAAAATACTGTTTAAAGACTAAATCAAAGTTCTCTGTCAGTCCAAAGACAGTGTGCTGTCTTTGATACTATCCACTCCCATAATCATACTTCTAAGACAGTGAACTGATTTTGATCTGTAACTAGTCATTAAGCTTTTATATTATATAAGAAAGCTAAAAAGTGATTACAACATGTTATTAAATTGGTCTGTACAATGGTTCAGTTTTCCAAATTCTTGCTATCAATTATCAATAATTTAGAAAGAGAGATTTAGATATGAATTTAATGCCACTTCAGGGACCATCCAAGATAGATGTGAAAAAATCCAATAAAAAAATGAATTTAAGGAAAATATTAAAAAATACATATATGAATTGACTTGCAATAAAGACAAAGAAACATATCCTGAGCACTTGGAGTAAAAAGGGTTGTAAACTGATTGTGCATTCCAAACGAATCACAGAATGCTTGATAATATGAATGGAGCAACAAATCTAAATGTAAGAGTTGATTCAAAGAATGTTTTCTTTAGTCATCTTCCATTCCCTGCAAAGAATGTCTCAGGACTACAATGTCCACTTTAGCAAAATAATCCGCCATGAACTTACATGAAATTTTTGGCTAGAGAAAAAATGTATTTAACAGGATATTAATGATATATTACTGACATGTAATAAGCATTAGCCATAAGTCATCAACTAGAGCAGAGCAAAATGTAAATAAAAGGATGGTCAGAAAAATATTAACCCCAGGGACATTTTCATGAGGAGTGTGAATTCACAGTGTTATATAGGCAGTCAGGGTACAGCAAGAAGCTCCTGGCAGCTGGGGATTTGCAGCCTCATTCTGGCTAACATCAAGATGGTAGATTTTTTCTCTCGCAAACAGGAGGGGGAAAGTAAGCATTTCTCCAGCTTCTAAATATAGAGTGGTTGTGTATTTTCTCAGTTGATGCTCCTGAAACATTCACCCATAAAGAAGGATATTTCCACTCCCACTTTTTTGCTCCCTATTTCCATTAAAACACTTAAGACTTCTACATTCAAGATGTGATTTTGTTTGTGTTGCTCATATATCTAGATCTAGATTTTGAAAATTGTAATGTTGCCTTTTCCAAAAGAATTAGAGTTTTGGAAACAGTATTTTTTCCCCTTTCTTCAGTTATGTAAATGGTAGATTTGCATGAACAGAAACTCAGTATTTGTGGATTTAATTATCATAGTCCTAATTAGCCACACTCCATCAGTGATTACACTATTATATCAGTTGTATTCATGTAAATTCAATCCAATATTTTGCTGCTGATGGCAATGGTAATGGCAATGACAATGGCAATGGCAGTGGCAGGGGAGGCGAGGAAAAAGGGAAGGGAGGAGAGGAGAGGGGAGTGGAGGGGAGGGGAGGGAAGGGAAGGGACCTCACTACAGAATCAATAGAATCAAAAATATGTTCGCTCTACAGCTTCCTGATCACTGTTATTTAATTCAGCTGATGGTCTTTTCACTAATCATGAAGTATTTTGTAGAATTTGCTGTTTCAAAGGCTTCACATAGTCATGTCATCATTCACGATGATAATCTAATCACATATCTCAATACATGAAAACCTTGCCCTTAATCAGAACACTGCCAAACCGTATATTTATTTTCATTAAGTACTTTTGGAATACAATATTCAGCATAGGGACAGGGCAGGGCTTCTTTGTTTTCTTTTTCCTAAAATTATATTTTATTTTGAGGAAGACACTAATTTGGAGAAATTATTTAAAAAATAGACAAGGACAATAACATTTATTGAATGTAGTTGTAATAAAACTTAGATAACGGGACTGAAAAAGTTTGATTTAGCTTTTTATTGTTGCTATAGTGCAGAGTAGGCTGGAAAAAAAGAATTCTTTTCCATGCCAAATAAGTCTCTCCATACCATACTGCTATTCAGTTTTTGGGAGACTTTTTCCCTTCAGTCACACTATTATTTGAATGACTTCACCCTCTCCATAGATGATTAGAGGCTGGAACAAATTAGGATCCAGCTTCATATCATTCCTTGTCAGAATATTCAGCCTCACTGGCCATCTTCTAGGAAGAGATTTCTCACAGTTCAAAACTATTCAATGATACAAGCATGTGTAAGGTACTGCATCTTCCCTAGCATGGTAATAACTAATGATCACACTGCTCCCTTTTGATGCCCATGTGGAGGGTCTTCTGGAGTCATTCAGTAAGCAAGGCCTCCCAAAAGGCATTCAACTTCAACTGTGCATGCCCTAATTTATTGCAGAATCAGGGCAATCTATCTCAAAGTTTCCACTTTCCAAATAATAGCACAAATTTCTTTGTTAATGAATGGTTTCCAACTAAGAGCACAAATTTATTTGTTATTCTTTATCCCTCCTCTTCATGAGATCATGACCTTTAGGAGCACAGGGGTGCTACAGCTCCTTGCTGTCCAGCCATCATATCCTTCTGTCCTTCAGGTCAACCCTCACTTGCCAGTAATTCGCATGCCAATTCATGTCAATATGCCCAAATTCATTGTGCATTCCCTGAGCCTTTCCACATCATCAGCCTAGATGTGCCCTACCACTAGCAACGAAAGAGAGAAAAGAAAGAAAAGGCAACATGTGAATACTATGAGATGAGAATTTTTATAATGAAAGGAAGTGCTATTCACACAAAGCATAATTAAAGTGAAGCTCATTGCTACAGGATTTTATGTATACCAAAAGAAAGAAAAGGATACAAAAGCAATTATAGAAATCCATGGAGGAATGGCCTATTGACGCTCTATCTAGTAAACACAAAGGTGTTAGTTCACTAACTCTGTTAGCCACAAACTGCCAGAACCTACATTGGAAGAAACACTGCATATTTCCACTGCATCACTGTATTTGCCCTGTTCTTAACTGTTTCCCCAATTATCACCCACCAACCATTATCAGAGACAGGATATCACCTAGACAGATATGAGAAATTCTCTTTTGTGGCCACTGATGCCTCAAATAATGGAAATAAAAACATATTTTTCCTAGCTATTCCTTGCAGGACTATTGAATGGAGAATAATCTATTGTCAGCTTGATTATCTTCATGACAGCAATGCAATGATGTTAGGAATATATCAAAGCATAAAAAACCCATTAGAATGCATAATATAGGAGAATATGCTATAGCTATATCATCATTTGATCTGAAGACTGAGGAAAACAGTTTTCTTCCCTTTGCTTCAAATGCCAAAAAGGTTTCAGAATCATAGAGTCATAGAATAGTTTGGGTTGGAAGGGACATTTAAAGGTCATCTAGTCCAACCCCCCTGCCGTGGGCAGGGACATCTTCAAGTAGACCAGGTTGCTCAGAGCCGCGTTCAACCTGAATTGAATGTTTCCGGGGATAGGGCATCTACCACCTCTCTGGGCAACCTGTGCTAGTGTTTCACCACCCTCATCATAAAAAATTTCTTCCTTATATCTAGTCTAAATCTACCCTGTTTTAGTTTAAAACCATTCCCCCTTGTCCTGTCGCAACAGGCTCTGCTAAAAAGTTTGTCATCTCTTTCTTATAAGCCCTCTTTAAGCACTGAAAGGCCGCAATAAGGTCTCCCCAGTGCCTTCTTTTCTCCAGGCTGAACAACCCCAACTCTCTCAGCCTCTCTTCACAGGAGAGGCGTTCCATCCCCCTGCTCATTTTCGTGGCCCTCCTTTGGACCTGCTCCAACACGTCCATGTCTTTCTTCTGCTGAGGGTTCCAGAGCTGGATGCAGTACTCCAGGTGGGGTCTCACCAGAGCAGACTAGAGAGGCAGAATCACCTCCCTCGACCTGCTGGACATGCTTCTTTTGATGCAGACCAGGACACAGTTGGCCTTCTGTGAGCACACATTGTCGGCTCATGTCCAGCTTTTAATCCACCAGTACCCCCAAGTCCTTCTCAGCAGGGCTGCTCTCAATCCCTTCATCCCCCAGCCGGTATTGATACCAGGGGTTGCCCCGACCCAGGGGCAGGACCTTCACTTGGCCTTGTTGAACCTCATGAGGTTCACATGGGTCCACTTCTCGAGCTTGTCCAAGTCCCTCTGGATGGCATCCCGTCACTCAGGCATGTCAACCGTACCACTCAGCTTGGTGTCATCTGCAAACTTGCTGAGGGTGCACTCGATCCTACTGTCTGTGTCATTGATGAAGATATTAAAGAGTACTGGTCCCAATACAGACCCCAATACTTGTCACCGATCTCCATCTGGACATTGAGCCGTTGACCACTACCCTCTGGATGCAACCAACCAATCAATTCCTCACCTGTTGGACGGTCCACCCATCAAATTCATACCTCTCCAGTTTAGAGAGAAGGATGTTGTGGGGGACCATGTGAAAGGCCTTACAGAGGTCCAGATAGACAACATCTGTAGCTCTTCCCATGTCCACTGACGTAGTCACTCTATCATAGAAGGCCAGTAGGTTGGTCAAGCAGGACTTGCCCTTGGTGAAGCCATGCTGGCTGTCTCGAATCACCTCCCTGTCCTCCATGTGCCTTAGCATAGCTTCCAGGAGGATCTGTTCCATGATCTTCCCAGGCACAGAGATGACTGGCCTGTAGTTTCCCGGGTCTTCCTTTTTTCCCTTTTTAAAAATGAGGGTTATCTTTCCCCTTTTCCAGTCAGTGGGGACTTCGCTGGATTGCCACAACTTCTCAAATACAATGGATAGTGGCTTAGCAACTTCGTCTGTTCCTTCAGTGGATGGATCCCATGGATGGATCTCATTGAGTCCCATGGACTTGTATAGCATGTTTTCTTATAGCATTTTTTCAGGCTTGTATGAAAATGTTGAGGAATGTCTCCGTAACCTACAGATGAAAGAATCCTAAAATCTTTTCTACGTATTAGAATTATTTTTTGGATATAAGATAAGGATTTCTCAGCTGCAGCTTTGGATTCCTTATGCATGACAAAAATGGGGATGCTAGAGAAACTTTTCCAGGGTTTAGTATTTCATTAACAAGCTTGTTTATTAGTAAGTAAAAAAACCCAACAATCTAATATTGAGTGCACTGGAATGTATGTAGTTATTTTTTCATAGAAGGAAAACATTACAAAAAAGTATTGATGGCATATACTTATGATTTGTCATAAGTATAACTAACTACTAAATTAAGGATATGTAAAGTCAAAGGAGAAAGATATGAGGAATTCCATTCAATATTATATATTATCATTCAAATATCTGACTTTATGTTTTGATTTTAGCAAACAAAATTATTTTTATCCGATTCAGCCACTTCCTCTGCAAAAGTGTGACTTTTCAAGACATCATAAATATTATAGAAGGGTTGAAACTTGTCAAAAAGTTGAATACGGAATTTTTGAGGAATATTGTGTCATGAAAGATTTAAGGGGGTATGTGTGTATGCTTCAGCAGCTTAATGATAGAAATGTTCCCTCAATACCTTAAAACTTGTGATATTTATTACATTTACTGCTGTCACAAATGCAACAGTGGAATATATATAATAAATACACATACATACATATGTTCCTTGTGTAAATAGACTTGATGAGATTGCAGAAACCTACTAAATATTTATTCTATCGAGGCTAAACTTTTAATTAAAGTTATTTTCCTTCTATCTGAAAATATTTTAATGGATCTTTCCACTACATGTGTACTGTTAGAAACAAAAATGTATTAGATATTTAAACTGACAATACTATGGTTTTAAATTCTGAATTGATTTACAATTGTTGAGTTATGAAACTGAGGTCAAAAGACGGTCATCCTAAAGCAATTAATTCTGTATAGTTAATAGACCACATTTTGGAGCTTTTATCAGATTTCTTCTTTCGCAGGCATTAACTTGCAAGTTTCACAACAAGAATCATGTATTCAATGGCTCTGTTGACAGCCTGGCTATAGAAGCAAAAGCAAGTGAGAAGGATGCATGTATTCCTACACAAATTGAATTGATTAGGGTCAGGCTCAGTCACCTGAGCACACAGGCAGATGTGCCTCCTTGAATTCTGGAGAAAGGGGAGCAGACTGGAGCAGAGACAAGCCACCAGCACCATCTCTTTGGAGTCACACTGCTGATGGCCATGACACTGGCCACTCAGTATTTCCAGGACACCCTCTTGGGAATGAACAAGTGCTAGAATGAAAACAAGACCTGGCTTACTACCTCAGTAGCCACCATTTTATAACTGAATCTGTTGCAACAAAGCCTTTTACCCCTTCAAGTCCAACCCCAGAGTGGCTGAGTGTGTTACATATATATAAAGACAATATGAATGTTAACAGAGTCTAAAACTTTGCTCAGTAATTCTGCTGTATGAATGCTTTATTAACATCCGCATGCAGAAATAGATGAATTGCTGGAGATTGCCTATTTCAGCCAAGGTGTACTTCTCAGAAGACCTTTGAGGAACCTGCTTCAAAGGCCAACTTGACACAAACTCTGTTATGCAGTGGTGGTTACAGTCCGAGTGCCAGACAGGTGCATTGTGAGACAAATGCAGGGCTTCCCATCTCCTCTGTCATGGGCAGAACCCCAGAAAACACCTCTCACAGGTAATTTAGACTGTCTGTCTGGATGTGGTGTTTTCATGGAAGGAGAAATATTGAAGTAGAGCCAATGTTTATGGGAACAGTTCCTTGGTAGTTTAGAAGCAGTAAGGGTTCACAGGAAGGTAGCAAGGGCAGGGTAAGAAACAAATGCAACCGTTTTGTTTTCTCTGTATATCCAAGATATACGACTGTTGTACCTGGAGTCATGTAGCTCTCTGAAAGCAAAAAGAGCCCACCATTTCACCTTACCTTCACATGCTACAACTCCAAACCAGCATGAGAGTAAGCAAAAATGAGTGGTCATTCCAGACAGTAGAATTTGGGGTTTTTTTACACAGTTTGCTATATCGCAACAGCTTATTACATTTTGTAAAAGAAGGATGTGCTGAGCAGCAGTAAGAAAAGCTGACTGATTATGTGACCTGGGCTGCTGCACTTTGGTTCAGGTCAGCCATTCTGGGGGGAAGGAAGATTGCTTCTACCTGAGAACAAATAATGGGCTTAACTGGGAGATGCTGAATTTAAGAATGGGTCAGGCAGATTTGCTAAGCAGGATGAATGAAAGGACACGGTTTAGAGTTCATTGGTAGTAGACTTGCTTGCAATAAAGCCACAGCTAAGCCTCAGTGCAAGAAGAGAGAAGGACTGATTCTTAGACCCTCCGAGCAGACTATTTAAGGTTTACACCTTCAGAAAGCCACACGCAGCTGCTGAAAGCCAGACTAGAAGAAAAGAGATTCTCTTCCAAGGGTACAATGGACAAGACATAGGTCTGTTTACAGTGGTTCTTATTTTATATATTTCAACCAGAAGATTTGAGTTTCTTGCTGCTTAAGAGGTTTTTGTGTTCTATTTCAGTATTTTTTAGTATTTTAGCTAATAAAATCTAGCTTTAGGAATAGGAAGCCTCTTGAGTCTGTTCATCCTTCCTTGCTAATAGGAGAAAGGTACCTTTTTGAAGCTGCGTGAAGACATGTTGACAAAATAGTGTTAAGATTTAAAGGCTGTATTTTTAGGTCTTCTGGGAGAGGCAGAGTCTGACTTTTGGCATTTCATATCCACACTTCCTTTCACAGCTTTATACTGCAAAGACCAGGGTACCTTCAGTGTTCTCCCCCCACACTTACCAATCCAGTCACCCTAGTGGCAAACCCACAGGCAATCCTGCAGGTAAGGAGTGATAGGTTGGTACACCTGGCGTCAAGGTCACAGATCAAAGCAGTCTTGTGTAGATGTAGCTGATATATTTCTCTAGGTGCATGACATTTTTATCTTCACTTGAATTACTTCACTGATTTCGCATTGCTTATGCCTCAGTCAGTATGCCTCATTAGCATATAACAGGCCATGCATTTGATACGAAAGGTAAAATAAAAAACAATTAGCAGCACCAGATTTAGTTGCCACCTTAAATGGTCTTCAAGACGACAGGTAAATAAGAAACTCTTTCAGGAACTGGTACAGTAACGCCAAAGGCTGTCTTCCCAGACTGTCTGTAGTGGGTCTATCTCTAGTGACTGTGCTGTCAAAGCACTTGCAATGAGCTTTGGTACAAAATTAAATTAACAATTTATAGAAAATGTTTTCTTTTATGAAAGAGACAGAGGGACCCTGCTTTTGACACTTTCTGTCAGACCATTTAAGATCACACAAAAGAAAATCTTCTGTCCATTTTATAGGAGCATCTTCCCTGGAGCTCACTTCTGTCAGTATACACCGATCAACACGAGATCAGATGGAAGCAGTCTCTGCCCTTTACCAGAACTGTTAATGCTGTGGTTCACAAGGTTCAGTTAACACTGAAGATTCCCAAATCACCCTCAGCTATAAGGGCTACAAAAGTCTCTTATTATTTGCAATGTAAATTCTCATGCAACATGTAACTTGAATGACATAAAAGTTTTCACTGTGTGGGCTTGATGTAGTCTCTTCGGTTACTTAGAGGCATCGGTGCAACTTTGTTGGTTTTTGTCTCAGTTTCCTTTGCTCAAATGCCTTCAAAATGAAATATTATCAATTGTAAGATTTTTGTATTATCATTTTCTTACTGGTGAGAAATGGCAAGCTAAAGAAATTGGGTTTAGAGTAGATAAAAAATGTCAGTCTTACTTCTAGGGTGAATATATGGTAGAAAGCTTACTAAGGTATGCACAGGCTACAATTTTGGAGGGGACAAGGAGCAGAAGGATAAGTAACAAAGGAAAATTTTTTTGCCTAGGTGCAGATGTGGGACTGCTGTCCAGATTTCAAGTTAGAAATTGGGCTAGTGACTTCTATTCCAAACAAATGCAAATTAAAATAATCTGAAACTATTTTAGTGTTCATAGGAAGGGAATAATTTGCAGGCACTTATGACAAAGGCATAAGGATATTTTTAATGAGCAGTGTTCTCTGAAACTCTGAAGGTTTTATCATTTTTTAGTATTTATTTAATATTTACCATTTATTTTTTAAAAATTAAAATTAAAATATCTGTGTTTTAAAGTTTCAAATTTTTGAGTCATGTGATGTCATAAGAATCAGAGCTACCAACTAAAAAAAAAAAGTTTATATCACAACTTTAACTATGATTCAGTTGCTATCATCCAACTAGATCCAAAGTCTCCAAAATCAATAGAAAAATAAAAGTAACCTTTGATATATGTGTTAAGACAGTTTTATGACTTTTACATACTTTTGAATATTTTGCTTTAGAATTGTGAGAGTCTAAAGAAATAAAAATAGAGATTTTAAATGTCATTAAAAAATATAAAACTTTTGCACATTAGTAAATTTAGTTTATAAAATTAATTATTAAGTTAGTTATTAAAATTATTAAAGAAACCAATAATGCATTAAATGTTTGTTATCTTGTTTCAAGAATATACATCAAAATAATTAAGCACAGTGATTCCAGATTATAGACTCATCTTTTTTCTTAGCTTTTATAATGATATATAAACAACTGATTCACAGAGACATATTGAAGGCCAGATCACATTACTCTTCATCCATTTGCAGTATAAATTTCTTACTATAAATTTTGTAATGATACTTTGCCTATTAGTAACCTGTCTTAGCCTTTTAGAAAAAACGGAAATTAATTTCATGAAACTTAAGCACTCACAGGTGTGGGTTTTTAAACAGCAGACTCATGTATAAGAAAAGGGATATAGCATATTTGGTATGGGCCTGAAGTGAGCAGTTCTGCATGTAACAGTACCACAGATAGGGATGCTGTCATCATCATAAGCTGTATTATGTTGTTTTATACAAACAATACCGGAATCCCGTCCATAAGGCTGATATGTCATAACTGAAGGGAAGCTAGCAAGTGAATCAATTGTTTTAGCCTGTAAGTAGGTCTTAGTAACACAGATGGTGCTTTTTTGTTGTTGAAAACATGATAACTAAACTATTTCCATATGTTGATTTACCTAGTTTTATTGCTGCAGATTGTTACGCAGCCCTTGATGAGAGACGGAGCAGATCTCAAACCTTAGCGGGGAGATGGAAAATCATAGCTACTGGTAAAGGGGAAAGAAAAGCACTTCTTGAATGTTCTGTGGAGATTGTGTAGGTAGTATTTATAATTTTGTCTTCAAACCTTTATAATATACAACTTATTTCTTGGTATCAACATACCTTCTTACTAGCCCTGTTACTGATCTTACAAATTCCCATGAAGAATCTTGAATGACTGTCCTTTCATGCTGCTCTACAGAGCAGGCTTGTGCATCATTACAAGCTCAGGAATCTTCATCTAGAGGATGTTTCTAATTAATGTTGTCTTGAGGGTTTTTTAAGTAGAGGGACAGCGGACAAGGTTCTTAGACACATTCTTCTGCTACCCTGCCTTCATTCTGGTTTGTGGGGGAGGACTCCCTCTTGGAATTGCCAATGGCTTTGAGCTGCCAAACCTGTTCTATGGAATATGCAAATTTATGCAAAATCAGAGAGATTAGTTTATGGCATAAAACCTGGAACATTCAGTAGAGCTAACAAATGGACATGAGGCAGAAATAACTTTGAATCCCTGCTGAGCTGCGTGAGATTTACTATCCCCACTATACCAGGCTTGCAAAAAGAATCTGAAATCAAGTTTTTTTCTTTTTAAATTCTTGTTTGCAAAATCATGTTTGGAAAACAGGAACTAGACCTTACTGTCACTTGTCCCAGTTTCCACAGTCTACAGTGAAATGGTCTATTCTGTTTTTGAAAGGCTAGTGTTGGTTAACCAGTATTCAGGTGTTCGAACATCATCCACAATCACTTCTGAAACAGTATTTTACAATAGAGAACGGGTACACTTATTTCTGGGTCCTTCCTAAGGTTCAGGCGACATTGGATGCTACTGGACCTCATTATGAAGTGAAGAACCAAATAAATTCCCAAAAAGATTTTATTTGTTTAAACTGTAGAAGGAAAGACCACATATAAATCATTAGGATTTGTCACTTGCATATGATCTCCATGTAAATCAGCATTAAAAGACTTCCATGACTTATGGTAGCAGACATATAAGTCTAAGTTTGCTCCAGCAGCAGTGAATTTGAGTATAGGATTTTATGAAGGAAAAGAATGAAAAGCCATATAGTCTCATCTATACATTTATATAATCTCTTTCATACACAATTTTTTCTCAGAAGCCTTAAAAGTTTATTTCAAAATAGCAATTCAATAGCAATTTTGTAACAGAATTAACCTAAATATTATGGCAGAAGTTCAAACTTAAAGAGGGAAGGAAGGGGACAGTTCTGTTATCAAACAAAATTGTATGACAATTTCAACTCAGCCTCAATTACGCATATCATTATATTATATTATTAATTAGGGATATGATTGATCCCTAGGGGAATTTAATAGAGGCAGAACTATAAATTGGAGTGGTTGATGTGTCTGAGAGTATTTAAAATTTTGCTAAAAAAATGTACATGCTCAGACCATCAGATGTGCAATTCCACTAGGTCTCCTATTGTTCTCTTAGCATACAAAGCCTGTGGCAATTTGATCTCATGAGTTATTGGAATAGTAACAGTTCTCCTTAGAGATAAACGGAATCTTTTTGATTAAATACATTTGGCATAAAGAGATCAATCAATTTAAAAAATTAAGAAGAACTATTTTCCTCAAAACTTTAATCATAAAAGGTTTGTGGGATCCATGATGGAGTCTCTCATCAAAGCCAGGTGCAAGCAAGCTAGCATTCGGTTAATCTCAGTTTTTATGTGGAATATGGGTACCCCCTCATGCCATCATCTCCTTCCTTTAACCATCCAGTAATCTTGCATTCGTGGAAAATCAAACAGATGCAAAAGGAGATACTGAAAGAATATTTCAGAATAGCTAAAAACAGAGTAGTTAGAATACATTCCTCCTGTTTCCCCTACCATACACTCCCTCTGCCCTCCAGTATAAAGCCCTATTGTAGATTTTGTGAAGATAAGGATTCAGACTGGCACAACGCCAATGAACAAATCTGTTAGAAACTCTCAGCCACACGGACACAAGTGAAGTGTCATTAATAATAATACATTCAAGGTGCTCAAGGATATTCTCCGTGTTAAACTTCCCTTGTGTCCCTCTTTTCTTCATCCCTTAGCCACATCTACAGTCTTACCATATAAAACTTCAAAGTGCAAACTCAGATTTTTATGCACTCAGTCTGTTCTTCCAAAGAGCTCAGGCTGTGACGTTACCATTTTTCTACCAGTATAGTATCTGTATGTATGTGCAATGTCTCAAGTTTCAGTACAATCTACCAATGGAGACTTTGAAGAGAAAAAGCAGGACATAGGACTTCTTAGCTCTCTAACTTTGATTTTTCCCAATGGGGAAGTAGCAAAGGTCTTCTCTGCCCAGACTCTAAATCCTCTAATAAATCAGTCTCTGGGATTGAGAGGAGTTCTGTATCATTCCCGCTGAAGTGTCTGTGTGAGTTGAGGAAAGAATGTCCATTCTAAACCACTGGAAAAAAAGGGAAGAGGATATTACCAAGCAGCATGTGCTTAGAAAATCTAAAATGGATGGTGGAAAAAAAAAAAACATAGGGGATGGAACATTTTATGGCTATCCTACTAAAAACCACTTACTTGCAATACAGCCTAATATATTTCAATTCCTTGGTTTAGTTTTAAATAAGGATATAAAGGTATAACAATGTTGACAAATTTATTTTTTACGGGACTTCTTGATTCCAGTGCAAACTGGTAAGATCACATCACACGAGGATGATGTCTTTTTCGTATATAGATTTGCTTTTATACATTTGCCAGAGGCAGTACTGTCCCTGATTCACTTATATATTTATTTTATTTAATAAAACACTTATATTTCATGATGGCCAAGAGAGACAGAGAAGCGAATTGTTCTGACAAGGAATGTAACACAACATGATGAATCCACCAAGCATCAGACTTGCTGGCTGGTTGTGTAAATCCCTACAAAACTAGGGTTCAATAGGAAGGTAGCTGACTGGAAGAACACAGCACCAGCACCACAGCCAGGATGAGATCTGAGAAAAGGAGGGAAAGAGAAAAAGGTATTTACGAGGAATATATGCACTACTAGGTAAGAATAAGCAGGGGATTCACATCATAAGGTGCAAGTAGCTAGCCTGGAGCCATTGACACAGACATATACGATATAAGGACCAAAATCAAAGATAATGAACTAATTTACATATGACCATTTGTTTAAGGTTATGATCAATACTCCCTCTCCAGAAGGACCATAACATTAGCAACAATTAAAGTACATGTTCAACCATGCAAGGTCAGTGGCAAAGTCAGCAGCTTGAGTCACATCAGTGAATTATGTAAGTGTAAGACTAGGCAATATGAGGATTGCTGAGGAGCAGGTTAACTCACTATGAGCAGGTGAGGACTTGGAAATATGTGGCAAAAAGCTACTGAAAGAGATTGCGCTCCTATAAAGTATGAGACTCCTGGTGAAAGGGAAATGACGTTACAGCAGCTAGCCTTTTGTGCCTAGTGCCTGGGCCAGTTATCAACAGGGCAGAAGAAATTAAATGTGAAGGGAGTACAGAAACCTTCATCTTGTGCTGCTTCTCCTGTCCTTTAAACCAGTCACAGCTATAACCTGGCTGTTCAAGTCTGCCATGAGCAGGCAGGTAAAGCAGAAGGAAATGGAGCCTGAGGATTTAGGTGTAATAGAAAGCTGGTATAATAAGACAACTGGAATAGTAATATAAAAGGGAGGAACTTGTCCTGCAAAGACAAAGGGGGAAAAAGGAAGGGGTAGGAACATAGCAATATATATTATCTCTGAAGAACATCTCTTAAGTGCAGAGAAAATCATGGGCAATGGCAAAAGTGAAAGTACTGTATTGCTATAATGGAACTCATCCACTATATATCACCAGAGCCAGAATGAGGGGATTTGTGAGCAACAACAGAAGTTATCCGAAACACTGGTCTTACAAATAAATGTGAATTTTAATAGCCCATAAGTCTGTGAAAAGGAAAATAGCAAAGGCACTAACTCTCAGTTAACTCATATGCATTGGTTACAACTTTTAAATATAAGAATTGGAGACATCTATGGAGACAAAAAGTGCCTCAAAAGGCAGGAAATGGTTAAAAGCACCTAAATAGAAAGTATCTTGGGAGAGAGTGAAATGATGGAGTTCATGATCCTTAGGAAAAGAATGAGGAACTATAACAAAAGTAGGCTTCAGTAAATTCATAGAACTGGTAAACCAGGAGTCCTAGGAGAGAAAAAAGGAATTAAAGTGAACTGTCAGTTCCATAAAGAAACAATATTGAAGTCATGAGTGCAAAATATACTATTACAGAGGAAAGATTAAAGGTGCAGTAAGAGATGAGCTTGATGAAATCATGGGCTTTTTGTGAATTACAAACACAAAAAGAAAATGGAAACTAGGTCTGGTTACTAAGGTCAAATATAAGTAGAATGAGCACATAGGGAGAGAGTAAGAAGAAGATACAACACAAAACCAAAAGTCTTTAACTAGGAAGCTAAATTATAACAAGAAATCCTTCCATAAGAGGAAAGAGTTGGTTGACTACCTGTTGTAGTGGGGGGCTATTACAGACTGATCCAGGAGAAGTGAGGAGTTCAATACTTTTTTGCAAGTTATTACTGAAAATGTCATAAGGCTGTCGGAATTAATTCAAGTCACAGAGGGTAAGACCTCCTTATCTAATAAGGAAGGAACAGGTCAAACAATATCTAAATGTTAGATGTTCTCAAAACAGTTGAAACAGCTGGTCTTCACTGCAGTGTAATTAACAAGCTGGCTGATGAAATTGCAGTATCATTAGTTGTTATCTCTGAGAAACTAGCAAGAATGGGGAGGCAGGCAAACATATAGTTTGAAGAAATGGGAATGGGAAAAGGAGAAGCCAGAAAATAACAGACTAACCAGCTTAACATCAGCTTCCAGAAAAATACTGAAAGAGCTATTCAAATTGTTTTTAAAAACCTAGAAAGAAACAGAAAAATGAGTAATAGCTGGCATGTTGTCAACAAGAAATAATGCCAAATCAGTGAAATTTCTCTCTCCCACAGGATAGCAAACTGCATGGGTAGAGGAGAAACAGCTGATACATAGCTTGACTTCAGCAAGTTTTCAGCGCTACTAGCATAATCTTCAAGAGCAAAGCATAGCCTCAATGAAAATATCAGAAGAAAGATACAAAGCTAGTTGTATCACATTCTGAAAACAGATATGATGAGTCCTGTGGCAAAACAAAAGCGTGTAATTAGTGAAATTCTGGTGGGGTCTGTCCCAAGTCAGTGTTCTCATTAATTATGTGGTATAGGTTTATTAAATGTGTAGATAGGACGTGGGTGGGAAGACTGCCAGTATAGCTGAGGATACACCTAGAACTCAAAACAATTGAGAAAAATTGGAGGTGCCATCTGAAAGAAAAACAAGGTATTTAATAATGACAAGTGCAAGGTATTAATGCAAGTGGGAAACATCAGCTAGGCAGTAACAGTAAATAGCTATTTGCAACCATTTTCAAATATATGGAAGTTTGCTGTAGAGAGCAGCAGAGTTGATGATATTGTAAGCAGAAAAGGAGTTAATGTAAAGCATATTTAGACAGATACAAATAGTAAAGCACTTAAATCAAATTTGTCTGAGAAGCTTGTGTCTTCACAACTTCATCAGCAGTGTTTTCAATCTCAAAAAATGTCTGTCATCACTGACCTATATAATTCTGCCTTGGACAAATCAATGGGCTGAATGATGTCTTGGGGTTACTTCCCTACAATTTCATGGTTCTATGTCTACCCAGAAGCTACTGCAGCCACCTTCAGCAGCTAAGAGGCAAATGCATACTGCTTTCTTACGTGAGAATCCAGCTGAGATGCAGGAACGGATGACAGGATTACCATATGCTCTGCTCTCTCACAGTAGTATTGACAACTGTTCCTTCCTGCCAGCTCTAAAGTATACTTCATTCCTTCTGTATAAACCATATGCACAGGGAGAGTGCTGATAAGGAGACACCCTACAGCTAGTGCCAATAGGTTTCAGCAGATGATGCCTGCAGTAGTTGCTTGTAATTTGGCTTTACATTTGGGATTCTGTAACATATCTGCAAGCACCAAATACAGCAACCTGGCTAGTAAGTTCACATACAAGGGTCTATACAAAAAATGAAGACAGAAGAATATAGTAATGAAAGCAAGAGCAAAACTGCAGCAAATGCACAGAATGTTCCCATAGGCACAACATGCATTTTCCTTGGCATCTCTATAATCTTCAAAACACCTTTTAAAAATATTAGAACATCCGTAGCTTATAGCATCTGCAGTAACATGAGAATATAGGAACATGTTTGCATTTCTTTTAAAAAACATATTTGTATGCCAAATCTTACAGAAAAGACCCACTCTATCACAATTAGGAGAAATATGTTCCTCAAGAAGCATTCAAATCATTAAAAATGTACTTTAAAGGCTTTTTTTCTGATAGATCTCTTACAGGCTACCATTTAGCGGTACACTTCTAAGATCTAGTAATTAACAAGCCCCAGTATCTCTTTTTCTTGCATCCCTCTGATATCTGAAAATAAATAACAGCCAGTCTTAATTTCCTGTGTGAAGAAAATAAACCTCTCTTTCCAAAGGTATGCTGATTTTCAGCTTTAATCTATTGAAGAACATCTGAGCTCTTTTAAATGAAGAAAGCTAAACAACAACATTCAGTCTAGACAGAATCTCTATACACATGTGTTGTGATAATAGTAACATATCCAGTGGGAATATAAATTCACTGCCCGTGACTTTGTCACAGATATAAAGATCTTCTGGAGAAGGCAGTACATCAAGCACAAGAATATATGACATTTCTCCACCTCTGCAGGAATCAGTTCATCAGATAATCTGTTTAAGGAAATTCCAGCACTGTAATTTGCCTTTTTGCTTTTAAGCAACAATGCGATAATGCAGAAGCCACGTTCAATGATTCAGAATGATTTAGTTTGCAGGAAGCCCATTAATTTAACCATATTTTCCCATACTTTTCAGCACCATGTCCTGTCATCTGGAAATAATAGAAACCATAGTAGTAAATTCTGAAAGCTAAGAAAAAACATGTAAGTACAGTTCACGTAGTATTTACTGGTATGCTAATGTTAGCTCAGCCTAACCAAAATTAGAGTTTCTTGGTAAACCTGGATTAGCTTTCTAGTGAAAAGGATACTGAAGTGACAATCAAAAGCAAATGTGTCATAGTTCTATATTTATTTATATGACAGCATGAACATAAGTGGGATAGATGGATCCTGAATCAAAAATATATGGTAAGCAAGCATTTTCTTGTTGCTGCAAAGTTGTATAATATTGACTCTGTGAGTGCAAATTGGGAATAAGAAAGGGAAAAGGGATCATCATATTTCAAGTGTGACTAAGTTTTCTTTACCTCTCACTCTTAAAAAGTGTTGCTCAGACAATGTTTTTTAAAATATATGTCATCACTACACTTTTATTGTAAATTTATCTTTTCTAAAGTATTCTAAAAGGAAAAGTTTCCATAAAGTATTTGGATCTGTTACTTCACTGTCAGTAAATTTAGTCTCCTCAAAATATTTTTCAGTCAGAATATCAGCTTAAAATGAAACAGGACTTTCTAGTAAGACCCATAACAAAGCTTACATGTTGGATTCTGCAGCTTAGTTATAAGCAGTAAATATATTTTTAGTTTTTAACCATGGGAATGTGTTTCAGATGGATTTAGTGTTCTCTAAAGGCAATTCTCTTTCTTCAGATTTGAAAATAGTAAAAGTGAAAAAAAAAATCTCTTCACAAAAGAGGAGGGAAAAGAAAAGAAGAGGAAAAGCTTTGCAAGCTTAGTGTACTTCCACTGTGCTCATCATGGCTTGTGATTTCTAGGAAATGGTGTGAATTAGAAAGTGTCCCTACTTACATTATATAAACCTTAATGGACAATTTGGTCACAGATGTAAATCATTAATATGCACTGGATATTAATTATATTAGATCAGCCACAAAGTAGCTGCATCACAAACTTGATCATTATTTTGTTTTGAAGTAAAAGACCTTTGGGTTCCTTATCAAATTTCTTACCAAATCACTGCAAGATCTGTAGTAAATAATGATATAGAAAGAAAAAGACTAACAGAAAAAAATTCCCAGGATTACTTGGCTTTATAAGGTGTACTTAGTTCTTTCACACCTTTCTTTACTGTTTTCCTAATTGTTATATATACCTGCAAATGTGATGTTGGTAGCAGAGTGGTCATCAGAACTGATGATAGTGTTGCTGGTCTCATAGAGGAGTGTGCAGCTACTCTGATCAAACCCCAATTCCTGTTGAAAGGAATTTGAAATTAAACTCTCTCTCCATTTCCATGTCTGGTATCCCTAGCTTGTTACAGTTGAAACCTGAAACCTTTTATCCTGCTGAATTTTAGGCACATGAATAATCTATTTGAAAAGAGACTACTCACAAGTTTAAAGTGATTTCCTAGATTTAGGTCCTACCCAAAACAATAGGGAAAAACTTTTAAAGCTGAGAGGATGAAAAGAGGGATTTTCCCTCAGGACTGTAAGTACAGCATCTTAATCAATAAACACTCAAAAGATGAAAAGTGAATAAAGCTGAGGAATATTTTTTTTTCCTGTGTTACTACTTGAATAATACTCTCCTATAAAGATATTTATGGCCCATAAATATATTTATGTTGAACACCTAGCGTGAAGGACAAGTTGACATATTTTTATATAATTCAAGAAACTGAACCTAAATGAACTGAGATAGGAAAAACAGAACAGACTGGAAGTTTTTCCAAAGATACTGTATCTATATCACAGAACTGCAAGACACTGTCAAATTAGAAACATGTAATTTTTTGTTTTTCAAGGTTATATTTGTTTTACTCACTTAACATACGAAAATGAGGTATATGAAAACATTATGGGAATGTCTGCTATGAATTAGTTTTGGTTTTAGAAAATAATTTTCTCAAATATTAACATTTATCATATTTTTCTAACAGGAAAAAATAATTTATCATAATTATTTGTGATCACTGCATCCATCTACATTTCACTCTTTCTCTTCATGAATAAAGAGAGACTGAAATGTTCCCTAAAATCCACAAAATATTTGAGACCCAATTCAAAAATATTAAGATGACAATGAAAATACTCAGATGCAGAATTGCAAACTACTCTGTGGTTCCTTTGACACTGTGTTTAGGGACATACTTTGGTTTTAAAAGAATAGTCTAAACAGAAGTTTAGGGAATTAAGTCTACTGAAACCAGAGACATCTGATAAAATCTAACTAAAATTTATTCATTATTATAATTATTATAGATATAATTATTAATTAGATTTATAATATAATTATTAATTATATTTATTTATTTATCATCCATTATTTTTAAGAATTTTGATACAAAATGAGAATTTGACTGCAGATATTTCTCTAAAAATAAGAGGGGAATATACATTTTCCAAATAGCAACTTATGCCATATAAAGACTGTCATATGTTAGTTTGAAAAAATCTGCTTTGGAAGGGAAAGAAAAGATTAAGTTCCTAGTTTGCATGTGCCAAATATTTAGATTGCATTTATATCTTTGTTTCCTGTTCAGCAACAGGAACTTAGTTAAAGAATTCCTTTTAATCCTGACAATCGTAGTGTGTCAACAGAAAGAACCAGTCTCTGAGATACTGGGACCATAGGATTATGTTCAGCTTCAGAACTAATTATCAGGACTTTGAGCTGGAGGTACAGAATCAGGCGCTATGTTGTGCTTGTTGGTCCATATGCTTACAAGATCAGCAGTTGTATTCCTGGGCAGCTCTCAGCAGCCACAATTCCCTGTTTTTTTCTGAAGGACAACCCTAGTGACTCTAAACAGCCAAAAAATTTCTGTATGCAGAATGCAAAAACATAGGCAAGTTCAGCAACTTACAGTAAAAATGGAAAACAAATTCTCCCAACAGACTCTGAAGTCAGAATGCCACATACAAGCCCTTCATCATATACAGACTAAAATTAAATTTAATCCAGAATTTTTCCTTATATGTGCATTAGTATGCCTGGAAAATATCTCAGTCTTGATGCACAAAGGTGTTGTGTCAGACAACCTTCTGATCAACTTCTGATCAAATCTTAGGAAACAGCAAAGATTCTGCCAAAGAGTAACTACCAAATCAATGAATAAAGAAATGATGAATTAATTTCATCCATTCTAAACAGTCTCCATCTGCTAGCACATGTGATAATTTATTGAAGACAACAGATAAAACAGTGACAGCCTGGTGTGTATGGTTTCTATCCACAGTCCTGAAGAAATCCTCCTTCAGTACAGTGAGTGTCCTACAGTGAGCACTGTTGTCACTTCTTATTGAAATCAATACCTTAGATGGCTGAGGATAAGCAGATTGCAGGAAACCAGATGTTCCTGGATTTTACTGATACCATGTTCTCAAGAAAGTGAAGACAGGAACACATGATTATCTATGTTACAGATAAAATAGCAATTCCCTGCTGTATACATACTGTAATCTTAAATCTCTCCTCAAACATCGGTTCAGAATACTTGTCTGAGCGTAGGTCCTCCCACAGACCTTCTTCTATGAGCGCTTTTTCTGGATTGTCCATGATGATATCAAACTGCACGTGGTAAGGCAAGCTGCTTTCCTCCAGCATTGTCATATTTTTCTTCCATAGGCAAGACAGGAAGAGAAGCCATTCAGACTGGGACCTTTGTATTTGAGAGATTTCATAAATGACAAGGTAGAGCTAAAGCTTACAGCCAGATGTAAAGTAGGATACTGACTGCTTTTAGTGATGGAATGAAATCTGTCTGTACATCATGCCTGTGTCCGTACCAACATGCTGGGACTTAAACCAAATGTCCATAGCTGTTCAAGCTACTTACTGAGCAGCTCAAACTCTGCCTGTAGAATGGATCAAATCATCTGTTTCTCAAGGCAAAGAAACTCCAACAGATGGGTAGTAGCTCACAGTTCTAGATCTGTCCCTAAAGGCAAGAAGCTTGAGTGTGCCTTGAGTACAGCCACCCAAAGGCAATAGAGATAGCCAAACTATTCCTTCCAATCAATCTGTGAATAGCTGCTTGGGAACGATGCTTTGGCTTGGAGGCAACAACAGCTTATGAGGAAATGCAAGACCAAAGACTGAGAGTTGGTTGCCCTCCTCAGGTTGAATGTTTTGGAAGAGAGGGGGTTTCTGTAAAAAAAAAACACTGAGATTGGAGTGGTGGCAGGATATGTCTATGTGTCCAGGAGTTAGAGAAAATTTTTTTAGAAAGTAGATAAGCTATCTGTGGCTGGTGGCTGGCCATAGAGTCACGATATTAATATGGAAATCTCTAATTATTTTTTTGACAAAAGAGCATATTACAGTGTACTTAACATTATCTGATCATTACACTTTCCTAAGGGAAACATCATCAATGGATTCAGGAATAAGTTATATCAGGGGGCAGTTATTTTCAATGATCTTTGATCTGTGAACCCAAAAATGTTTCCTAGGGCAGATGGAGACCATTATTAGAAAGATAAGATTTATGGCATATAATTATGGGAAATATTTTCTGCAACTAGGATTTCTTATGGCTTTTAGTAGATGGAGTGTAGAAATATGATCTATCACTAATCATACACATTCCTAGTGAATGAAAAATGGTGCACAAAATATCCTTGTAACAATGCATATTTACTTTGCATATGTTAGTAAGAGTGTGAGGAAATAAAGCTGAAATAACTGGATTCCAAATACTGTTTTATTAACAAGATGGAGACATATAAGGGCTAATTCTTGATGTAACTAGCAGCCCCACCAGTGTTTAGATGACTATAGTATTCTCAGGGGCCCCTACATTGTCGTTTGCAAATTGATGAATCTACAAATCTCCAGTATTGTTCTCAAGGGGCAGTAGTTACATTTTGCAGAGAGTTGTATATTTTCTCTATCTCCTATTTTTTTTTACGATTTTGCTCTTGAACTGTATACATTATGAAATCATGCCTGACATTCAACTACACAGTCAGTGAGTGTTTTCCACAGTAAGCTTTCTGGTAAAAGCACAATGTTTCTCCTGCAGAGGCTTTGTGACACTTGCAGCTCTCTGATCTATTTAGTCAAAAGTAATTATCTCATGCTCGCTTTAGGGTCAAATCAGTCTCAATCACCAACACCTATTTTTAATTGATATATTTAAACCAGATTTTACCATTTTTGCCTGCACAATAATTTAAACTGTCATGGACTTGACTTCGTTACTTTCTGCAGTCAAATCCTATAAAGTAATAGCTTATTTTTTCTCCATGCTATCTGTAAAAATGACAAAGTTCTGCAGGCATTAGTGGCTTGGGACAGGTTGTGTCACAGGACCTCTACAATCGCTGAAAGTGCTCTGCTTTCCTGGTTAACTGAGTCATTAAAATGCGCAGCTGATTATAGGTTTTAGCCCCTAACAGAATCTGCCTGCTTTTCATATCATAAGTAATTTCATTAGCTATTATTGTTCAAACCTCTCATTATAAATGGCCAAGTCTTTCACTCAGCTGTCAATAATCCAGTGTTCCCGCAGCAAAGACATTTAAAGCTTTTCACTGAGTATTCAAGTGTTACATGACATAGTTTTATAAATTCTAGCCCTACACTTCTGCATTTGTTTCTTTCTTTGCTGTCTTCCTAGAATACATTCTCACCTTCTCTATCTGTGATGTACACAACAGTTATAATGTAAGGAAACCACATGAACACATTTGAATTTCAAATTACCATGTTTATTAATTATAAACAAAGATATAAATCTGTATGACATAAATAATAGCTGCTCTGCATGATTTAAGATTATAAATATAGTCATTTGGAGTAGAAAATTTAGAGGCAGCAAAGACAATATCCATCCAGATGACCTAGGAATTCAGAAAGAACATTTTCAGCAATATATACAGAATAATTTGGGGAAAAAGAAGCTTCATTTTCTATTCCTTCAATTGCACAGCTAATGCCATCTTCATAGCTGGATAAGACTCTTCATACTGTGTGTCACTTGTTTACTTATTTATTACTTTCTCCAAACAGCAGAAATATTGACTTAGGGTTACAAATACCAGAGAAAAGGGAAAAGTACAGAGCATTGGATTTCCAGATGAAATTATAAGAATGACTCCTGTATTTGTACTACAAGAATGAAAATAACAAAATGAATTATGGGCCTTCTTATTAGAAGAATTTCTACATTGTCTATTAGGAAAAGACAATTTTCTGAGGTATTGAATCCAGCCCCCTCCTACTGTCACTGAATATGGACAATATTCTCATTTAGAAACCAATCAACTTTTTTAATACTCACTAGATATTTTGTACAGATAGGTATTTTTATACACCTATTTGTGGACTTTCTTCCTACCTTCCTTAAATAAGAGTGTAACAAGACCATTTTTTCCAGTTATAGGAAATCATGATGGCCATGATTTTTCATGAATGAATACCATACATAGACTTTCATAGATAACCATAATCTCGGTTAGTCTACTTTGTTACGATAAACACAAATATACTATATCCCAAATGGCTCAGGATTCAGTTAAATAAAATAATATTTTACACTTTTTTTGAATATTTTTCTCCAATGACCCTTTTTTGATACTGAAAAAAAATGTAAGCTCTTTACCTGGTTTTCCTACCCAAGGAACATAACTGCTTATGTTATGGACCAAAGTAGTGCAAAACACTTACGAAAGAGCTCATGAAACCGTTAATGCATTGCATTGTAGGATTTTAAAACATTTTTTTTACAATGACTCTGTGGTCTTGTGAGTTACCTTTGCATTCTCCAATCTGCAAACCTTTTACAGAAAGCTAATTTTGAAAAGATTTCAAAATTTTTAAAGGCATTAGATGTATGTAAAGTTGTCAGAGCATCAGCAATGCTCTTTCATTTGTATTTTTGGTAACACAGTATTTTTTACATGCTACAGTCTCCCTTCAGACTAAAATTTATTTCTAACGTGTTTTTTGTTGTTGTTTTTTACTCTTATACTTATTATACTCCTATATAATATTGCATAGAAACCATACCAATTGACATGAAAACATTATTTTTCTTTCCCCACTTTACCTTTTCTCAAAACATCCTTGAATGAAAAGAAAGTGCCATTTCCTCTCCCTACCTTCATATGCAGTTTTCAGTTGTAAAGTGGAGTGTTCTCTTGAAGCAGAGCTCTGCAACAGTACAGTAAGAGAACTTGTACCCTGGAAAACTAGACTTTTCTTCCTCACGGTTTCACAGTACAAAATAGAACAGATTTTATAGCTTACTAGCAAAAGAATTTCTTACAGCATTTGGTCATATTTACCAAACCAACTGGCCTTCTTGAAACTCCATCAAATAAGATTACTTCTACATGGGCCCAGATCACAGGCTGATATAAAATAAATGAAGATGCCTCCTTGACACACAGGCACCAATTCATTAATCTACATGAAGCTTCAGGATATTAAAAAAATCTTTGTCAGCAAAAAGGATATCTCTTGTCTGTCTTGTGTATTTAAATTGTCAGCTCTTTACATCAGTGTACAAACCAGCAAGAAGTTAATCTGTTTGCAGGGACCTCTGCCTGAGATGTATGCAACCAATTGTAATGCATAATTATCACTGCTGTAATTGATCATTATTACAGATCATCATTAAGATAACATCAGTTTATTTCATACTAAGTTTATCTCTTTAAAAGAGATACATGTATAAATTTATGAAGAAGAATAGTGTCTTTTTCATTCTTCTTGTGATCACAAGAAAGAAAATAGCTTTTAAAAGAGGATACCAGCCAGAAAACATATGACACTGCATATTATATTTTAAATTAATCAGCTTGGCTAATATGATAATGCCTTCACTCAGTGTGTCATAGTGTCAAGGACAGGATTGTTTTCTGCTTATAATCAATCTAGTTTTCCCAGAGTCAAGAATGGTCACAATTCATGTGCAGGCAACTCAACCCATCACTCTTTCACCCATCTTTTCTGAACTGTGATCAAGCTTTTATCTGGCAGCAACAAAGAGGAATCATTACAGGGATAATCACAAGAAAAAATGCACAATCAATCTAGTGAGAATATTGGCAAGTTCGCATGAATCTGAAACACACATAATACTTTCCTGCCGTATTTTTAGTCAAGATGTACAGAAATCTAAAATATAAGGGAAGACTGAAAATCTAACATGATTAGCTTTAAGGGAATAGCATTGGCGGAAAATGAGGTAAGAACTGATGATAAAACGAATATTTGATGCAGAAAATTTAATGAACACACTACAAAGGCTTCATAAGTGCCATGGCCTTGCAAAGATAATTCCATTATTTTTTATATGTAGCAATAGAGATTTTGACAGCTAGACGGAGTCATTGCAAAATATGCTTTCAACCCTGAGGTAATTTATATTATTAAAGCATTGCCTCTGATAGACATTTAAGAGGTACAATAGTAGTCACACTTCACATAGTAATATATTGCATCATTGCTAGGATGTAATTGTAGAAAAACAACTTGAAGATGAAAAACTTCAAATAAAGGGAGCTTTAAAGTGACTGTGATTACATGTATGTGTTATTAGCATGTTCAAAAAACATCGTAATTGCTCTTCACCACTGCCATATGTCTCATTTCCTTATTTGTATACCAAAAACTGTTGATGTGTCTAGTAAAACACTTAAAAACTTATTATTACAGACAGCTGTTCATTTGTTTTCTGCTTTCAATTTAATTTAACTTCAAATTTAGGAGAAAAAATGCACAGATTGTAGACTTCCTAGGGAAAGATGTGTTACCATTTTAATTAATGGAAGTAGCATAAATACATAAAATAGTATATTTAATTCACCAATAATATCAGTGTAGTCTTTAAGAAGAGCATGTGTCTATTTTGGTTTTTTTTTACTTATCCTGGGACCTAACAGAAAGGGGTAATATAATTAGGGTTCATTTAGTAGAAAGAATATGAAAGGCTCATTGAATTTCAATGAAATGAGAAAACTCAAGATTCAGTGAAAAAGAGGAGAGGCACGTAGTGGAGTAGGGACTCAGGGGAGTAGAGGGTCAGAGCAGAAGTCTCAGGTCCTAATGAATGGCTGCTCTTCAGCTTCCAGCCTGGAACAGATAGAGTGTCTGGACTCCCTGGGTTTTTTTTTTTGCACCAAATAAAGCTGGCAAAAAGGTCCTAACCCTGTGAGCAGGGGATGAAGAGAAGCCCCCAAAAATAGGACATTCACTTTTTTTTTAAGTTGCTTATTTTTTTGTTGATTTTGGAAGAGGAAAGTTTGCTTTGGATAGCAAATTAAAATAATCTAGCCAGGCTAATTATCCCATCAACCCAACAGGACTGTGGTCCACTGCAGGAACCCAGACATCATCTTCTTTTCAGTTTCACTCTGTGTTCAACAACAATAGGTTCTGCAATATGTAACACAAAATAACTGTTGAATTCAGTCTTCTCCCAGTCAGAGAAGCAAATCCTTCTCAAAGCCTCTGTTTGCACAGCTATGCCTGGAGATAAGCAGTGTATCATGGTGCAGCATATGTCCTCACCAGAGACCTAGAGGAGTACCAACTTCCTTAACAAATTCAGCTGCTGAGAGGTACAGATATTTAATGTTGACTGGGAGATTATAAATTTAATATCCTTTTATTACAGGGAGACATCTTGCTACTGCAAGAAGCTGCATATGTAAAAAAATACAGGCATTATCACATGGATCTATTCCCCTCATACCCACCCACCAGTAACATCACAAACAGTTAAAATAGTAAATATAGCATAATTACCATGTTTCTTCAGAAAACCTAATCACAGCCGTCCTATGGGAAGAGAGTCTGGCATGCATCTAAGAATAATTTTGTTCCAAAACTTAACATGAAACCTTACAATATTCAAATTCAAAGAGATCAGAATATACAAACCATCAAAGACTGCTCTATCACTAATATTTCATAGATATATTTAATTATTCCTTACATCTTTAACAGGGAATCATTCAAATTTATAATCCCAGATTTTCATATAACACTTCCTGAATTTATTTCATATTTGAGGTAGTATGCCAAAGTGCCCAGATTTGAACAAAGTTTTTTTATTATGCAATGACATAGCCTCTCTGAAAAATATCCCTGAAAATCCTGCACTGATATTTGGAACTAAAGCTTCGTATATCAGTTTTTGATCCTGAGTGGAGAAAAAGTAAATCCTGGGTTTTGTCTGTGAACTGACTATATTTAGAAGAATCAGCAATTGCTATACAAATAGAGGTTTGTTTTCATTGGGAACAATTCTTGTTTACTTGTATAGATGTCATTAATTATTTCAAGACTACAGTGTCTTAGTAGGTCCTAAGAACTCAAACTATGTAAGAAAGGTGTGAAAATGAGATCTGCAGAGTGATATTTAGTACCCTTAAAAATATGTTGCTTAGTAGAATGAAAGCTACATGCTCCTGACAAAGTCTTCTTGATGGGATGATGGAATAGTCATCAACATGTGAAAACAATTAAAAAGATATCTCTAGTTTCAAATTTAACTTTGAGCACTTACTAAAACAAAATGAGGGAAAAACTCTAGTCATCATGTCATAATGGTGTAACTCTTCAAGTTGACATCTAAGAGGCTGTCCACCAGGAGACCTTTTAAAAATAAAACGCTTCTAACTATTAGGATGAAGAAAACCAGAAATTCATCATGGTATCAATAAACCCAGACACAGTACCAGACTGAACAATACAATTTGAAGTAACAACTTTTGGGTATTAAATATATATGTATGTATTTATTTATTTATTTTTATTTCTATGTGGTGCTGATTCTGAGTGTGATGATAGAATTGTCAATATTTGCAATATCTAGAAATTGGTCTTGGCCTTTCAGAGCAATTTCTACAGTAATTCTTACTATTGTATATCTGGCCTTATAAAAGAGTCTCCTTTTGTGGAGGATTCACTCTGTCTGTGTAGCACAGATTAAAAATCGCTATGCTGATACAGTGAGGACTATAAACAAGCACCTATCAGTCATTTCTGTGTTGTTTCCAAACAAAAAGTGTTCGTATCAAATGCCAAACTCCAACCAAATTGACCAAAAATATCCTGCAAATATGGACTCCATCTGCTTTTAGGGTCTAATGAGTAATATGGTGCATCTAGCAATCATAAACTGTTTGCCCATGGCAGGCAGCTAGAAATGCTCTTCTTTGTTTGGAATGCACATGAGTGAGTGTGAAGTTGGCTGAAAATGATATACCAAGACCTCTTCCTGAGCCTTTTCAGTAAAAGGAGTGCAATTCTGGTTTGGTTCAATTCACACTTAATCCTCCTATATGCCTGTGGACGTTGTTTATGAGTTAAAATTACATATAAAAAGGTGCAAGAGACCAATTTAATGGCCTGCCTTTAAAAATTTAGTCTGGTGGTGTACATTTGCTGCTTGAAATATCTTATTAATATTCTTTGCATTTAGTTACAGGTGGACTTTGATTTTTTTTAAACATTAACAATAAAAAGCTGTGAAAATTATTGTATTACTTAAATTATAATTTTCTCATTAAAATAAGCGGTCCCACACAGGTGACTAGATTAATCTGTCTCAGGCTTACAAAACTGTCATGAGCTTTCATCATCATGAGGAAAAAAATCATATGATTTTTACTCAGAATATGGGACTGAATTTTATCACAAATAACGCAATGCCTCCTACCGGCTGCTTGGCCTATGGCAGAGGAATGCTTTTACCTTGGGTAAAAATCCAGCATGTTTGGACTTCTTTGCAATTTGCTTCTCCTTCTTTCCAAAAATACGTGTTCTGTTTTCCCAAATATATGCTCCTTCTTGACACAACAGCAGATATTTCTTTCCAACGTATAATAGATGTAGTATTGTCCCTGACCCTTGGGTGTTCCAGCTGGATGCACTTGACAAGCTCCAGGAGTAGAATCTATTTGCATGACCTTAGAACCTCATATGTCGAGTGTCTTTAACTTCCCCATGATGCCGAAATCATGTTTTGATGGATAGGACTAATGAAACATAATTCTGTAGTTATGAAGCCCCCTTGTGCTAATAGTTGGGTTAAATCTCTTTGAAGCTGGTAGGCATAATAGCTGCTTCTTAGAATAAATGTAAAGAGATATTGAACTCTTTAATGGTAACAAATAGCTGAAACAATATGAGCCATGACCAAAATATGGTTACAAGGGAAGACTGCCGTGGAAGCTAAACCATCTGTCAAATGGTCAATATATGGGAGAGATGGTTTGGTGGAAAGAAATGTGAATTTGACCAAGGACACTATCATAGATGCATCCTTGAAGCTATTGTGATTCTCAGGAAAAAACTATGGCAACTTTGTACACTAAGCCCTAACTTTAAAGAAAAACTTAAATGCTAAAAAAAAGAGCATAGAATGGTGACCACACAAAAGTTTCCTGCTTTTTTGTTCCTGAAAAAAAAATATACACAAACATGGTAATCAAATTGATCTAATTCTAACTAATAGTTTAGCTCAAATAGAAGAAATGACTAAACAAGGATAAAATTTGAAAATTGAAGAAGCTAATGTAAGTAGAAGATAAATGACATGATAGTATTTTATACTTTTCACCTAGAAAATTTCTCTACTGATAGCTAAAAATAACCCCCAAAATCATTTTTGCAGTACTGTCAGAATGAAATGAAAAATAACATTACAGATTTTCAGATATAAATAACACCAAATTAACTGATCTACTATGATGCCAACTAAGCTTAAAAGCTTGCTTCCAGAAAAAAAAAAAAGAGATCAGAACAGCTAGTAAAGACCGCTATTTTTCTTTAAATTCTCCCCTTAGTTATTTTTCTGTAACTTTCCAAGATTTTTCCTTTTAAACAAGCACTAAGTATAAAAAGACTCACTTTAATATAGAGTTATTTCACTAACAATTTGCTAAGACTTTTTTATTCTAATTTACCTAAACTGTTAACCTTTAATTATTGTGTTACTATTCTGAATAAAAAGTATAGAGGTTGTTTCCTCTGCAATTGTTTTCAAAATTCTTAAAAGATGAAACTAGTAAAGTCCATATTCATCTCTCTGTCACACAAGAATAGCTTAGCCAGAATAAGGCACCACCTACCTCAAGGTCAGATTATGTTTTGGGATACTTTCTACAAGCATGTTGAGGTAGATGTCTGCCACGAGTAAATGAGGAAAAAGAAATATTTTTGAAGATTTCTCAGTATTTCAGTTACACGGAGTGGCACTGACTGGCTACGGTTCTGCATTTTAAGTTTCTTCTCTCTTTGCTGGTAGAATATCCACCTGCAAAATATTCACCATGTAATATTGCTGCTTTAAACTTTAGAGATCTGATTTTAAATGCAAAAATGCAGGATATTTTTATTTTTATTATTATTCATTCCAGGTACTGAACAAAATGGAAGCATAAGCTGAGGACTCGGCAATCAGCTCTGCTGAGGAAACTCAGACATACTTGTTTCATTAAAAGCAGAGACTTAAATACGTCCCTAGCTTTGTCTGTAGTGATAAAACAAAAATGCCACAACTCATTTACTTCAGTTTTGCACTGAATTTGTCCACAATACTTTATTGTTGTGTGTCTTTTCTTTAAGAGGCTTGATTGAGAGGTGGAAGCTCTGATTCACAATGAATCATAATAATTTTTTCACTCTTGATTTTTGCAATGGAGTGAACATGTCCAAACACAGAAATGGAGTTAACATTCTGACCCAACATTGATTCAAATACATGCATCGATCCACTAGGCTTTGAAGCATAGCCCAGATAATGAGACCCTGTGAAAGATAGACTCACTGATTTTAACAAAAGTTTAATCTAAATTAAAAACTAAAAGAATAAGGATCTTGGGATTAGTATCTCTGAACTTACTGCTATTTCTACTGAACTAGGAGCTCATTTAGGACAGAGGTATATTGTAGATGCAGATGTGCTGCTTGGTACACTAAGTCCTGGTCTAGCCTAGACAGAACGGCCAGGAGGAGGTGGGTGCATGTTGTCATCCTGACTGATAGAAAGCTGAGATGTATCTCGCTATCACAAGCTGAGAAGGGCTTCTACATCCTGCACTTTAGATGCAAACTTAGATTAATGATAGACAAACTGATATAAAGTGGAAGGGTCCATCACAGTTAAAAAATACAAGTGAGGAAATATTTCACTATATGACAGCACGAAAAATTCTTAAGTTCCTTCACCACAATCATGTAAAAGTGAACAGGTTTGATGAGGCAGTGAATAAAAGAAACAAAAGACATTTTTCCTTCTGTAAGAGAGGAGCAAAGGGAACAAATTTGAACTATCCAATTGTACAACACTTCTGAGCTGCAGTTTGTGAAGCCTACAGTAATTTAACACATGTCATGGAGCACTTAGAAATGTAATAAAAATCCTGTTTATTACCAGTGCAGCTCTGGGCCAGAGCATTCATGTGAGACTCATCTGATCCTTATAGTTGATGACCTTAGAATCTATCTCCATCAGGAAGAACAAGAAGATTTATCGTTGTAGGGATTTTTATACTCCGCAATACTTTCACAGGCAGATTTTATATAAATATGATTGTTTACTAAAGCTTAGACTCCTCTGTGTATCTCAAAATAGCCCTCTGCAGATCTAATATTCTTTTAGAAAAATAAGATTCCACTGCAAGCACAATTTCCCCCTCCTTTTTCCAGATGGTTACCCTCCTCCTGAAGAGCAGAGACAAAGAATGGATAGGGTTGGGTGCCTTCACTCATAGATTTCAGTACAGAAAATTCAGCTGTCAGGTAGCACAGCTCTCGCCTTTGTTCTGAACCTCCTCTTAATTTGTCTTCACAAGAGGAGGATATCTAGCCAGTATAACATGACTGAATACAAGTGAAAAATCAGACAAATAGAATGGCTGGGACCTTAGTATGAAGGAGTCAGGTAAACCTACACTGCAGAATTTGCCATCTCTCCAAGCTCCTTCCACTGTAAAAGTTCCTACATGGAGATGAGGAATTTAACTACTGAAACTTTTCTTCTTCAGTATTCCAACTTCCCTTAAACTTTTCCATACAGTATACCAGAACAAATACACCAGCAGTGCAAAAGCTGTTGTAAGAGGAACTTGGGGAAATTTTCTCACAAATTCTTTTACTTTTTCCAAAGCGTTCTCTCAACAAATTTTTGTTTGTTAGAACTTGTCCTTCAGGTAGGGATGTAAAGCACTGGCCTCAGGATAATGACAGCTGATCCTCAGGTGTCCTTGGATTTTCTCCTCAGCGGTTATTGGGGGAGTTTTTCATCAGCTGGATGTTGTTGAGACAGTCATGATCAGAAACCTGGTCTATCATGTCAGCTGATATGATGGAGGCTGAACATGATGGGTTTTTGCACAAGCCTGCTAGACAATAATGTTCCCATATCTTCCAGGGAATGAGCAAGAGCAGGCCCTGTGCAGCACAAAAGTGGGTTTTGACTGGAGCAACTGATGAGCATGCAGTTAAACCTGAGACACACTCCAGAAAGCCTTGATGATCTATTAGGGATCAAAGAAGAAAGACAGAATTAGGACAGGAGGGAAGAGTGGCAGAATATTTCAATCTTTGTGATCAAAATGGGTATAGAATAATCAGTTTTTAAAGTCACAAAAATGTAGAGCATTACTTCTCTAGTAAAACGCATTGTATTTATTAAAAGAGGAGCTAGTACCATCAGCTTTTATTGACAAACCTAAGCCAGTTTTCTTGCAGCAGTGTAGGACAATCTCAAGTGAGAGAAACCCATCTTTAAAATTAGAAAAGAGTTAGCAGAATTTCACCTTGGAAGGTTATTATAATGGTCTACATTTTCTAATATGGACTATATATTCCTACATTGAACACTGACAAAAATGAGATGAGGTTGGCATTCCACAGAGGTCCAGATAACACAATAAACAAAGTTTCATTGTTTTAATAAAAATTTACAGCTACAAATACTAAAAGTTTTGAAAAGCAACAGGTAAGACACTCAGCAGTCTTATATCACTTTTAATAATTGATCTTCGATTCTGCATTCACTCAATCTTAGGTTTATAAACATATATAAACAAAAGGTCAAAACAACAGCTAGAAGATAAATTTCATGAACAGGATATGGAAATGCAGTCTCTTGTATACTGATGAATGTAGCACTTGCAGTAATGAGGAGATAAAAAGGTGCTTGGATGATTACAAAAAATATTTGATCACCTCATCCACTGTATTTGAGGTGTTTGTGCATGTACACTCTGACCTGTACCTCTCAGTCTCTCCTTGTACTTGCCAGCTGCAGCCTTTTTTTTAAATATGCCTCACTGGCAGACAGAAAAAACCTACTAAAGTCTTTTGAGTGAGGCAGAGGAGACTGTTTTCCTATAAGTTCCTATAAGACTGTTTTCCTATAAAATGCACACATGTATTTCTATGGTGGTGCTGCAGAGAGAAGAATTTTTTTGACACATCCAAAGAGCCGCACACTTCCTTAAAACAGACTATTTTAGGAAAAGAACAACAACATTCTTAAGCGATACCTACACACCTCTTTAACCTATACTTGTTTGTTAACCTACATTTTTACTTTTTTTTTCAAGAAAAATCAAGACTTGGCTCTCTGTCAGAATTCTAGTTACATTCTATATCTAGAGAGAAAAAACTACCCCTTCCTACACCTTCGCCATTCAACTGCTGAGGTTTTTTTTCAAACTGTATGTTTAAGATTTCTATATTAGGTCATTCCTCTTCCTAAACCTGTATTTTTCAAACCTTAAGTATAGTACTTCTGCAAAAGTCTATTTAACCCTTCAAGTTAATTGGTTTCTGTTGGGCTTTGCCTATTGTTTTCAGGGAAGCAGCTTAGTTTGGAATTTTGGAGTGTTTTTCTAAAGCTAACATTCAGTTCCTAATCTCTCTTGATTGTTAAATATTAATTTATTGACAGACCACACTCAGTGTGTCATAATATATCTGATATTTCCTGTGCCCAGAGAACCAACAAAAAATCAGCTGTAGGAACCAATGCATGCTGAGCCTTGCAGCAATTCTCTTTTTTTTTACATGTGTTTATAAAACTATTGTGCCTAGTCAGGTCAGGACACAATTATATTAAGTGCTGTATAAATATTAGCATCCACTTCATCCTTCACAAGGTTCTTGACCACAACAAAAGGTGTGAAAGATCATAAAAAGGGGTAGATTAATTGAGGACCTTGAAGTGATGTCATCATGGTGGTATGCGTAATTTACTGAGTAAAGGCAGTACAATATAGATGGTCTAAGATCTATTCTAAGGGTTAGTCAATTCTTTTTTTACCTCCATTTTTTTGTTGTTTTTAACCATCGTCCCTCATATTAAGACTTACATCCACATCAAGTTCTATACCAGATCATTTATTTCTTCTTTACGCTGTAAATGTTTTAGTAGCTTCTACATGAATTTGATTCACTTATTGCAATAAACTGTTTTTTCCACCACCCAATTAAAAACAGCTCTAGTCAGAAAATAACAGTGTTCTTGCCAGGCAACCATATCAAGCCTTTGCTAAGTCTTCCAGCTTTACAGGAATTCATAAAGCTTGATTAAAATTGAGAGACAAACGTCAGTGAAAAAAAAATCTTGGAGGAAAACTAAAGAGTCACAATTGCTTTTTAGTCTGAAAATTGAGGTAAATGCAAAAAATGTTTCATATGTGAATAAAATACTTCGGCGCATTGTTTATTCTTATTATCTCACATTCCAGTTATCCTTTTATGTATTAATTGAAAGGTCATGTAGTTTCACTGCAGCTTTGGAAGTACGTCTGCGCTCTGTTGAAACTTCCTATAACAATGATCCTCAGTGAATGACTGTATCTGTCTCAGCTGCAGTAACCCAGGGAGATTACTTTCTTGCTTTTCTTCAGATAGTGGAACAACATTTTCAGAAACAGCTGACTGAAGAGCAAAGCTACACCTCACTGGCAGTTGCTGTAATTAATTATTCCTTGCACAGTGTTTTGAACACCTCAGACTGTGCAGTTATCTAGAAGATAACTTTTAGTGAGATTTGGCAGCAAGTCGTTCTCAGGAGCCTGAACTTTATTTTTATTAACATGGTCCTGGCCTTGAAGTTCTCTTTTTTTTTCCTTTCTTTTTTCTTTTTTTTTTTTAATTTCAGAATTAAATTAAATTCTATTCCAAGGTTCATTAGTCTCTTGCATTGAAAATTACAGAATACATCAGTACATCTAAAATGCAGTTTTTAAAGAAAGTAAAATATATTTTATTCAGTGTCCAAAAGATTTCAGCCTGAGAAAACAACAGTTGGAAAGTATAAGTGTACAAATTCAAATATCTTGTGAACTGTTCTAACCCTTAATCTTGAGTTTATGGACTATTAATGCTCCCTCAAAGAAGTGTTGCCAAAAGTTCCCAGTATAAAATCATCAATTTATTTGACCAGAGGGAATTTGCAGAATTTTTGCTAATTTGATATATTCACTTGATGTGTATTAGATATAATAATGGGGTTTCGGGTGAGGATGATTTTATTGTATGCTTTAAAAATGAGCTGTCTCCTACCTTAAATAAGACAGCATTTGAATTTTTAATGATGGAATACCTTAAAAACCTTTAAAACAGATAGGCATTTTTATTGTTCTCCCAATTGATATGCGAATGCAAGTTAGATAATAAGGTATACAAGCCTTGCCCCAGAGGAGTGACATTCATTTACGTCCAGTCAACAGTATAAATGAACTACATAACTATTCTTATGAATTCTAAATCACAGGTTGGAGAGAAATACAAGACAGAGCAATACTTTTTCTGTTGAGATAGTTATTTGATTTCATTCCAAATCCTGGAAATGTCTACCTGTCTTTTCCAGTATCATTAATCACTTTAGGAAACACAAAAAGAAGTGATGATATCTAGTAAAAAAAAAAATCAGAATTTTATTTTAACAATTCTGTAAACATGTGTAAATCATCATCCCTGTTTTAGTTAACTTTTGGTCCTGAATTTTTAGTGTACTTTAATATTCTTGTGCTTTTTAAAGACTTGTGCTCTTAAAACACTTGTTTAAGGAAGATATACACTGCAAGAGTAATAACAAAGTAGCAGATTTATCTTTACCTCCTTTTCTTCCAAAAACATTCTTAAGAATTTTCTATTACTTTGACACATCAACATGCCCTTACAAGGCAAGAAAATCTAAAACTCACAGGTACTTCTTACCCTGCCTCTGATGGAAAGTGTGAAACTAAAGTAATGTCTTCTCCAGGTGGGACAGGTAAGCTTCAACAGACTGTGGAAAAGGTATGGAAATGTCTACTGGTGCCAAGCCATGTGAAGTAACTAATAATAATCACTTCCTAGTGCTCCTATTTCTGTGAGGCTGCTGCAATACCAACTGGAAGCTACCAAAGAAGAGGAGCCCTGCTAGGCTACTCTTTTCCAGCCACATGGCCTTTTCAAAAGCTTTTTGCTACTACAAGCTGGCCTCTTCCTAGCACAAAAAGAATTACTTTTATGGCATTAGGATCCAAACTACACAGAGCACCACTGAAAGAACCTTTCATCTGCATCTGCCTGTAGTCCATAGAGAAGTGTTGGTAGGGTTATTGATATCACTGCCCTTCTTGATAATACTCCTCAATCATGAGAAATAATATTTATAAGCCTAGTAGTGGAGGATGGGAATGGTTGCTATGAAGCACTCTTCACTAGATCACGTATGGAGCAGAGTTGGTGTTGCTTTCTGAGGGAGCTACTTATTCTGCTTGCTTGACTGGTTGCTATGGTTCAGAGAAAACAGCAGCTGCTCAAGGAAAAGGAGGGGGAACCTCTAACAAAAGGACATGAAAACCATTAGTCTAAAAATTGATTACCTGTTAAGGTAGTGATATCCTGGCTATATTCCTCTGGCAAAGTTGAGAGAGGAAACAGAAAAGATGGGGGAAAATAAAGGACAGAAGCATTATTTCATTCCATTCTGATACTAAAACTTACATTAATGATATTATATCTCTCTGAAGCTTAAATGAGTAATCAAAATGTAACAGTGGAGCAGTTTATCTTTCCATGCCCATATTGCTGATAGTTAGTAAACAAAGGTATTTGAGACAAATTTGTCATTTCCTGTTCTGAGCACTGAGAAAGATGTGTGGTATTTTAGATGCTGCTGTATGGTAACTATAGGGAAATGTCATTTATTTTACAGGAAAAAAGATCTCGTAAATAAATCAATACCTTTAATAGTTTCTTACTTAAAATAGTATGCCTTCAATATAAAAAATATTGAAGAATGCTGTGAAAAAACACAGTAGGGCAACATTTTAGTTCACATTTCCCACCATCAACAAGTAGAAAAGCAAAAACATATTTTACCAAGTTCTAATTAGTCAGTTCTACTCCAAACCAAACATGAGGTTAAATTAAGAAAAAAATCCAAAATATTTGAAGCTGGGAGAAGCAGATCATTTCTCCATAAAGAAAGTGGAGAAACTTAGCAAAATGATGGCTGTAAATGCTTTCTCATGTAGGAAGCTGTTGATTTTATTGTAATGAGAAACTCGTCAAAAAGGAGACACAGGAAAGAAAAGCTGCTGAGAGGAATAGTTCATGATCTGACCTACAATCTTAGAAAGAGTGAAT
The DNA here is from genome assembly GCF_964195595.1 of Calonectris borealis. Taxonomy (NCBI): domain Eukaryota; kingdom Metazoa; phylum Chordata; class Aves; order Procellariiformes; family Procellariidae; genus Calonectris; species Calonectris borealis. Next base: position 18,895,482 of record NC_134315.1, read on the forward strand.
CTATTGCATGACTATTTTCACATTAAAATTGCAAAAAAAAGCTTTGTAATAGTGTCTCAGGGATTTCAGAAAATGTTTTTCAAAGAAAGGCAATGTGTTCCAAAATGTCTTGAAATTTTTCCCTGTAGAAACTATACACTTATGTTAGTCATTCAGCCAGTTAAAGTCCAGTTATATAGTATTTGATCTTGTAGTTTTGGGTGATATTACTGATGGAATTTTTACCACTTCTCTTGGGAAGATATTCCAAACAAAAAAATATGTAGAGCTATCTGGAGATCTATACCATTTAAGTTCAAAGTAACTGAAAAGTAGGTACATTCTATGACTATCTTTGGAATAAATGCACAATGTTTATATTGTACTGAAATGAACATTAAAGATTTAATGGTACTTGCTACAGTTCTATTCACAGAACTGAAATAACGAGCATTTTAAGAGCAGCTTATGAATTAATGGAACAAGACTTTCATTGAGTTTTTTAGTTGTGTCATGAATATTAAGAAATATTAAGGGTGTATCAATAAGCTTGTAAAGGCATAAAAATTGACATATAAAATGAAGCTGAGACTCACCGAAGCAAATCATGTCATATATATTTTTTTTTATTTTATTATATCGCTAGAGCTTTTAAATGCTTAAAGTTTGTTTTTACTTGATAGTTCTTCAACAGCATGAAGGTAACAACAATTCTTTTCATTTAATTTGTAACCATTTTTTAAAAGCAGTGCTTTTAAACCAGTGTCCACTGTTGCACCTGTACAGTTTATACAAATACCTTTCCCTCACAGACATAAAAACTTGAGTAATTTTAGAGTACTTCCTTTCCCTTATCCTTGCTTTTGATTGTTATTGTCTGCTAACCTGTTTCTATAGAGTCTGTGCATTCTTGGGAGGTTTGCAGCTGGTTAAGTAACATAGGATCTGGACCTACCTTTTTTTCACCTGTCTGCAAGTAATTAGGGATTGACTTACTGGATCACCAAACCATGCAGTGGCTTTGAGATACTCACTGATTGGAGATTTTTCCCTTTCTCCCTCCCTTTCCCTCTCCCTCTCCTCTCTTCTCCTTTCCATCTGTATTAAAGGCATAGGGACATGAAGATTCTTTATAGAGCATTCATACTTTTATCATATCATATCATATTTATCATATCATATTTATCATATCATATTTATCATATCATACTTTTATCAGGACACTGGTCGAGAGGATCCCTTGGGAGACAGTCCTGAAGGGCAAAGGGGTCCAGGAAGGCTGGACGTTCTTCAAGAAGGAAGTCTTAAAGGCGCAGGAGCGGGCTGTCCCCATGTGCCGCAAGAAGTGCGGGCGGGGAAGGCGACCGGCCTGGCTGAACGGGGAGCTCTGGCTGGGACTCAGGGAAAAAAGGAGAGTTTATCACTTGTGGAAGAAGGGTCAGGCAACTCAGGAAGAGTACAGGGATCGCGTTAGGTCGTGCAGAGAGGAAATTAGAAAGGCAAAAGCCCAGCTAGAACTCCACCTGGCCACTGTCGTGAGAGACAACAAAAAATGCTTTTATAAGTATGTTAATGACAAAAGGAGAGCCAAGGAGAATCTCCATCCTCTATTGGATGCGGGGGGGAACGTTGCCACCAAGGATGAGGAAAAGGCTGAGGTACTCAACGCCTTCTTTGCCTCAGTCTTTAGTAGTCAGAATGGTTATCCTCAGGGTACTCAGCCCCCTGAGCTGGAAGACAGGGACGACAAGCAGGATAAACCCCCCATAATTCAAGAGGATGAAGTTCATGACCTGCTATGCCACCTGGATGTTCACAAGTCTATGGGGCCGGATGGGATCCACCCGAGGGTTCTGAGGGAGCTGGCGGAGGAGCTTGCCGAGCCGCTCTCCATCATTTACCAGCAGTCCTGGTTAACTGGGGAAGTCCCGGACGACTGGAGGCTCGCCAATGTGACTCCCATCTACAAGAAGGGCCGGAAGGAGGATCCGGGGAACTACAGGCCGGTCAGCCTGACCTCGGTGCCGGGGAAGATCATGGAGCGGTTGGTTTTGAGGGTGCTCACGAGCCATGTCCGGGACAACCAGGGGATCAGGCCCAGCCAGCACGGGTTCATGGAAGGCAGGTCCTGCTTGACCAACCTGATCTCCTTCTATGACCAGGTGACTCGCCTAGTGGATGAGGGAAAGGCAGTGGATGTGGTCTACTTGGACTTCAGTAAGGCCTTTGACACTGTCTCCCACAGCATTCTCCTAGAGAAGCTGGCGGCTCACGGCCTAGACAGGTACACTCTTCGCTGGGTAAAAAACTGGCTGGATGGCCGAGCCCAGAGAGTTGTGGTGAACGGAGTTAAATCCAGTTGGCGGCCGGTCACGAGCGGTGTTCCCCAGGGCTCAGTTTTGGGGCCGGTCCTGTTCAATATCTTCATCAATGATCTGGACGAGGGGATCGAGTGCTCCCTCAGTAAGTTTGCAGACGACACCAAGTTGGGCGGGAGTGTTGATCTGCTGGAGGGTAGGAAGGCTCTGCAGAGGGACCTGGACAGGCTGGATCGATGGGCCGAGGCCAACTGTATGAGATTCAACAAAGCCAAGTGCCGGGTCCTGCACTTCGGCCACAACAACCCCAGGCAACGCTACAGGCTTGGGGAAGAGTGGCTGGAAAGCTGCCCAGAGGAAAAGGACCTGGGGGTACTGGTTGACAGCCGGCTGAACATGAGCCGGCAGTGTGCTCAGGTGGCCAAGAAGGCCAACGGCATCCTGGCCTGTATCAGAAATAGTGTGGCCAGCAGGAGCAGGGAGGTGATCGTGCCCCTGTACTCGGCACTGGTGAGGCCGCACCTCGAATACTGTGTTCAGTTTTGGGCCCCTCACTACAAGAAGGACATGGAGGTGCTGGAGCGCGTCCAGAGGAGGGCAACGAAGCTGGTGAAGGGCCTGGAGCACAAGTCTTATGAGGAGCGGCTGAGGGAACTGGGGTTGTTTAGCCTGGAGAAGAGGAGGCTGAGGGGAGACCTCATCGCGCTCTACAACTACCTGAAAGGAGGTTGTAGCGAGGTGGGTGTTGGTCTCTTCTCCCAAGTAACTAGCGATAGGACAAGAGGAAATGGCCTCAAGTTGTGCCAAGGGAGGTTTAGATTGAACATTAGGAAAAATTTCTTTACTGAAAGAGTGGTCAGGCCTTGGAACAGGCTGCCCAGGGAAGTGGTGGAGTCACCATCCCTGGAGGTATTTAAAAGACGTGTAGATGAGGCCCTTAGGGACATGGTGTAGTGGGCATGGTGGTGTTGGGTTGACGGTTGGACACGATGATCTTAGAGGTCTTTTCCAACCTGTATGATTCTATGATTCTATAAAATAAGTTCTTTTTTTTTTCTAAATAACACCTCTAATTTATTTGAATTTTATTGAAACGGAATGAAATAAAATTTATCATAGTCAAACTATTGCTAATACTAATTTCCAAACTATTGGAAATATAAACAATAACTGTGAGCTTCAGTATTTGTAAATATTATATTGTTCAGTATATACTAGCTTTGCCCCTCCTTTTTCCAAAATAATTAATGATCTTTGCTGCTCAACTTAAGAATCTTCAGTCACCTTGATTTTAAAAATTTTTTAATGCATATCCTACTTACCTTAAAAGTAACTTGAGTATATTAAAAGTCAGATGTTTAAACTTCTTCATCTTGGAAAGAAAAAAAAACAAACCAAAAAATTACAGTTCTGAAAGTGTTAAGAAAAGTTAAGTTGGCATTTTTTCAGAGTAATTTTTCTTAACAACAATTTTAAAAGATTATCTACTATTCAAAGTGGAGCACCCAGTTGTCACTGCCCAGCGTAATGCTCAATACTTTACGAGTATCTTTTACAAACAACTCTGTAATTCTGTGATCCTGTGTATAATATTAATTCTGTCAAATGATATGATGTAACAGAAGTCTAAGATGATTTGAAGGCTAGCATACTTGCAACAAAATTAATCAGTAGTTTAATAACAGCATTGACTTCTGCAGAAAAGAAAAACAACACAGAAAATTAAGATCTATAGTTGTGTTTCTTCCCTTTCTGTTTACCCATTCCTTTGGTTTTTTATTTTTTCTCTACTTTATACTTACTATTGCTGCATTATCTAGTTGGTGGTTGTGTCTTCTTGCACATTTATATCAGCTGGTAGAAAAAGTGTGAGCACATTTGAGGAAGATATTTACTAAAGTGTATGTCAGAAAAGGAGTGGGGGGCAGGGGATGAGGTTTGTTCCCTTCCGCATGCAGATCTGAACAAATGGGTCCAGCTGCAGCCGTAACATTTGCAAAGTATCATGAAAATTAGCAAATCTTTTGTCATTTTTCCAAGGACCCTCTCTGTGCTGTTCTTGTTTCAGTGAATATCAGCTTTCAGTAATAGTTTTTCAGCATATAACACTGTACTAGCCAATTAAGCTATTTTATTAGATTATCATGACCTCATCCATTCATGTAAAACCTATGACTATTTAAAATAAAAATCGATCTTTTTTAAATGTTTTACTTTAGTTTAAGACTTCCATATTATGTGAAAAAAAGATGGGATTCACATAACTTAATAGAGGAAGAAAAATATTCACCTCTCCTTGCCCAAAAATTTCCAATAAGTCTTAGGATTGTCTTAGGCTTTTTGTTTTACGTTGATCAGGTAAGATAAAATCACTTTTTTTTATTCTCAATGGGGATCTTGTTCCCCTTGGGGTTGACAGTAAAGATACTATTGATTATAATGATAATAAAATTAGTTCTTAAAAATTCTTACATCCTGGAAATGAGAAATGAGATTTCAAGGAGTCTGACCACACTGTGATGAAATCCTAGTTTTCATTGCTACTGCTCAGTTACTCTTTTCATTCTTGTGAGGACAGTTATCTAAAATGTCAAATCAATTGTAGGGAAGCTTTTGGTAATGGAGATTAGCATGCAGAAGGTGGAATAACTGAATGGGAAAGGTGCAGAAGAGAAACATTTGTTTTACCTTCCAAATTAAATAAGAATTTCTCAGGAAATACTTCTCTGAGCCAAGTAATGCTTCCAATGGTTTTGACATTAACCCAAAGCATCTACTTTGAGGAGAAAACAATATTAAAATATTTACAGATACTAGAAATGTTATACTAAGACAAATATCTTGAATCCTTCTCTCTCTCTGTAATAGTGCACAGTGCACTGTTACTGAGATATGCAAGCTGCCATAGCTATCATAAAAGTATGGAAAAGGGTTCTGGAGAAACAGACCCTGGGAGGAAAAGAACCCAAAGGATAAGACTAAAACTTGGGTGGTTTAGCAAAAGTTGGTAATTCTCAGGTTTGGAAATGCTAAAATTACTCCTCAGCTACAACACAATGAAAACTCTGGAAGGATCAGCAGAAAGGTCAGAAATATTGATGATAGCAGAAGAGCAAGGTTGAGCCTCTTAGAGAGAGACATATTCAAATGACTCTCAAAACCAGAACCATAAATCTTTGAAGAGTGCCCTATTTTTAGTCAAAGACAAGTTACTGAATACTTCTATTTTTCCTTCTATTTCTTTATACCAGATGTAGTGAAAAGTGAGACAACAGCATGACCATTTACAATCATCCCTGGTAAAGAGATGAGAACCTTCTTTTTAACACCAGTAAAGACTGCCAAAATGACTTAGGAAATATAAAAAGAATAAAAGACTTCTAAAGTCAAGTGGAGTCTCTGACTTCAGTGCACTTGAAATTAGGCCCTGTTTTTGAAGTCTGCAGAAACTCTGTGTTTATAGAATTTAAGTGTTACAGAATGCTTGTGTTTGTTTTGTGATTCCGCATCCTTCAACTGTGCAAAGAGTTTCTGCAAATCTGGCTGGGAGTTTACATGGAACAAGGAAAGGACTAAAAGTTTCTGTAACTGCACCATGATCATATTATTAACAGGTAGCGTTACAAAAAGTTAAATTTTTTTGAGTCATAAAAACATGTTTGATTCAGATAGCCACTATTCTTAAAATAGAGAAAGTAGTGGAATGAGAGGTTATAGTTGATGAAATGTGAAAAAAAATATTCAAAATGAAATATTATTTAATAGTTAAGGAAGACCACCCCTATCTTCTGTTATGGGTTGGCATTAGGAAATTACCACTGTCAAAGGAAACTTTGAGAAGCAACAAAATTGGTTATTAACTGTTATCTTATTCAAACCCTACTGCAGCCACAGAAGTTCCTTAATCTCTTTAGAGTTTCTCCTGTACTTTTTTTCACTCTTCAGCAAAAGTATTCCAGCAAATTCATCATCATAGATAGTGATTTATCTTTATACTTAATTCAAATTGAAACTGCTATTTTATATAGAGTAAAAGTAGAGATTTTGAACCACTATTAAATGAATAGACATTTTAAAATATTTTGTACAAATGCCAAATCAGTCCTTAATCATCTTTGTATCTGCTTACCATATTTAATACTGTAGCTGCCAAAAGATATGCCAAAAGACATATAAAGCCTTGGAGAGATTAGCATGCTTGAGAGCCACATAAGTTTAAATAATCTCCTTACACCCCAAAATAAGTGGAAGTGGTATTCAGACCAGTCAAGTGCAACTTTGCAGAACAAAGAAATTAGAGTCAACTGTGAGGGAGTCACAGGGCAGGAAGGATTATTTCGATTAATCTGGCCTAAAAAAAATTAAAATTTCTCAAAGACATTTTATCAAATTACTAATAATCTGGGAGAGGGAGAGGAAGGAATTTTTCTCGCCCGTCCAGGTTTAGGACATTTTTCAGTCTTCTAACAAATTAAAATAGGCAAGTTTAAACCTTGTGGCCTGAATCTAATCTGCATTTAATTAAACTGGAACAAATATTTTCAAAGTGTTAGAAAGCTTAAACAACTATGGTTTTAATTTTTCTCTCCTGTCAAAGGAATTCATGTAGACTTCCTGTGCTAAATAAACAGTCACTGGCTAAGGTGTTTAAGAATGAAAAACAAAAATAATAACAATAACAAAAACTCTTGCCAAGTTAAATGCAAACATCTGTTGTCTGATTTGTATTTCAACTCTTCAATAAACTTTGACAAGAAAAAATACCCAAAGAACTAACACTTTGGAGCATCTATTTATTGCTGAAATTTGCATCCCTGAAAGAGTCAAACCAATTTCAAATATGATTTTCACATTTTTAGCAAAGCAAAATATGGACAAAATTTGCAGTAATGTCAATGCAGTTCTTTTCAGAATGTTAAATAAAAGTTTCTGAAGGGGCAAGGGAATTCAGGCACTATAGATTTTGTATTTTGTAAATACAAAATGGAGTAAAAACAAAGCAATGGGCAGCAGACACCACTCACTGCAACAGGCTGGAATCCAGCTGTCTTTCCATCCAGTTGAGTACTCTAACGATTACACTATGCAGTGTCATTCTTATTCTTTTCCTGAATTAATATTTAGTTACATGAAGTAGAGACTCTTCAAAAGGAGATTGATATTTACTCATTCCAGAGTATCCTACAAGCCAAGAGTTATCATACTCTCTTGAGATGTGGAAGAGCCAAGTTCAAGTCTTTGCTCTAAATCAAGTGTAAAGAGAGTTTTGGTCCCAGCACTTCAGCAGAGCAGATAAGTGCTCTAGCAACTTTACAGGCTGTGGGTGGAAGTAGCCACTGCCGCCTCCAACATTTTTTGTGAATGGTATTGAAATCTGCTGGTGAATCCAGTTGTCTCCTTCCATATTTCTCTTGTTCTTGATACAAAATTGTTTATGATGCACTATATTTCACTTCACTCTGCTAAGATCTTTATTCACTGGGAAAAAAAAATGGAGATCACCATAAAACAATTTTAAAACATATTACCTCTGCTTATTGCAGAATAAAATAATTATACAGAACCATGAATAAGTACCAACACTTTTAAGGAATTACATGGATTGACATATGGGTGGTGCATGTGTGAGGGGTGGCTATTCCTGAATAAGACTGTAGCTCAAGGTCACCATCACAAGGTTAGTAAGTATAATACAGTGTTAAATAAGGTGACCTTCTAACTATAATTAAGCCAAGGTTTAGAGAAATTCAGTTAGCCTACATTTTCTTTTGAATGAATTAACCATACTATGTCCCTACACTGATCAAGTCTGCAGACAGAAATGTGCTTCAGGTGGCGGGCACCGTAATGAAGTTTACTTGTCTGTGTGAGCAGCATGAGGGGAAAACAGCCTCTTAAAAAGACTAAACAGGTCCTAACCTGGACAGGCACAGGAATTAGAAGAGCCCTAGACACAGAACTGAAGAAAAAATTAAGAATTTATAGATAGATTGAATAATGTCTCAAAACTGCTATCACAGCTGGCTGGTTCTAAGGGAGGAATTTGCAGCAGACGGCCAAAGCCTAAACAAAGAACTGTAACTATCATTTTGAGAGGCCAGTTAGGTACTCCCATAGGCTAGTGTCAGAAAGCTTTGTCGCTGCCTTTCTTCTGCCTGGTTCCATTGCTTTTGGTCCAACATCTTTCAGGAGTACCTAATATAGGCATAAAGGAGATCTTTTTCATTAATCAAGTTCTTCTTTCTCTTTTGTCTTCTCTATGGGTGCTATTTTATAAGTGCAGAACTGTCCATGCCAAACATCTATCTAAATTTGCTTATAAACACGGTAAACACTTTGCAAATTAGTTTCTCCTACAATTCTCTGAGATAATGAACAAGCCATCCTATAATGTTTTTGCTCTCTTTTGACTGCTGTTCAGGCTTGTTTCAGAGTATGAGAACCGTTCAGTCTTTCACTTATCAAGATTGTGTTTCTTTTTACTGCTAAGAGATCATAAATAACTAGACGGAAAAAAAAACTTCCCACTGAAGAAAAAAGGTTAGATGAGGCTTTAAAATAAAATTTAAAAAAGCACTTAACAATGTTAACACAGACTATATAGCTTGAGATGTTGACTTTCTTGGTAACAGTTGCTATGTAAGGTAATCTGATTTGATGCCATCAACTATAATGAGTGAATATTTCAGGATCATTGCACTACATTAACAAAAGAATAATACAGAGACTCTAAACAAATAAGTACAATGACTTTCAACAGTCAAATGAAAAGAAATACAATGGTGAGTAAAATTACAAAAAGAGAAGAAAAAGAAAAGAAAGACGGGTGAAAAAGCAAAGATGTTAGGTACTGATTGCACTACAGAATTTATTTCAGTAAATTCTACATAGAAACCATTACCAAATGATAGATACCAAGAATAAGAAACAAACCATGTCTTCAGGCATTTTTCCATCAACAAGAAAAAATTATTTGGTGAAAATTCACTTATCCTTTACTCACAGATTTCTTCAGCAACATTCATTGTTCATTAGCCTTTGGATATTAGACTAACATTCTCTGCATGCAAGTTCATTAATAGTCTCTCAGTTCTCCAGCGGCTCTTTATGAATGTACAGCGGATACTGCCTTGACTTTTACAGCTTGCATTCATTCACACTTACTGGTCTATCATTTGTATGCAGAACTGAGATTTAGCTATATTTGATAAGGATGTCATGATTCAACTGTAAACATTTTGTAAATATTTTTCATTAAAGTCAATTTTTAAAAACCTGTATACATAGTTTGGACATGACCTAAAAGATTCTCAGAATTGGTTTTCAACCTTATTCAAAGCCAGTATTACAAAATTATATATGAGGAATCAGTCATGAGTAAACTTTCTTACAAGATGTGTGTGCCCTTACTTTGGCTGTAATATAAAAAAGATACTCCTTAAAACTGTAATTTGATTCTACAGCTGGTGATCTGGTATTCTGGTCATGCAAAGATGTGAAACTAAAATATTGACTAAAAGAAAAGAAAAAGATAAGCAAAAGCTCTCAAATTTTTTAGGCTTAGTTTAAAGTGTTGATGATACTTCTCAGCTTGCTTTCTTAACCACGTCATTCACCTCTGTACATTTTCAAATTATAATCTTTTAAGCATTTTACAAATTCTCAATACTTCAAATATTTAGTTTTCTGCAGTAACCTTTCAGGGTATCTTAAGTCTAATTTTTCATCACCCTTGACTATTCACATACCAATATCTTATCTACATGGGTCCTTTCTTTGAGGTAAACAAATAAAGCTGTGTGTCTGGCTGGCTGTTCAAGCAGTACATATTCCAGTGACTCTCAAATTAGCCGCTTTCATGAACACTTCATGGTTTTCATATTTTGAAATGTCAGAGTAATGGAGATCCTTTATTACAGGCATTGTAGTGCTTATACTTCCTGGTTTAGATTGTCATTCAGACCTACAAAGTCTTCAGGAGTTTCCTGAAATTATTTTCTTGGCATTTGTGTCTTTCACTTCAGTCCAAACGGTTTATGTTGGCAGGAAATTTGCAAATGTCATTCCTTTCTTCTGATATTCTCCTTTTATATATATTATACCACATGCTCCAGTCCTCCTGAATCACCCTTTAATGGGCTTTATATCTTTATATTTTAGGTCTCTTTTTAGACTAAACCAAAAGTCATTTGTATGTAATTCATCATATTTTCCTTAAAGAAGAGAAGAAAATATGTTCACTTTATACCTACAGTTCAGCTACTGTGTTCTCATCATTCCTTCTTGTATCTGAAAAGAAACAATATTTCAAAATGCTTTGGCTCCTTTTCTTTAGGAACCCACCATGTTTTTCTTCCTACTCGTTACTTTTTCCCTCATTACACAGTTCTGCTTTAACAACACTTACCTGCCATCAATTTCCTTCTGTCTCTTACTTTCTCATTCAGATGCAGCTCCTGTTCAATAGCTCTCAGCTTCTACCTATGACCGGCAGGAAAGCTTAAAATACAGCTCTGCACCTTCTTCCCCACAGTCTGAAGAGGAGATGTCTGAACGTTTTCAAAAGCTCGAATCTCCACTCTTTGTCATTTATACCTACGTATACATTAGCTGCCTTCTCTTGCCATCTAAATTATCTTATCACTGAGCTGTCTAGGACTCTCTTTAGTGTAACAATTTCATTTCACAGCAAGTACTGCACTTTCCCTGTCAGCTCTTTAATTATGATGTCAGGAAAATTGGTGGAGGTTGAGGAGGAAACGACTATTTCTCTTCTGTTTTGAGGGTGGAGGTTGTGTATGTTGGGAGGGGCGAGAGGAAGATAAAGGCAGTGAAGAAAAAAAAACAAACCTGCCTAAAAAAGAGGAGAAAACATTTCTTTTTCCTAACAGGAAAATCTCAAAAAGAATTATTTGTGCTCTTTCCTGGACTTTGAGACTCTCAGACTCAGGAAAGAGTCTGCATATCTCTAAAACCATCTATAGTATTATTAATTATCCAGATACCGCCTATAATTTTGTTGGCACTTTTAAACTTGTCCTTGGAAATAGGTTGTACAAACTTTCTTCTGAATACTTTCATCCAAATAAAAACATCTCATTCTTCACCTAAGTAAACACATTACAGATTCCATATTTCTCTTCCGTGAAGGGCTTTGCTGGTTTTTTTCCAACTGTACAGTCTCTGCTTATTGGTTAACTGCACGAGAAGATACTGCTATTGTCCAGATACGTGATGAGTTTTAAGTATTGTAGCTCCCATCTTCAGTGTAAGTGATGGAGGGATGCCAGTTTGCATTGTTGAGGACTAAAGCAGCAGAGATACAAATCCAGAAAGATGGCTTAGTTTTCTGTGTCACTAAGCACTGAATAAGATAATTTGAGAGTCAGATCTTTTGACCTTCCCTGGTACTTTTCTGATAATCATTCACAGAACATGATGCTGTGCAAGACGCTAATTGCAGATAAGAGATTTTGTCATTCACATTTGAAAGGGTTTTTTGCGCATATGAACACTGCAAAAGTTATTGGAGAAGTGATGATGGAAGGGTAGATCTGTGATTACAACCTGAACCTCTTGCTATTATTGTTCCCTTGACAGATAAGCAAACAAACAAAGAAGCAAATGCATGCTTTACCTTGTCCTCTGTAAAACATTGCTTTCATTATTTTCCCCATGAGCATCAGAAATTCTCTTTATTTCCTGTTATAGTGTTCATCTCTCTTCTCCTTTTGGTAATGATACAGTGAATCACACATATTCTGAAGCAGGATAATATTCTACTAATATATGTCTCAAGAATTAGAAGTTTATGTGTGTGGTGTGTATGTGAGCACATAGCTTTCGAACTATTGATTGTTTACTCATCTTCAGACCAGCAACAGTCCCATGCACACTGCGGTGGGTTGACCCTGGCTGGACGCCAGGTGCCCACCAAAGCTACTCTATCACTCCCCTCCTCAGCTCGACAGGGGGGGAGAAAAATACAACAAAAGGCTCATGGGTCAAGATAAGGACAGGGAGATCACTCAGCAATTATCGTCACGGGCAAAAGAGACTTGACTTGGGGAAAATTAATTTAATTTATTAGCAATCAAATCAAAGTAGGATAATGAGAAATAAAACCAAATCTTAAAACATCTTCGCCCCAACCCTCCCTTCCTCTTGGGCTCAACTTCACTCCTGAGTTTCTCTATCTCCTCCCCCCTCGAAGCGGCACAGGGTGTTGGGGAATGGGGGTTGCGGTCAGTTCATCACAAGTTGTCTTTGCTGTTCCTTCCTCCTCACACTCTTCCCCTGCTCCAGCGTGGGGTCCCACCCACAGGAGACAGTCCTCCACAAACTTCTCCAATGTGGGTCCTTCCCATGGGGTGCAGTTCTTCACGAACTGCTCCAGCGTTGGTCCCTTCCACGGGGTCACAAGTCCTGCCAGCAAACCTGCTCCAGCATGGGCTCCTCTCTCCACAGGTCCACAGGTCCTGCCAGGAACCTGCTCCAGCGCAAGCTTCCCATGGGGTAACAGCCTCCTTCGGGCATCCACATGCTCCAGCGCGGGGTCCTCCAAGGGCTGCAAGTGGATATCTGCTCCATCATGGACCTCCACGGGCTGCAGGGGGACAGCCTGCCTCACCATGGTCTCTACCATGAGCTGCAGGGGAATCTCCGCTCCGGCACCTGGAGCACCTCCTCCCCCTCCTTCTTCACTGACCTTGGTGTCTGCAGGGTTGTTTCTCTCACATATTCTCACTGCTTGCTCTTTCAGCTGCTGTTGCACAGCAGTTTTTCCCCCTTCTTAAATATGTTATCCCAGAGGTGCTACCACCATTGCTGATTGGCTCAGCTTTGGCCAACGGCAGGTCCGTCTTGGAGCCAGCTGGTATTGGCTCTATTGGACATAAGGTCCAATAGATGCAAGCTTCTGGCATCTTCTCACAGAAGCCACCCCTGCAGCCCCCCCACTACCAAAACCTTGCCACACAAACCCAATACACACACAGAGCTCATGGCCAAGATTATCAGAACCTGCCTCAGTATATTCACACGGATGTGAGAAAACAGTAGCATATAGTTTCTATTACAGGTATATATACAGCAGTAGATATAAGGGCCATGACTAGCTGTCACTATGCTATAAGGCATTCCTCTACTTTAACTGGGTGAAATGAACAATAGCAGGCATCTCCAAAATGTTAAGTGTTTAAAATAAACAAAAAATTATTAAAAAACCCACAACAGAGGAAAAGGACCTGGGGGTACTGGTTGACAGCCGGCTGAACATGAGCCGGCAGTGTGCTCAGGTGACCAAGAAGGCCAACAGCATCCTGGCCTGTATCAGAAATAGTGTGGCCAGCAGGAGCAGGGAGGTGATCGTGCCCCTGTACTCGGCACTGGTGAGGCCGCACCTCGAATACTGTGTTCAGTTTTGGGCCCCTCACTACAAGAAGGACATGGAGGTGCTGGAGCGCGTCCAGAGGAGGGCAACGAAGCTGGTGAAGGGCCTGGAGCACAAGTCTTATGAGGAGCGGCTGAGGGAACTGGGGTTGTTTAGCCTGGAGAAGAGGAGGCTGAGGGGAGACCTCATCGCGCTCTACAACTACCTGAAAGGAGGTTGTAGCGAGGTGGGTGTTGGTCTCTTCTCCCAAGTAACTAGTGATAGGACAAGAGGAAATGGCCTCAAGTTGCGCCAAGGGAGGTTTAGATTGAACATTAGGAAAAATTTCTTTACTGAAAGAGTGGTCAGGCCTTGGAACAGGCTGCCCAGGGAAGTGGTGGAGTCACCATCCCTGGAGGTATTTAAAAGACGTGTAGATGAGGCCTTTAGGGACATGGTTTAGTGGGCATGGTGGTGTTGGGTTGACGGTTGGACACAATGATCTTAGAGGTCTTTTCCAACCTGTATGATTCTATGATTCTATGAACACTTTATACTAAAGCAAACATATAACGGATGGTATATGATTTATGATATGTAAAGCATATCAATACAGCAGTGCATCCCAGACATCACACATCACTGAAAAATAGAAACGTAATACTTAAAAGACTGGTTCTGAAGTCCATGTTAGAACTTCAAGAGACATTTAGATTCTAAAGATCTGTTGTCACAAATAGTTTAAAATGATAATTTTCCAATATAAACACCTCTTCAAGTTACAGTGATGTGGATGGAGATCATCCAAAAATGAGAAATTCAAAAGCCCACTATCTACCCAGCATTTTATTGCTTGCTTTAAAACCTTACAGACCTGTGTGACTTGTGAACATTGAACATTTATTACTGAAATAACACAGTTGCACATTTTAGTATCTTCAAAGGTATAGAGAGCTGGTTTTGAAAGACAAATTCTTTTAACTTCATTTATTAATTATTTAAAATCTTTTCTGGTGATACTCTTCCTTGATTCCTTGATTCCTTGATTCTGATTTCTTACTATTCTATAATTTTAGTCTAGATATAATTTGCAGTTTTATTTTCAAGGTAATATGTAAGTTTAAAAAAAAGTGAGACATCTTTAAGATCACAACAGTACCACAACAATTTACCATAACAATAATAAATTTAATATATTTTAAGAAGAAATTGGGCAGGCTAAGAAGATGAATGAGTAAGACAACATTTAAAGCAAATAATACTTGACCTTTGTAAGGATGTTTAATAACTTATGTATATAATCTGAAACATGTAAGCTCAGAATCAGAGCTGATATGGTTTATTCATGTAATGTACATTCTGACAATTAAAAGCATATGCCAATTAGTGTGTATGGATGCCTTAGTCAGTGTATATTAATCCATAAATTTTTGATGATCGGAGAAAATTGAATTAAGTATTAGGACAAAATGAGGGATTTTGGAGATCTGAATTCCTTTCCGTGTCCAAATAGATGTTGAACTTGAGCAAACTATTTAATACCAGGTCTTCGTAAGTGAACATTACTGGCTCTCAGTAAATTAGAAGTTGTGATTTCTTTCTAAAAGTCCAGAAATTACACTTTTGCTTATTTGCTTATTGCTTATTTACTTCTTGCCTTTTGTTTCCTTTTTTTCTTGAACTACCTAAATGCCTACCATTCTACCTTTGCACTGGGAAAGTTTAAGTCAGAAACTGAGTATTTAAAAAACTAGGTATTTCTCAGAGATGGATCCAGTATGACTATATGTATGTACTTGGCTATAGACTATTTTGAGGAACCTCATGCTACCTGTTAAAACTGTGCCATGTTATGAAACAGAAACCGAGGATCCCTGGTCAGAGGAAACATTAGTCTAGCCTAGTGGTGAGCGTACTTTGGATAGCACAGGAAGAGGAAAGAACAATTTTTGTTCTGATTTATACTGTAAGAATCGCTTCTACAATTTTTCCAGTGACTGCTTTACGTGAAATTTGTATACAGACCTTAAACAGGGACTGGATCCTACTGCTTTCCCTTTTTGTAGACTAGAAACTGCTCATCCATCCATTATTCAGCTAATTTTTCACTATATTTTTTATACTTTTTTTTTTTTTTTACAGCGCTAAGAAAAACAGTTGAATATTCTTCTACAGGCAAAATAAACTCTCATCTGGTGATAAGGCATTTTCCAAAATTGTAGGATATATGGTTTCAAAACCCTCAAGTGTTGAAACAGAATTGCCAGATGTCAAAACCTGTGTCTATTATGAAAAGAATTGAGCAAATGCTTTTCCCTGTGCTTTCAAAACTACAAGGCACTTTTCCAGATGCCTAGTGTCTTAGGATGGTTTGTTTCCAGAAAATATTACTCATACAGATAAATTTTCCATGTAAAAAGTGACCATGTCACAAGCACACTGGCACTTCAGTTGTGCTAGAGTTTAGCTGCCCAGAACTGCAATAGATTACAAATGTTAAAGCTAGCAAACTTTAATTAAATTGTACTCATTGATTAAAAATACGTACTTGTATGTCTTGAAAAAGAGACTGGCTTGTGTAAGAGAGTTTTTAAAAGACTATCTAGAGAGAGACCAGACTTTCAGGCATAAATAGACAAGAAAATCTTCACTGTACTCTAGTCTAAAGATTTAAAATGTATTTCAAGTGTTTACAGCTTGTTAAGTATAGACCTAAGAAGGCTGCTTTGGTTTGTGACCCATTTCCTTTCAATGAGCTGACTGTTTTGGGTATCTTTTGAAGCATGCATCTCTTCTTAGAAAGCTTCTCGAAAGCTTCAGTCCTATTATATTCTATTATTTCCCTTTCCTATTTCTGTAGTGTGTAAGCTACACCAAATTCTACTCCTTCATGCACAGGTAGTGTTGCAAGGATTGGTCTCACAGTCAAAGTTAAAGGACACCAGTCTATACGAATTTCCTTATATTCCATGACTGTGGCCCTCAATATATGATAATACAGTGATCAGTGACTACCTTCCCAGAGATGTGTAACTACTCTCAGCTGATCTGAATGATTCCTCCTTGGAATGTATAGCTCTGATTCTTCAATGTATAAGTCAAACTACGCTATCAACAAATTAATGTATTTATTTCTATTTATTTCTATGCAGGCTTTTACTGTGTTCTGGCCAACATTTTCAGCAGGATTAAGCCGAGACTAAAAATGTCTTCAAATTCTGTTTAACATTAAATAATCTGATGGATCTTTATTAATGGCAACTTTACCTTACTCATTCTGTCATTGTCAGGTTGGTAGGTAGGCTAATTTGTCTAAAAAAATGTCTTCATTCTGGAACTTTCTGGTAACCAGTGAGAGGTTTTGAAATGTGGCAACTGGGTGACAAATTCCTATTCTTGTCCCATCGCATTGCTGTTAAACATGGCATCAAGGTCAGCTGCACTTTTGAAAAGTAAGCCTAGAAGGACAGAGTGCTGCCTCAAAGACACAAGTGAATGGAAATTGGTCTTCTATTTTGATTATGTGTCCGATATTTACTTTGCTGTTTACCGTTCATACAAATAAGACGGAAATATTTTGGTACTGTGTAATTATGGAGCTGCATAACTATCGATTTTGGTAAGTAAAATTTTAATTAAATTATTCAAATATGGAAGTGAATATTTTCTTGATTTGTATCTTAAAGTAGAATTTTAAAAGCGTCTTAGTATTTTCCTAATTTAACCATATTTAAAAACACTGTAAAAGAAAAAAAACCCAACAACTTTTGGCTAGTGTTAATAGCTTTTGAAAATCATTAGACATGGTTTTCCTTCTATCATGGTAAAATGTTTCTAGATATCAGTACTTCATTAATGCTTATGCCTAGAGATACTTTTAACCTTTCCTCTGTTTTGCTTTCTTCAGACTATAGAAGGGACATAATACAGACTATTTTGAAAGCCTAAGGCAAGTAGCAAAGCAGTCCATAACTCCTTTGTTTTTTTGAGAAAATGAAGCATACATTTTTTTTCATCCATGTTTCTTCCAAACTTCTGTATAAACAAAGAACAACAGTTTGATTTAGTAACAGTCTAATATCAGATTGTGCCTGGGGATCTGTGGTAAATGCCTATTAAATCTGTAGATCTTGATCCCAAGCCAATGGAAAGACTCCTGCAGACCTGAAAGCAATTAAGACTGGTTCTGTTATCCTTAAAATTAAGAAGCAGGGAAATTTTTCTTTCGGGGTGTCCTTAAATCCATATCCTACTCAAAGGCACAAAGTAGGGAAACAGCACAAGCCCAAATAACAGCTTTGTCCATCAAGAGCACGGGGTGGGAAATAAGCTGGGCCATTCAGATACTCTGCACTCTTATGGAGCAAAAGCATTGTGTTATACCACCCAGTTATTGACAAAGTGGGTTTTTTGTACATCTAATTATATATCGAGTAAGTATATTGAGTATAGAGTATATTGGTATATGTTGACCTGGTATCCTGAGGTTTAATCAGTTGAAAATCAGCAGTTTGCCTTTGCAGTGAAGGCAGCCAGCAGCATACTGGACTGTATGGGCAAGAGTGCAGCCAGCACACAGAAGGGAGTGATCCCTCCCCTCCATTTGGCACTTGTGAGAGAGCACCTGGAGTCCTGTGTCCAGTTCTGTGCTCCCGAGTACCAGCTGGACCATGCCATACTGCAGCCAATGCAGATGAGGGCCCCCAAGAGGGTGAAGGCACTGGCACACCATGTATAAGGAGAGGCTGGGAGAACTTCAACCTCCTAACGGAGGGTGTAGGGAAGGCAGATCCAGTCTCTCCTCAGAGATGCACAGTGATATGTGCATCAGAGAGGCAGCAATCACAAGCTGCAAGACGGGAATTCTGGTTAAATATAAGGACATATTTTTTCACTGTGAGGGTAGTCAAACTTTGCGAAAGGCTGTTCATAGAGGTTGTGGAAACTCTGGAGATATGCAAAGCTTGACTGGGCTTGGTCTTGTTCAGGCCCTAAGCAACCTGATCTATGTAGGTCCTGCTCTGGGTAGGAGGTTAGATTACATGTTCTCTAGAGGATACTTTTAGTTATTCCACGACTGTGATGAAATCAGTGGAGCAAGGGCTGAATCTGAGAGAATGAAGAGGTATTTCCTGATCTTACTGAGCCCTTTGCTTCAAGAGAGGGGAAAATGGAATATTAATCTTGTTCAAACATTTGTCCATTGTCTCAATAGCATGCTAGGAAGTGAGTCCATCAGTGTTTCTTTGTCCATAAAAGATCTAATATTTCTTTATTTTACAGACCAGTATCCCATTCTATCGGGGATAGATCCTTTAGATATACCAGCCACATAATAATGCTAATAAGCATGTAAGGAAAATATATTCTTGACAGTCTGAGAAAAATTTTTTGAGTTCTACATCAATTAGTCGAATCTGTTTAAGCATTATCTCAAATATTTATTAACTCTCCTAAATGTACCTTAGAGTTCTGATTTAGAGTGTGCCCAACTCTGAAGTCCACGGCAAATGGTAATAAATTTTCATTAGGACAATTTAACATCATGCTCCTTGGAACCTGCTGTAATATTGTGTCTAAACTACAATACTGCCTAAAGGGAGTGGCACTGGACAGTGTTTTAACTCTCTTCCTCCCCTGCAGTCTTCTATCATTTTCCTAGAAAATAAAATATTGTGATACCTCCAGTCCAATGCCTCAAGAATTTTCTGTTAGGGAGCTAGAGAGTCTTACCCATTCCAGTTGTAGGAAGTTCCTGCTTTTATCTATGTGTGATTTTAAATACCATACTGTGTTATGCCCTTCAGACTGTTTTCTCTAGTGTAGCATAGGTAAGGTACTGAGTTTCATTTTATGAAGAAATCTTGTCAAATATGCATGCTATTTCAAATCCTGAAAACTATCCTGCTGGTGATAGACCAAGATCGAATTGCATAGAAAAAGATTTCTCTGGTCAACCTCAGTACAATGCTTGGGGAAGAGGGAAAGAAATATTAATAGGCCAGTTACCATTTTCATTACAATTTATATTATTGATTCCAGTAGCTTTTTTTAGCATAATAATGAACAATACAATCTAAATGAAGAAAATCTTTGAAAACAAAAGACATAGCTATTGCATATATAAGTAAATATCTACCACAAGAATTTTTTTCTTCCTGCCCATGATCATTACATTCATAACACATCTAATTGATTTATAATTCAATTCTAATGGACTTTATGGGGTCTTTTCTCACTTTCCTCAGTTTTGGGAATCTCTGCTTGGAGTATGACTATAACTGACAAGAGTAGGCAAACTGGGTGCACTGATGTACTGAATGCTAACATTTATATATAATGGAATATATGTTGTGTGAGTGTGTGTGTATGTATAATTAAAAACTTAAAACAATGTCACTGTATGCGGGAATACCTGATGGGTGATGGTTTTTTTTGTCAAAAAAGGTTATTTAAGAACCAAAAATATATGCAAAACATTTGCAGACAGCATGAACATGACAAGCTTATTAATACTTAAATGCCACAAAACATGACCAAATGTTTATAATCCTCCCTCTTTGACTCAGTAAGAAGTATGGTTTCATTTCGCTCCTTTATTAGTAAAATCAACCACTGTGGCCATTGACTGGACAGGCTTGGAAACTACAGGAGTTAAATGATTCACCTTGGAATCTGCTTTCCAGCACTACATTATCACTGTCAGATTTGCACTTTTGCTTTTTCTTTGGCCTTTTGTTGACTTATTTTTCTGTGCTACTCAAGTTATTATGCTTATGAACATGGTATAAGAACGTTTTCCAGCAGCACAAATTAAGACATGATATTTATTTGTCAAATGCCATTCTTTCTATCTCTACAGAGAAGAAATCAGATGTGAAAATATATTGTCCCAAGGTAGAGGGGGTGGGGGGGATGGAAGGTCAAAGCAGCACTCTCTTTAGAGTGGCAATGAATGAAACATATGGTAGTTTGAGATCTTGCAGAAATTATTTCCATAATCCTTTGTGGGATCTCAACAAATTATCTTTGAGTACGTGATGGACAATCTCGTTGTGACAAGGGACTTGAGTTGGCATCTACCATTCTTCTATGGTTTCTCTTTGGTTTTTCCTGTGTTATTTTAGATGGTCTTACAATCTCTGGAGCCAGACCATAAAGCAAGCCTCAAGATTATGAACATGTTACTGTAACACCCAGTACAACAAGCAGAGAATAAAGCAGTTATTTTCATGGCAATCAACATTAATCAGGATCATAACGTTCTACCATGGCTTTAATACACTATCAGATGAATGGCAATACTTTGGAATGGACAAATACTTCTCATCAGGTTATATGGTCAAACTGAGGACTGTGAAATTCAGCTATTTTTGTAAAAATGAAATATATGACATACTGGCCTCAAGTTTTTGTAAAATCAGCAGTTTCTGTGCAACCTGTTCTTTTTTTTTTTTTTTTAAATAAGAGGTTTCAAAGACTTAGCAAAATAAATTTGCAGTATTTTTCATATATATTAAACCCAGAAGGAACTATTTTGATTACAGTCCAAATTCTTGTTCAGTACAAGTATCTGATTCTTGCTCAGAAATATCTTGCAGGCCTTATCTTCTATTTTGATATATAACATGTTTTCAAAACAACCTCCTGTCCTGGACAGAAGACTTGAGGTGATGGAGAATCCAATGCTCCTCATCTAAATTTAGTCCAAAGGGTAATATCATTAATTGTTAATAAATAAAAAATTTAAAAAAAAAAACACAAATAAAGAAAAATAAAGAAAGAAAAAAAAAAAAAGAAAAGAAAAAACGCCACCTAAAGAACTTAGTCACAATTTGCCTTTCTTCAATTTCTATCTCAAGCTAGCTGGAAATTATCCAGTGGAATACTTTTTTTTAATTGGAAATGGCATTTTGTCAAAGACAGAACATTTATTAGGGGCCTATTGCTTTTCTTAGGAAGGGTTTTCAGGTGTAGTATGGGGAGATCTTAGAATAACCAAAACGCTGATGATTCAGAAATTTGCACTGAGTAACGGGGACATCAGTTTAAGCTCTTCATGGTTTGCAACAGGTGTATAAACCATAGTATACCATATTCCACACAGATGCATGACACATACTGACATGTATTCATACCTTTTTCTGAACATGAGAACATCCTGGTTTTTAATCCAAATAAATAGAAGAGAAAATATAAAAATAACAAAGTTTACTAAAATTACCCTTGCACTACTTCTGACCATTGCTTTTGTACACCCCTTCCCACCAAAGTTTGCCATCAAATCTTTGCTCCATAAAGGGTCTGTAAATAAACAACTCTTTAACTGAACAGGAAGCTGTACAATGAATGCCAAGCAACTCTTAGGTTATTTCGTGGATGTTCAGTCCCAGCTGGACTGAGGAGGAGGAAAACACTAGTTTAGAGTCAACTTTCTTCCCTCCATCAATCTGCCCCAAAGACAGAATTTCATGCACCAGGAAAATGTACCCTATACAGGCAGAGGATGTGACAGAGGCAGACAATAGAACTCTGATTGCCTTAAGCCTCTGCTTGTCCCATCCCCCAAAGTGAATGACTGGGGTTTAGACAGCTGTGCTAACAGCTTCCACTTGCAATAGTTATTCAATATCAACCTGAAGAACATGTTACGTTACTCAGAGTGGTATCTGAGAGTAAACTTACTGTGGGAATTACTGTTACCTGTGAAACAGCTGAGCTGTGAGCTGCAAAGAGACCCACTGTACTCTGCAGTACCATCCAGATAAAAAATCCGCTCTCTGTGAATACGTCATTTTCTTCACTTAGTGCTGAATTGGTTTTGTCTCTGGTGGACTGAAATGAGAAGATGGCATAACATGCTTCTCTGACATATGTATGCATCACTAACTTCCTGAAATAACAAGTACACTGCATGTCTGCACAGGGGCAATGGATGGTTCTTAAAATGCACATACATATTTTATAGCCTCATTATAGCAGACTGGTTTTATATTTCTCTTTTAAAGTTTTGTATTTTTAGTAAGGTATTTTCCCATTGTGACAGTCAATCTGACAAAATCATGATAATTGGATTTATCAACATATCATTTGTTGCCCTCTGGGTGAAATTCAGATGCTCTGTAATGAACTGATGAGATCTGAATGAATCACATATTTCTTACACGTGAGAGAATCAGATATTTTCCAGCGGCATAAGTATATACAGTTATAATTATTATACTTGATTTTATCTGAAATGTGGGAAGAGTTTAGGTAAAGAAAATAACTTCACGTACCATTGCATTTTAAAATTTATAATTGTAGGTATAAGAAAATCAGACTTATTAAGTTCTAGCAACCTGAAGAGTGGAGTTTATGAATCCAAGCACATGGTCGAAAATGTTTTCCTGGAAAATTTGTATCTGAATGTGCTGTCATAAGATTGGCACTGCCTTGGGTGCCTTAAATCATGTGCTAAAGATAGAGCTTACAAGAATTAGATTGCTGTTGGGAAATTTACCTTCTAAATCACATTTTCCCAAGTGCAGCATAGCAGCAATGCCTCTCCTTGGAGCAGGACTCAATTCATCAAACACAAAGAGTCACTATATTTGCAGACTTGCTATCAGGTTTATTTCAAAGGTGAGATCCTATAACAAGGAAGAAGCAGTAGCTCTGCACTGAACCTGCTTGTGATGGAATTAAAACATCAGGTGAGCAAAAGCAGAGAGTTTCATTCACAATCTGAGAGCTAGCAATTTTGCTAATCAAAGTGAAAAGTGAATGAAAACAAGCCTGTTATGATGGAAGCCTATCACAATATTGGCTCGCTAACCAATGTAGCAAATATTTGTGTATTGACAGCACAAAACTGAAAACTGTGAGCCACGCTTCAAAAATCATTGCATCCAGAGATCACAAATTTTAATAATCAAGATTATTATGAATTGGTCTGTTTTCTAATTTCTCAGGGGACTTCCTCTTCTTATTTTCTAATACAACACATATATGTGAATCATGCCAGTTCTTACTCATATATATCTGGTACATTGTATAGAGTACATTGTGTCTCTCTGCTTCAGGGTTTCTTTCTTTGATGATCAAACCAAAATATCTGACTCACTAGGCTTTTTCTGTTAATAAATTTACACAGAAACATTACACCAACACGTTTTAGAGTATTAAGAAATTATAAAGCACCAGTGTTCCAGTTTGAGTTTGTTGCCCTGGTACCAGCAAAAAGATTATATATGCTTATATGTATATATGCTCTACCCTCAACAGCAGGGCTAGTGAAGTCTGATTTCCAAAATATCTCTGTCCTTTTTCCCTTAAAATACATCTCTTTGCCTATTACAGTAAGCACATCTTGCCACTCTATCACCTATGAAAATTTCACAGAGCAAGGAACAGCAGTATTGGTCTGGAACAATGTACACATTAACTGGCTGGCCACTGCGAAGATGCAGGCTAATTTGGGCATGTTTCCTTTACCCAGCTGAGGATAAATATCCCATAGAATGATTGAGTAACCACATCATCTGGTATGCTTTCTAAGTAAAATATGTTGCATGTGGCAAAGCCACTGAAATATTTTTCTGCTATATTAGTGGACTGAATTCTCTGTTTTAACTCAGATAACTTCATCCAAGCTGTGTGTGTCATAACTGATGAACGATGATGAGAGAAGAGGGATAAAAACTGATGTCTAGGTTGGTGATTTACAGCACCTCTTCTAATTCATAAGGCAGTGAAAATGATGTAGACCTCTAATAGGCTTTCTAAGTATAGATTTTCCAAGTATAACTTCAGACTTTTATCACGAGGCAAGCCAGAAGAAGGTATCAGGGAACCAGAAGCAAGAGAAATGCTGATATGAAAAACAGCATAGAAGTGATAAATCCTTTGTCCATGTCAGATCTTCTTTAATCACAAGGAACTAACTGAGACTAACTGCACCCAGTTTTAACCATGAAGTAAGTAATGAAACTGGTACAACTACCCAATATATTTGTAGTGGTGTAGTTTCATTTTAATGACAAAAAGATAAAACAAAGTTTCTGTCTTGAAACTATGTTTCTCTGGCACTCATAGCCTTTGCCTGCAGATGTTCCAACTGCAGGTATCATGAAATGCTTCATTTGTTAGGACTCTGAAGCTTGTCTTTTCTTGTAGGCTGACCATCTGAATTTTATGGGACATTAGGACTTAGATATTTTAGATGTTAAGGTTTGTTTCTCCATGTTAAGTTCATGATTATTGTACTGCACATATTCTTTAAACATTATTTGTATTTTATTGCTCCTTGTTCAAGATTTTAGCAAATTTCTTTTAAGCTAACTAATTTTGAATAGATTGATTTCTTTGGGCACATTCTTTAAACTTCCTTTGTCCACTCCAGGGTTGACAAAATCAGATTTCCTTCTCACAATTCTCCAAAATTCTGTTAGGGCTTCATTTCTGAACTTCAGGCATCTGATCGTAACAGTCAAAAATGCCCTCCATGAAAAGTTGATAGCAGGGCTGATCACTAGAGGCAAGGTAGCTGTGTAGCTGCAGGTAGCCACATAGGGACTTCAGGACATCAGAAATGATAAATCGCAGCTATTGCCCCAGAGTTGCCATTCTAACTGCATTAGAGGAGCAGACAAGCGCCTACTGTTCTGCCTGCTAGAGCTGAGCTGACATAAGGCAGGACTTATGTGCCCCCTGTAAATGACTACCTGACATTCCCTCACACTTGCTTTTAAAAAGAATAACACAGAGCCCTTCTTGAGAAGCTACCTCCCATTGCTGTTTTAACATTGCAACGCTCAAAAAGGGGCCCTCAATGCAGCTGTCTGGGACAAATTCTGCCCCTGGATATGTTTATCTGATTCAGACCAAGTTCAGCATTTTTTGAGTCTTACAAGTAGATGGTGAAGGAATGTCTTATGTACCCTGAATTGAATCATCTCATAAAAAATAAATGAACAAAATCATCATCCAGGAACATTAAAATTTGCTCTTGAGGAGTACTGGGACAAACAGAAGTCCAGCTTGCCAGCAAGTAATTGATCAGGAAAGCTTTGTTGTTGGGTTTTGTTTTGGTTTGGTTTTTTTTTTTTTTTTTTTCCATTTGGTATCAGCATATAACTATCAGATGAACATTTTCCAAAAGTAAGTGCTAATTCATGGTACTAAAAAACATTGCATAAAAAATATTATTTTGTATTTTAATAAATACATGGGGGGCACAATGCAGTGCTGCTCAGTCTTAAATACTCCAAACATTAAAAATTAGTCTAAAATCTGAAATCCTTGTTCAGTCCTCAGGAAAAAAAAAAATCCTGCTCCTGTAAAAACTTGGTCTTTAACTGCTTCACAGGAAGAATAATGGGATTTTTTTCCTGGCAAATCCATACAGGGCAGGTAGATCTTTGGTTTTAAAACCATATTTGCGGTAATAAAAAAAGATTTTTCTTAAAAGCAAATAGGCAACACAAGTCATGAGGCACTTTTCTTATGCCTAAGTCTCTCACACAGATAAAGCTGTACGTGCACGGGTTAATAAATTCTAACATTTTGAACTTTTAATTGAGTGCTCTGTATAAGTCAAGGGATGTATATGGTAGGGAGGTGTTCTTATCTCTCTGGTTCCTCACATATTGCAGGCTGTGTCTCATATATCCAAATGAAAGTCTTTTATTAAATGAAGTATTCCTTTTTATATAAATGTGGCAAGTGTTTTCATATCTAGGTAAGTTTATTTATTTAAATAGCTCCCATATACAGATGAATGATTTGAAAGGAAATAGGAATGCTTGCATGATGGGATATGGTTGCCGAGTGATGCCTGTGGGGACTGCTTAGTGTTGATAAATAACTAAGGAATTTGTCTATCAACATTTTGCATAAATGTCAGTCATAGAACTTGTGGTTGGGTTGAGGCAGCCCTGAATGACAATGCATTTCTCACCTACGTACAAGCTTTAAAGGGGAAGAATAGGGAAACAGAGAACTTATCTCAGAGCAGCATATGGTTTTTGAATGTGGGTGTCCTCCAGCAGAGTCTTCTCCAATTGCTTCCTGTGAGACTTTGTAGAATCCAAACAAAACCCAGACCAACTCATGCCTTTGGCAGGTTAGCAAAGTAACATGACTGTGTTCCATGCCTAAAATATTACATTTCAAAGAGTCCTTTACATTAAGTCGGGTATCAGATTTGTCAAGTCTTTTGTTTGTCATAGGCTCTTAAAAATGAGACTGTCATTTCAGATGTGAGAGGAAGCTAGACAAAAAATGCACTAATAGCCTTTTTAAGTTTTAAACTTAATCAGACAATTAACAAATCATATGTAAGAATCTGAAATTCCCGGATGCCTTCACAGAGCTGGAACAGTAACAAGAAATAAATACGATAGGGATGGAACAGATATTTTGACAGACTATGTTTCTCCTTGTATTTATATAAAAATAGACCTTTTCATATTAGAGGAATCTGAATCAGCTCCCCAAAAAGCACACAGTGTAGCTCTGTTATCCTCCCAGTACATTGAGCCCACTCTGGCTTAGCTCTGCCTCCAAAGCAGTTAGGAGCATGCATATAATGTTCACAAACAGGCCCCAGTAAGTTGGTAAAGCACAGCCTGATATTTCAGATTAGGAGGCCCTAGAGAATTTCTTTAGTATTCAACTTTTCCCTAATTAGTCAACTTAAAATAACTTGAGATTGGTATGCATAATAGCTACCACAGTATCTTCATAGCACCAAATAATCTCTTTGTTTTTAAAATCCCTGGTAAGTGATATATACAGGCTTACCTCTTCTCTCTTTGAAAATGCTGTAAAACAGGGATAACTTGAGGTTTACACAAATACAAATGAGAGCAGAACCAGGACCAAAGGTCTTACAAGTATTGTCTACCAGATTACAAAGCTACAAAAGGCAACATCACAGAAACTGGCCACTGCTAGGCCTGAGAAGTTTCAGGAAGCTGGGTTAAAATTTCTTCTTTCATAATTTCCCATTATGAAAAGGATTTTAAACTCTAAATGCCCCAAGACTCATCTTTTCTAGGTGAGCCCCAGCATTTGCAAACCCACAGAAAATCAGCTATCTGTGACAGTTTGAATCTAATACTCTTGCTACTACACAAACTGCAAAAATAGATGATAACTTTTGTTAGCTTAGATGTTACTTTGGTTACATTTATATATCCTAAAATCTCAATACACATAGGGTAAGTTAAAGCTATCTTGTGTGCTAAACAGGGATGGAGAATAATAACAGAGAAGGTGACTAAAAGATAGCAGAGAAGGAAAACTAAATACTGCAAGAAATGGTAGTGATCTTCTATCACAGGGCATCTTCCCTGTTGAGACAACCACTACTTAGTGCCCTACTCTATGTGGAGTACAATGAGCTTTGCTTTATTGACTTCAGTAGAACTTCAGGGAACTTTGACAGTGACAAAGTTAGAATATTTATGGGGAAGGATTCCTGAAATATCACAATTAAAGAATTTCATATATTAATTTATTGTGGACATCTTAAAAAATACTCTTCTTCTTTTTATATAAAACTTCAAACTGGAACGAAGCCTTCAGAACTGTATTTTTTATTAAATGTAGAGCTACAGTGGGATTGATGGAGATAACAGTGCTCACAATACAGACTCAGATACACTAACTCAATATAGAGAACAAAATGATGCTTGCTTGCTTTTCCCTGAACTTCTACGAGTGTTTTATTTTTATTTTTTATCCCAACTTCAGTAAGTCTCAACATCTCTAAACCACTGTTGTTTCATTGATTGTGATGATACCTACTGAAAGCTTTTTCTTTCATACGCATTAACTGAAGAAAGACCTTGGATAAGATAAACAGTGTTCAGTAATAGTAATGACTCCTTGTGCTTTCATCAATTCTTACCCCAAAGTTAAACACCTAAAAAAGGTCAACATGTGCACAAACATGTACGCTTCGGTTTGATGTGCACATTTTAGTCTGGGGAAATAGTTTGGGGAGTAATCTGAAGCTTTAGGGAACAAAGCAAAAATACAGAATTAGTCAATTACAATGGCAAGGAGAATAGTTCCTTAGGGTCAGATACGGGGAAAGAAAAAAAAAAGTTTCATCTGGCTTCAATACCATGGAAAACAAGACGATAGCTTTAGGAAGTGTGCATAAGACTAAGCATTTACTGAGACTGAGGAGTTTACTGATATACCTTTTAAGAATGAGAGACAATGCTTACTGCATATTTTAATATCTCTAGTAATTGTAGTTGATTCAGATAAGCCCTCAGCCTGAAAATACAGACAACACTTCACTTACTCTGTTCTCTACTTAACACTGTTAACATACTCAGTACTTTTCTATATTCCTGTCTCTCCTGAAACTCAAACAAACATCAAAGATGAAACAGGAAACCTGTGGAAAAGAGACTTACACTTCTTTTTAATGAAGTTTATTTTCAGGTTTGTTACTTTTTAAAATACTGGGTCCTTCAGCTGCAGTTAAAAAAAACTAGGAAATGACAAATTACATCTCTATGGAATATAATTTCTGATATTAGAATAGTTCAACTTAAAAGCAACTCCTTGATATCTGCAGCAGATTAATTATACATATATATTATACTATTTCATGTCATATACACTTTCTCTCTTTTCCGTTCTCTATGTGTATATCACGATGAGTTTGATTCTAGATGTATTCTCCACTCTTATCTGATTAAGAATTCACATCATCTCAGTGGAAAATTGGTGAGGGAAGGAATTATAATTTTCTTAAAACATTCCACCAGTGATTAAACATGTCAGCTACGATATTTAATTATAAATAGACTACTATTTTAATTTTACTTGCTTACCTTCAGTTATTTTTAAAAAAATCAGTTATTTTTTCTTTTTTTTTTAATATTCCTACCTAGACACCGTGCATTGTACAAAGTTGTGTTATTTCTAGTTTGTATCCATTTTAGTTTTTTGGAAAAAAGCCATTCTAAACTAAGAAAAATTTATGTTCTGATCTGAAACTACAAAATGTTGTTATTCCAGTTGGCATATTCAATATCAAGAATCAAAAAGCCAATGGAATGTCACTGGTAACAGCTAGTTAACAAATATAACTCCACTGAATTATTACATGTAGAGATCTCTTATTGTATTACTTAACCTTGCAGTGAACTAGAAAATGAATGTGGTCATTCCAAACTGATTAAACTGGAAAATATGTTTTATACAGATATGTCTAATGTAGTTTTCTGACAGAGGAATTGGGTAAAAATCTTAACAATTATACAAATGCAGTTTTAAATTAGAGTATTACTATTAAATCTGTTCTTTCTTTCCGCCTTTTGTTTTTCATTTTTAGGTTATATTTATCATCCTTTATTCTTCATTTTAAAAGCTTTTATTTAAATGTTTCATTTTTTCTCTCCAAAGCCTTATCTTACTGTAGTATTAAAAAAAGAATTTTATTCAGAATTGGAGAATTTTTTCTTCTCTGTACTGATTCATTCTGAACACTTTTTTTTTTCTTCATAAAGCCCTGAGTCCTAACCAAGGATTTTCTTCTTTTCCCATTGAAATCAGCCAGAAAATGCCTTTGATTTCCACATGACAATACCCAGCACTCAAGCTATGCCTACCTGTTCCCTCAGAAGTTGTCCCTGTGAAGCGTCCTGGGCTGAACTACCTCAGCAGCGTCCTCACTTCAAAACCTTGGAGCACCATTGGAGCCCTTCGGTTGCGTTTGTCGTTGAGCAGAAATGAGGTTTCTCTGTGAAGACAGCTAGCCCATAAATTGCACAAAAATTTTCACCTGATACAGCCTTTAACACTGGCACCGCGTGGGACTTGTCTGCACCACACACTACTCATGACCCTGCATAAGGACCAGTGAGGAGAGGATGTTTCGTGAGGTGCAGCTGGGCTCCCCTGCAGGCCTACGCGGCACCGCTACAGCAGCGGTAATTATTAATATTACTATACTGAGTAAAAATATGTGGACACTCATTTAAATTACTATTATTTTAAAATTTCAATTAAGATAAATTATCATCCTCAAACATTCCTTTACCTGATCCTTTACGTCTGTCAATCCAGCGGTGTCTTCCCGATCTACAGGTAATCTGTCATGTGGTGTCCTCCACGGCAGTCTGAATGGGGTGTCTGCGGCGAGGTGTTGGCAGCGGTTGGGCTGCAGGGGTGGTCTCTGTGAGGAGAGACCAGGGGTTGCCCCGTACAAGACACAGCCAGTTCCAGCCAGCTCTGCAATGGACCCACCACAGGCAAAATATTTAAGAAAGGGCAAAAAACACCGCATGGAGAGAGGAGGGAAGAAAGAGTGAGAAACAGCAGCATGAACCCGCAAGATGACAGGAGGGAAGGAGGGACTCCAGGCAGTGGAGCAGATATTCCCTTGCAGACCATGGAGAGGACCACTCCAGAGTAGATATCCACACTGTGGCCCATGGAGGACCCCACACCAGAGCAGGTGGATGTTTTCTGAAGGAACTGCAACCCGTGGAGAGCCCACACTGGAGCAGGTTAAAAGTGTGAGGAAGAAGGAGCCACAGAGGGGAACTGATATATAGTAACCATAGCCCCCACTCTCCCTGCACCATTCGGGGCCAGGTAGAGAAACCTGGAGTGAAGCTGGGTCTGGGAAAGAGGGGAAGAAAGTTTTTGGTTTAATGTTTGTCTTCATTTCTCACTACCCAAATCTATTTTAAGTGGCAATAAATTGAATTAATTTTCCCAAAGCCAAGTCTCTTTTGCCCATGATAGTAACTGGTAAGCAATCTCCCTGTCTTTATCTCAACCCATGAGCTTTCTAACCCTATTTTCTGCCCCTCCCTTCTTAAAAGGAAGAGCAAGTGAGTGAGTAGCTAGGTGAGAATCCGGCTTTTTGCCAAGGCTAACACACCACACAGTCTCAAGTTTAAATTAGCTGTCCAGACTACTTGGGAAGCTGGAATTGCGGCAATCCATATTTGTTGGGGGGAGGTTGTTTGGATTTTTTGTTTGTTTTGGTTCGTTTTTTGATTAGACTTTTGATGACTTTCTGAGAAGGATCCTAATAATGCCAGCAGATGAGACTGGTTGACAATCTTCATTCAACCCAGACCCAGGATGTCTATGAGGGCAATGCTAGTGACTGCAGGTGAGTATAGGAGTTTGCCCAAGATTCAGGATGCTTCTAGGTGAATTCTGTAAGCACCAGCATAGACAGACTGGCCTTGGAGATGTATCAAAGCAGACATGGAGAGATGCTAACTCCAAGAAAGGAGTCTAGGGATTGTAGAGACCAAAAACAAAGCAGATCCCACAGTATTCTCTGGAGTTTTCTGAACGCTGGCTGAAGCAATGTTTTCCTCATTTCATTTTAGGTGCCAAGAACAAACTCGTGATTTTTTTGGCTCTCCTATATTAAGGACTATCTGACCATCATGACTGGACAAATGTGGTAAGGTAAAGGACTTTCAGGAGAGATAACTGCTGGCTTGTAATCAACAATATTCAATATGCATTTTTGCCAATAGCTCAAAGTGTTCAGGACAAGAGGATGGGAGAAAGAAATAAAAATGAGAAGAGCTCAGTTATGGACAGATTAAACCTGGAACTAATCTCAGCAAACTCCTGAGGAATAAGCCAGTACTTTATGTGAAGCTATTTCTGAGGGATTTTTTGACCCATTTGGCTTGGCCATGTGTTACTGAGGCAATGTACTAATTTGAAAGATGTCTAAGATGAAACATGACCTAGCTCACCATAAGAGTGACACAGTGACAAATACATTTGTGAAGCTTCTGCTAGAGATGTTTTCCCTTCTATCTAGCTAATCTCTGAAGGTATGACAGAGAGCGCCTGTGACAAAGCTAAACTTCTGGGTAGGCTTACCTGCTGCTTGAGGTTATTATTAATAAACCAATCCAGAGGTAAATAAAGGTTTGTTTCATTAGGCTTATTAGATACACTTCTGACAGAGATAACAAATATTGTCATAAAACAGTGACTATGAGTAGAAAGAGGCATTCTCAATCTAAAGACAGTACCAAGCTTATCAAACTGCAGCTTGGCCAGCTTCCCAGAAGATTTCCAACAGCTCAGATGGAATCCCTGAGAAGTCCATTTTCTTAGGATCAGGAATGGAATACGAGTGGACTGACAAAAATTGGCTGAAATCAGGCTGGACCTGTAGAGAAATCAGGAATCAGAGAGATGCGACTCAGTCAGAAGCTTGTTGAGCCAGCAAGATATTAAAGTCCTGGGCAATCTGCTCTAGTGACCCTGCTTGAGCAAGGGGGTTGAACTAAATGACCTCCAGAAGTGCTTTCCAACCTCAACCAGTCTGTGATTCAGTGATTCTGTGAGACTATATGTGTTTTACATAACCTGGAAAAATGACCTTACCAAGTTAGTATGACTGACATTGCTTTGAACTATGTTGCTAATCTAGAATCATAGATCAAGCCAGTTGGTAACTGGGAAGCTCTCTAAATTGCATGGGAATATGAACACCATCTTGCTCCTTTCACTGGATGAAAAAGTCTGAAGATATAAAGCATGATAAAGCGTGCTAGGACAGACTGAAATGGTGTGGCAGCAGAGGGACCAACTAAATCAGAGTCAATTTTTTTTTTGTCTTCTCACTTTACCTTTTTTAAAGTGATGCCAGTTACTGGGCTCATCCACGTCAATAAGTGGGAGAGGGGGACAAGCTGGGGGAGGTAACAACTATTATCATTTATGGAAGAGGTTAGGGTCAAAGACAACAAAAGCTGGTAGTAATATTGGACAGAAAGACTTACTGTGATTGACGGGTTCATTTTAGGTTCACATGCAAGTAGTTGCTAAGTATATTTTGGTCATCTGACAACTCTGCTGGAGCTTTTTGTGATTTTGGAGCAGGGGCCCCAATAGCTGTGCTGTCAGATGTGAGCTAAGAGGAGGGAAGATGCTGTGGCTGTGCTCACCCTTCTAGGTGATTCTCCACTTGTCATTGCAGTGGTAAATTGGGATCTGGCTACTGTCAGGGATGTAGCCCCTTGACCGTGTAACACAGGGCATTCCTCTGAGTTATGGTGGTAAGGTGTCCCCACCTGGGGGGGTTGCCAGCCAAGAATTAGTGTATTGATGGTATTACAGAATTTCTGAAGAGGTTCCCTGGGTATGAAGGTAAGCTGGTGGCAGGGTATAGCAGTGCAGGCTGTGCTGGGAGCCTCTAAGATAAGTGGTGGCAGATTCTAGGCACATCAAACACGATGTGAAATGGAGTGTTTGTGTCACTCACTTGTGCCACCAAGGGCTCGTCAAGGATTGGGTGCATTCAGGGTTTCTTCCCATCCCAACTAAAATCAGCCAGGGCTCTTTCGTGATGCCCTGGAAGAATGATACTATTGTACATTGTCCCATCGACAATGTGGAAGGGGCAACGACGGAAAAGAGGTGCCAAGAGTGACCTTACAGCACCTCCCTTGCAGTTCAGGCCAGATTCTCCTGAAATCAGATGAAACACTTCCAGGTATTTCAGATGTAAAACGTCAAGCACTAATTTAGATTTTGTTACTCAAGACAGCTAGGAAGTATTAAATCAGAACAGTTCAAATATACATTATGCTGTCTTGACAGTTTAGATGTTGTTGACAGAGGACTACCTATAAGTAAACATGGGGATTTGGGGATCCTGTTTCTTGAAAAGGAGCGAGTAATAGCCCCAACGGTTGCATTTAAGTTACTTCAATAGTAGGAGTGTTTGTTAGCTCAGCCGTAGACTATTTGTCTACCTACAGACAAATTACATACTTGATGAACATGAAGTGGAAAGAAGGACTTTATGACTTCCTTTTTCTATTTACTCTCCTGGCACCTTGGAATCCCATCTATCCCAGTCCTGCCCTGCAGACAATTTTCCCATGCATTTATTACATTAATTTTTTAAACTATTTTAAATACCTTTATATTTCCTTTTTGAAAAACAGATTGAATTTTCTGATGCATTTCTGTTGATGTTGCCTAGAATATTCAGCCCTTGAATTCATACTGAACTCATATCAATCCCCAAGACTCTCAAAATGATAGTGAATGCACTTGTAACTTTTTTTTCAATTATCTTTTAGCTATATCAATTATCTTTTGGTGCATTTTCATTACTTTTCAGGTGCTATCGCACCAGTCCACCTATTTACATATGAGGAATATTCTATACTGGCTGATAACAGTGTGCCCTTAGGATATATTTGGATATGAAAGTCAATACCAGAGGCATGCTCACTTGCTTTTGGTGAGCACTGATTTTTAAATATTATGACATTATTTAATGTAATTACACTAATAGATGAGAGTGTCCTATGATCAATACAGGGATGCTTTGATCTTAATCATTGATCCATTTTTCATAAATATGCAGATTTTTCAGCTGTCTAGTAGCAATGATAATGGGAAAGTACAGAGTTTTTTCTTCTATGGCAAAAGGGGAATAAAATAATTTCACATGCCTTAAAAGCATGATAAAACTGGCAGAGGGGTTATAGTTACATTACAAAAATGTATTAATGCATTCTTGAAAAAGTAATAAAATATATGGTTATAGCTACTATTTGCTATGAAGATGTCTTAAAATGCCCCAAATCCTGCAGCAATAAATGAATTGGGAATTAGTTTGTTTCCATAACTAAGAAACCACATCAAAGGCTCTGATGACACTGTAAAGGAGATGAGCTCCATTACAGCTAATACAGTTACAGTGAAATATTTAGGCCCAACTGAATGTTTTAGATTGAATGAATCAGCCTACAGGTACAAAACACGCAACTGAAGATAGTTAGAAAACAATTTTGTACAAGGCCTAATGTTGGAGATGACTGGAGGAGGTGTTTACTAGCAGATGCATGTACTTGGATGGAATTACCTGCAGTGAAGGGACAGGATAAGAGTCTTGGTGGTAAAATGCCAGAGGAAATAACAAGGAACGGGCCTTGAGTTTTACAGACAGACATTTTGTTCAGCCAGGATACGAAGGCTTATTCCAATGCTGATTAATACCTGAACTGAAATACTTTCATATGGCTTTAAAATGGGATATATAACAGGCAACCAGCTGTAAGAAATTTTTTGCTGAAAGAAAACTGTGGCAGTATCAAATTCTGAAAATGGACCAAGTGTGAAACTGCAAAAGTGTGATTGTGAAACTTTCAGGTATGGAAACTACTGGCTCTTGCTTAATAACTGTGGCCACTAGCTTGATGTCCTGCCTCCATACAGAGAAAAGCAGGAGCCAAGAAGCACCTATAATCTCTTAATCTCATAGGTAGAATCCAGCCCTTGGATTTTTTCCCAACCACTTGACAATTTTTTCTAATCTGTTTCCACTGGTGACTAGCCCTCTGTTATCATCAGAGGCCTTCTTCTCCATCTTCTTTTCTCAGTTCCTTATGCCTTTCCCAACCCCATCCTCGTTCTCTTAACCCTTCCCCCTCTCACTTCTATTCTGATCACTTCTTTAACATTCATCTTCTTTTCCCTCCCTGAAAACTATAGTCAAAACATTCAATTTATAGAAAGAGTTTCACACTATTAGTGCCATTGGTTTGCCATAATCTCAGCCATTTTGTTGTTTTTATCCTTTTTTTGTTATTGTTGGTTTTATCCCTTTTTCTGGTCTTATTCTTTGCACATTTTTTTTTTCCAATAGAAAGCTTTTTTTTTCCCTTTAGGAAGTTGTATAATGTTTCACCTGAAAATAACACTTGAACAATAGCGAATATGATGTGAAAATATAACTTCCAGACTATTTAGATCAAAAAATCAATAGTAAATTTAATTTTTTTAAAATTTTGTAATTTGGAAAGAGAGGAGTAGAGGAGGGTTTGTAAAAAGGAAAACCAGGGTTCAAATTTTGTCACAGATTCCAAGGCTTGAAAAAGACTTCGTTATCATCCAGACTGACATCATCTTTGATTTTTGACAAGAGCTGGAAGATTTTTTTTTAATTAATTGATGTTTTAACTGTATGCTTTTTAGAAGGAAAAGTTTCAATCTGTTTTTTAAAATGTGTGGCAGAGATGCACATACATAAGCTGTTCCAATTCTTAATTACTCCCAGTGCTATAAAAAATATGGTGTTTTTTTCTAGTCTAAACTTGTCTATTTTAAACTATTAGACATCGGAATTTTTTATGCATTTTCATAATAAAGAACACTCTAATCAAATTCTCTTCCCCATTAAATACTTTTACATCGCTATCAGCCCACCTTATAGACTTCTTAAATAAACTTCAGCTCCTTTATTATTCTTTTGTAAAGAAAGGATTCTCCAGTCTCCTTTCCTCCCAATTTTTTCCTTGCAAACCTCCTCATTTTTCCCTTAGCACTTTAGCCACCCATATTAATACTAAGCTCTTAAATAAATTACTTAATTTTTCAATATCTTTCAGAGATCAATAGAAGGTATGGAGACTTGGATCCTTTCCAGATCAGGCCAGGCATTGTCACTAAATTTGGGCTTATGAATTTAACCCGATTCACCCATTTTGGAGAGAGAAGTTCTAGCTATGTATTACACTTGCAGACAGCCATGCTTCCTTGTAATTTCACCTGATTTGAATGAAGGGTAATTAAGATTATTTATAAAAAAAGGCAAATGCTTGCCATTGATCTAATCTCATTATAATGTTTATATTTAATTCACACAGACTCTTATCTCCCCTGTTTCACTGGTCTTGCTGCATTACTTTCAGTATTTCTAATGAGGAAATAACAGATCCTAAATTACTTCTACAAAGTAGAAGGGAAATGGATATTAAATGCTTTTTCCCCCAAGGTTGCTATTGCACATCTAACTCACACAAAATGCAACATTCCGGTTCTAACCCTAGCGGTGTCCTCTGGGTTTGCTTTGTTGATTCTGTTACCTCATTGACCAAAGATAAATGCATAACTCTCAAGCACTAAATGGATAGGATTAGGCCAAGTTTATTTTCTTTTGGTGTCATTTTGTATTTAGAAGCCAATCCTTGCATCATCAGGTTAATCTTGAAAAATAAAAAAAAAAAACCAACAAAAATTTCATAGCTCTTCTCAGTTAGCCTGGACAGCTTCTAAACTTTGTGATGAATATGATAAATTTTAATTCTTTCTATTCAGATCTATACTGGTAGATATTATCTAATCTATCCATTATCTATCTAAGTTCTTAAAATCTTATACTAAATATCAGTAAAAGTGTTCGTATAAGTAAAGCTAGAAAGAGAGAGGAAAAAATGAGATACAGACATAGCAACAAAATCAAGAACTAATTAGAGCACAATTGCAACAACTCACTAATAGATTATGAAGGAATGAATATTAATGATCTTTTATACATCATTACTCCATTTTATAGAGTACTTCTCATTGAGTAGGTTATTAATGTATTCAGGGAAAATGGCCCAAATATAATTTCTCTCTACATATACATGTCCAAAGGAGGAATGGCTGGATATAAGATGCTGTGGTTGGATTGGTTTGTTACGTTGACCCAAGATGATAAAACAGTGCCTCAGAGACTATTAAAAGATGACATAACTTAAAGTAGTTTCCAGGCTGCTTTGGTTTAGACTATGGAGATTAAGTGTTTCCAGGGTGTCTGGAATCAGGAAGGCAAAAGTAACTTACAGCCATTTCTACCCCTGATGCATCCAGGAGAGACGGATCTTACTCAGAGATGGTAACCTTGCCTGAAGGCTCCAAGCTCATGCTGATGGCTATTCATATCCGCATACAGCTGGAGATCTCAGACACTGAATGCTCTCTAAGACAACCACGAGTTCAGAGATATCTTTGTATCTTTTCTTCCTTGTTTGAGCTCTCCTCTCACATTGATATTCATAGATATCTTCCTTTCTTTCAATGATATCAGTTATAAAATCCTTTTTAAAAATGCCTTCAACATAAAAGGAGCAAAAAAACCTTTTGGAATGCAAGTCATCTTCACTCACTTCTTCACACCTCATGTAGCTTTTGTTGTTGTTTGTTTCTAAGGCCACAGGTTCAGTTCTACTGTTAATGTTCTTTTATCAAATACTTAGAAGAATAATCTGTAGATAGATATAAAATTTCTCTGACACATTATAGTGCCAACATAAGGTCACTTTATTAATGAAAAGCATAAGAAATTTCTGATTATTGTTGGGGTTGACGTGTGGCAAAAATTTATTTCTTCTGTATATTGTACATCATTGACAACTGATATTTCTTTATTTATGTACATTTCTGTGAAAGTTTCTAGAAATAAGAGAGCTGATGAGAAATATGCACTTATATTTTCTAGTCTTCCCAAATTTGATTAGCCCAATTGAATCACAGGAAAGGATCCTTGTTATCTTTGAACGGACTCTTTAAAGCTTAAGCAAATTATGTCATTAAAGAACAGCACTTCTACTAAATTATTCAAAGCATGATTTCATAATAACTAGTCAAAAAAACCCAGAAAATTAAAATTAGTACAGGGGGCAAAATTTGCTTAGCCATTTCTGTTTATTCTAAAGCAAAGTTTTTAAATACCAACTCTCCTTTCCTAAACCAAAATAAGCTGCAAGAAATCACATATCATTTTACAAAATTAAGTGCAACATACCATAAATGTGAAAGCTAAGATAAAGCTAGGCAACATTGCCATGTCCGACACTATCCAGAGGAGACTATGTAATTCCACACAGCAAATTCGTACTATACATCCTACATATATTTGAAACTAGAATATTCTTCATCTCAGGAACAAAGAATGGATTCTTGGAGAAATACTCTGTCTCTGAGGAAGGTGTTTCTAGAAGCTGGCTATGGTAATGTAAGACATGTTGAGATAATTCTAATTCAGAAGGGTGATTAAGACCAAAAATTTAATAAGGATAAGAAGTTAAATAAAGATTCCTAAATTCGTACCTCCCATTCATGTATCTTATATAAAATGTTACAGATGATAATTGAAATAATTCTTTCTGTTTCAACACATGCTAGACCGTTTTCAGGGTAGGGATACTTCCTATCATAGGAATTGCCATATCATAACTTTCTGCCACAGTTCATTGAGTCTACCATCTCTTGTTTTAGGCTTAAGCTGGTCAGTGAAGTGACTGTCTAGTTGATACAATTATTTCATTCCTTGTAGCATGGAATCGTATCTGTAGCATACTGTCTATACAAATAAGTACTAATAAATTATGAATCAGAAGAGTAGTTCATGGATAATCTCCAAAGTGAGGCAAACATCATGAGAATATCTGATAAAACTGTCAGAGTATGAGATTATTTTTTATTGCTCTTTTACTAACATTTCTTTAAGCTTTTCTTAGTATTCACAGTTGAATCAGTTGGTTTTCTAACAATGTATATATAACGTAATTCTTTCTTTCTGGACTTTTTAAAAATATTCATCCAGTACCTTTCTGATAACATTAACACGGACTTGTTAAAATTGTAAGCAAATTCCCGAGAGAAAGAAGGTAGGATAAAGAAAATAACAACTCTTGAAATATACAAGTGTATTATACCAGAATAATCACAGATGCATTATTCTTTCCTAAGCTTTGTTTTCAAATATAATCATACATTTAAATAGTGAAGCACAGATTAAATTCCCTTTTTGTTCTTTCTAGTTTTTACTTTCTTCTGTCTTTAAGAGTAAAAGTGTCAAAATTCTTCTAACAGATCAGAATCTCATTACAATAGATTGCTGAAATAATGGCACCTATCAAGAACATATTTCGGGGGCACAAAGGTCATTGATCTTATAATACCAGCAAAATATATTGTTATACCTTGTATGCTATACCATCTATACACCAAAACCACTTTCAGAAACCAATTCTACGATTTAGGAT
The DNA here is from genome assembly GCF_964195595.1 of Calonectris borealis. Lineage (NCBI taxonomy): Eukaryota > Metazoa > Chordata > Aves > Procellariiformes > Procellariidae > Calonectris > Calonectris borealis. The sequence goes on from NC_134315.1 coordinate 18,935,981, forward strand.
TCTGAAGGAATTACTATTAGAAGTGGTTATGATAATTGCATTGGCAATCTGGCCAGCACTGACTACATTCACTGCATGTTCTGCAGCCTTCTCCCTGTGTGCCAGAGTTCCCAATTTCCCTTCTACTAAACCCTCAGCTCTTTTGCCTACTCTTGCTAGAAGCTTGTTCCCCTCTGTTTCCCTCTGCCAGTTTCCATGTCACGTTCTCCCTCACATCCCTGTTCCATCAATGCATCATACAAATGCCTATGCCATTGTGCTTTACTTGTCCACATGTATCTGATACATATCCACATCTTGTATTTACCCACATCTGGATTCCCTACACTCTGCCCTTTTTGCCTGTATCTCCATTCCTTGCTTTCCTTTGACATCTTCCTCTCACTGTTTTTTCCTGGAAACAAATAATTCAGGGACTGAAGATCTGTAAAGTGTTTGGGATAATGAATTGCAATACAATGCCGTTAAGCAACTGGACATTTACAATTAACAATTGATTAGCTGACAATTAGCAGGTAAGTGAAACAGATGGCTGTGCTAATCATGTGCAAGAGCTGCATACATTCCTCTTTTCCATTTCTGTTTACACCAAAATTGACTAGATTTCCCCCCCACTGTCTAGAATATCACCTGGAACTTTAAAATTGATTAGATAGTTTACAAAATGCACCAGGCTACCTCAAGACAAAAGAGACAAACAATACCATGCTAAGTCTCACCTCCCTTTGCTCTATCAGACTGTACAGGTAATAAAACTGAGGGTGAAAAGCCATATGTAAAAGTTTTTATAACATTCTGCCGTACAACTTGAGAAGAGTTTGGCAGCTGCTTCATCTCAAATCAATGAGCATTGCATGTGTCCTTATGAAAGATTAATTTAATGTATGTAGCTACCCTAGCATCTATCCCTGCATCTGCTGAAGTCAGTGAAGAAACTCTTGCCAAGTTCTGGGGAAGCAGGCTCAAGCCCTAAATATTATCCATTAGAGACATTGTTACTCATGGTTCTGTATTGATTAACCTGTCTCTAAAAAAAGGAAGAGTGAACAAAGCACAGAAAGAATTGTTTTAAATGGAAAGTTGCTGATGCTAGATTCTGAAATGTGCATACACTGTAGACCAAATCCTGCCAATAGCTTATGCTAAGTAGTTGCAATGAAGTAAAAATTACAGCCTGAATTTTTTTTTTTAAGTTAATTAAATTACATCTAAACCTTACAGGCACAACACTTAAAAAAATAGCTATCTGACCACTGTTGCTATATTAGCATTATTCAAATGGTTGTTAATCTAAGAAAAAGGTTTAATCATGTCTGCTTTTGTAACAATGTTGCTGTGCTGGTTGACTGCATCTTTCAAAGAAATCTTTTCCCACTGAGCCAAACCAGTAACTTCGTTACACTGTGTGATAAGTCAGAGTGGGTTCTTTAGTTCTTTTCTATTGTGCAACTAGCAAGGGAGGCAGGTGATGAAAAAAATTCCTTTGAAGAATAATGGAAGAAGGAAATAACTATGTTAGATTACTCAATTCCAGGTCTTCTTTTTTTTCACATAATTTCCTGTAACAAACAGTCCTAGTCCTGACTGTGAAACAGCAGCGTGCAACATCCACTTTTCTTTTTAAATCAGCTTTTATAGAAGAGAATGCAATAAAGCAAATGTTCCTTATGTCTGTTTAATGACCTACAACTCAAAAAGCTGTTGAAACTATTATGCTGAAAACTTTTTTCAGGAAGATTTCCTTCCAGACTTGCAAAACTACACTTTAGATCTGAATTTCTTCAGTACCTTAAAAACCTCAGTTTTGAATGGAAGTGATTACATAACTCTATTTTTTTCTGGTGAATGTAATAGGGACATGCCTCTCTGGAATGAAGAAAACACAACAGCACAGAAACTGCTTCAATAATGCCCTAACATTTAAATGTTATAATTTATAAGAATCATTCCATTCAGATATTAGCCAAAAGTTACAAAAAAAAAAATCTGCAATAGATATTAGTTTTCCATGAGTTTTTAAAAATTGCTCTATAATATTTATATCTGTGATTTCTGTGCTTTAGAGAGGAGAATCTTGGGTCAAATAACTAGGTACCTTATCTAGAAAGCTTGTATTCTAATATTCTTTTGCTCAGGCTATATCCTCAGGTAAGTGACTTACACCTTCATACATGTCCTCTTCAAATAAATATAAACTTTCTTCTTGAATTCCATTTGCTGACAGATCAGATATTGGGAGGCCAGTTGAAATTCATAGATCTATGCAAGTTTATGGCAGCTGAGCAACTGATCCTAATCCCCCCCGCCCAGTTTATCTGAAAGAAAAAGACTTCTTTTCACACACCAGTTAAGTCTGCTAAGTGACAACAATGTATTTATCCAGCACATCATTTACAAAACCCAAGTGCTTAAAATTGAGGAAATGAAATGTTAAGGATGTCATAAATCTTAGTGTTCACAAGGAGTCTGAAACAACTCTTACTGAAGTCCACATGAGTCTTTCCACTTATTGCAGTCAGAGCTGGACTGGGTCCATAATAAACAAGTATTTTGTCATATGTATGGCCAGATATGCCACTAAGGGATGCTGATCTGTGCATATGAATGGCCTAATATGGTAGAGACAGTAGCAAGAGGGTGTTGTGTTCTAGACATTTGGTGCAAATATAAACTCTGTGGAGAGCTCAGGAAAAATTGGTGTAGTCAAAAAGCACCATTTCCCAAGTGTGGGTATCAGCTACCTTTTTCTTCTCTGATTTATAGTTTTGCACCACTTACTCAGATCAAAGAATCTGAAACACAAGGGGAAAAGGCTGGCACTTGTTTCTTCTCACTCACTAGAGTCCTTATTATCAAAGGTAAGAATGGTCTATCACTTTTCACTACCTGTGCAATCTATGTACTTCATACCCCTTCAAGGAAATAAGGCTCTTTTTCAAACATTTGAATAAATGCACAACTACATAGTAAAAACTTGTAGCATAGTATCTACAAAAGTAGTTCATCTTTCTCATTTATTGACTACTCAATTCATGTATTAAACCCACAGAACCATAGCATTCTTGTAATAGCTTTACGTGAAGCACTCTTACTCAAAATTAGCAATAATGAAGCATATGTGTTCTCTACACAGCTTGCTAAGACCCACTAACTTTGAGCATCTTACGGTAACTAACCTTAACATTTTAAACGTGGCAGAAGCCTTTCATCCTTATTCATTCTATTGCATGGCAAACTCCCATTAACAACTTGATTAAGGAAAAAGGATTTGAAGGACTCTGAGCTTATCTCTTCTGAGGGAGAATAATGACTTCACATTTATTTTTTCTTGAGGATTGTTTTTTAAGATGTCATTGACCTTTCTAAATTCAAATAATAAAGATGTGATTAAAACAGAGTACAAATATGCAAGCAGGACTCAATTTCATAGTTAAAATTTTGCTCTGTGCAAGTAGTCTGGATTGCTAGTGGCACAAAGTTCTTGAATTAAAAGCAGCAATGGGAGAAGCACCCATAGAAACACTGTTAAAATGCAGCTGGTCCAAACCTGTGGACCTGTCAAAAAGTCAAAGATCAAAGAAACTTTTATCAGACATTGACAAAATTAGTTCACCATAACTCAAATTATACAGACCTAAAGGTCCTATTTTTCTACTGTAATCTTGCAAAATATGATGGTCTGTATCAAACTCATACTGCTAAAATATATTTTTTTCTTCTTCTTCTAGGTAAACTGCTAAGTGGTTCAGTAGACTTTCAGTTTTCGTTATTTCTCTTGGAGGAAAAGCTAATATTTAGGAAGGAAAATTACAGAATAAGATATTCTCCAGAAGTGTTTGCATAATAGTATCATCAAATGATAATAGAACTGATACTTTACAGTAACACTCCAACTGGTTATATTTATCCAGACAACAGAGGTGGCTTAAGGCTATGATCTTCAACACTGAAACAGGTATATCCAGGAGAATAACAGATACTATCACAATATGTTGAAGAATTCTTATTTTTCTCATGCAAAATTACAAATATGTTAGATACAGCTTATAACACAAGAAATCCAGTCATTTCCTTAAGAAATAAAATAAATTCAGTCATTAGAACTACTTATAATCTGATTATAGCTTTGATACAGCTAGTGAGACAAGAAGAAAAGGTAATGCAGCATACATGTTCATTATATTCCCGATTTACTTACCTCCCACCCAGTTCCTAGTTTTCTATATTCAACATATTAGCTCTGGATCAGTACTAGACCTGTCAGACTACATCTGGCTCCTTAAATCCATCCACAACATATACTACATTGTACGTTAAGCCTGATTCAGAGCATATTATGTTTTTACCTGTTTGAACCCAAACAATAATCTTGAAGCACTGATTGGACATAAAGCCAGACCTTGGTGCATTGGGTTGGCTTGCTTTTATCATGAATTTTAATGGTGAGAAAATTGCATCTGTTCCTAACTGCCTTTCAGCTGTTAGTCGCTACTGCATAGCTGATACTAGAAACAGATGGGGAAGAGGAGAGCTCCTCTTTCTGTAATCAGGTATTGAACTCAGCTGGGACACCAGTGTGTGAAATTAACGGCAATGCTTCAGTATGCCTGACCTCAATCCCAAACTCAACATCCAGTGAATATTTGAGATGGCTCTGGTTGCTTGCACAGTGCTGTACTTGAGCTAATAAGCCTCAGTAGAGATGGCACGGTTTTACATGGAGTTAGTCCTTTTGTAGCAATTTCTGTACATATGGAGCAATTAATCTGTAATCCAGATCAACTATCCATACTGATTTATGCATGTACATCTTGTGAGGGTCTAGATATACGCATTTGCATGAGTACCTATGTACAATAGGCAAGATTCTTAGCATTATTTATATTTAGGTTTTCTGAATTTTAACCAGCTCTGATTTAATTTTTCAGATTTGTGATGGATGATACTCATTCTGCTTGTAAAGTCTGTTACGTTCAAAGAGAGCACCTGGGAAGCAGAGAGGAAAGTTGTCTGTTGAATTTTTTGGATGTTGTACTCTATAACACTCTGGAGGGTAGAACCCCCTGAAAGGAAGAAAGGGACTAGTCCTCTGCTGAGAGCAAATGAGCATAGCAAATTACTTTGCGTAAAGAAATTTCTAAAGCTTGGTGTCATGCAAGCTGGCAAAATAAAAGATTGGGGATTATATATTCACAACCTGAATATAAAAACTTTTTCTAGGAGCTTAGAGAGGACTCTGGCATTTTTTATAGCTTAGAAACCAATGAAAGGGATAGTATATCTTCTGGAAAGTTCACAGTAAGTAAAAGGGAGACTTGGGTATGAATCCTTTTGTTTCTATTTTGTCTTACTCAAAATTCTCTCTATTCTAAGTTCATTGTGCAAGCTATGCTAATATTAAGCCTAGCTTTACAGTTTTTTGAGTATTTTTTGTAAGAGAAATGTTTAAGTATCCTCTTCTGAAAGCACTGCTTGATTTGAATCCCTGCACAGCTGTGTCAGACAGGGATAATGTCTACTTGTAAGCAGCCCTAAGCCTGAGATCAGAACCTAGTTTTACTACAGGCAAGTATATTTCCACTACTCTGAAAACTAGGGCTGAGACAAAAAAGAAAGATCTCATCAGAAAAGAACTTAAAACTTCTTAAATAGAATAGATCTAAGTCTTCCAGTTAAATAGCCACAGGATGGGAAGCACTGGGTTGTCAATTTCAAAGTAACCTCTGAAAGATCTCTCTAGGAGAAAGCTTTTGCCATAAGTGTTAAATATATTTAAGTAATATATTTAAACATAAAACACTAAATGATAGCTTGAAGAAAAGATTAGTTTCAGGTATAGTTTTCTTTGGTAACCCTTTCCCATTTTCAAATCAAGAATTTAGCTCCATTGCTTTTCTCATGCTGTACTACCCTGCTAAAGAGAAGTTTTTCCTAATATCTGATCTGAATTTCCAAGGTTCAATAAGTGAGTTTTGCCCATTGTTTTATCAAAACTTTGTTACACATCAATATAAAGAGCTTGACTCCCTCATGTTAGTAACAGCCCTTTAAGTAGTTCTAGGCAGCCACTAGGTCACCCTTACACCTCTTCTAAGCAAGCCCAGATTCCACAACCTCTTGTTTTAGCCCATGTAGTCTAAGACCCTAACCATCTTTGTAGATATCTGCTGGACCCTCTCCAGTTTCCAGAAACCCGCCAGAGCAGGGGACTGGAGGGAAACTAGGCACATTTTTCCAGATGGAGTTTCACCAGTGCCAAGTCAATGTGACCATAACTTTCCTCAATCTGCTGGCCACGTGCCTCCTAACATAGACCAGTATTCGATTTGCCTCACTTGCAATGAGAGCGCATCCTTGCCTTATGATACTCAACCTGGAGGCCACCTTATCCCCCAGACCCTTTTCAGCAAGCTCTTTTTCAGCCAGTCACTTCTCAAACATGCACAGAGGCATGGGATTTTTTCTGTGCTAGATGCAGGACTTTGAAAATCTTATTAAACTTCAGGAGGTTTACATAGGTGCAGATCTCAGATTTCTCAGGGTAACTCTGGACTGAGGCTCTCATAGTTGTCATGTTAGCTGCTGCCTTAAATTAAAATCATTCATAGGATGCATTCTGTGTGATCATCCAGGTAATTGATGAAAATGTTGGGAAAAAATGGGGCCTAGTATCAATACTAAAGAACCCTGATGATAGTCCATCTGTGTTGACATAGACATTACATTTGATAACATTATTAGTGGTTTGCCTTTGAGGATTTCAATTACATTTTTGTAAGCATGTGATTATTAGTTTGTGGATTTTGGTTTTTTTTGTTTGGTTAGGGTTTTTTTAACGTAACTTATTTCTTATCTAGCCAAAGATGTTTTATTGCCAAAGATATTTTTATTGTCTTCTCTTTCAGCTGGAAAGACATTTCCGCTACCGTCACAACCTCTCCTTTGTACAAGCTTTCCTCACTCCCTGACTTAAGCAATTGTCTCTGCAGTCTTTAAGGGCTCAGACAGCCTTGGGATGAACAGCTTCAATATTACTCACTGTTATTCTGTTCTGTCTAAACTTAAACTATGCCTTTGAGAAGAATGGTTGGCCATTTGGTCTGAAGGTCCCTTTCACAGGAAGACTTCAAGGTATATCATGAACTTAAAAATGGTATTGTGCGGTTTAGTATTTATTGGAGCTTGCTGCTTCCTTGTAACATAACTTAAATTATCATGAAAAACAAGAAATTTCCTTAATTGGTACCTCAGGGCAAATCAAGGCAGGCTGGAAAAGTCAGACTGGATTCTTTGCTTTTCATCCATCACTATTACCTGTGAAGACTTTGACACTTAGACAAGACCTCCTTCAGCGTGTTTGCTCATTTGTAACTCAATGGGCTTAGCAATTACGCTATTAACCTATTTATCCATTTCCTAGTAGTATTGGCTCTGCTGCCCTAAAAAGTGCTTAAACTAAAGTTTGAACAATGTATGCACATATTGGGAATTATAAACTGATTTCTTAAAATCTCTTTTCAAAGTACAATAACATTTCAATGTATGCCTGAATTTGTCCTGTGGCCTATTCCTAAAAATAAAACTTTGGATTAACATCTCCTCTCTTCCAATGGAGGTTGGTGTGCTATATCGGCCTTTGTTCAAAGGGTTTGTATTTGAATGGTATCTTATGTAAGTGATTATAAAGTACTTTGGGAATTTTTAGATGGGAATTATTGTTTACTAGTTTTACTTTTGGATAACTGGTCATGTTATCCATTACTGGTCTTTGCTGCAAGTTCACAATATAATATGTCTGGTACATTTGCCTGATTGTTTTATACAAATTTTTTCAGACTTAACTTAGACTAACAGTTTGTCTAGACATTGAATAGATTTTGATGGTTTCAACTGTATCACATTTGTACATACGTTACTTATATATACCGTGAAAGTAGTGCAATTCCCTCAGATTGCCAACTTCTATGCTGGTTCTTTCCATGCAGCAGGGTTCACATTTGGTTTGGGTAAACTAATGTTACCTAGACCATAAGTGATTTTCCTTATTTTGTGCAGTGATTTAACCATAAATTTTGTATAAGATGAGGAAGGGAGTACTTAATCTGCAGTATGGCTCTTAGATGTAGTGAAATAGAAAATATTTTTCTGTGGGATTAGAGTTAGTCCCTTGACCTCAGGAAAACTCTTTTTTTATTATTATTTTCATTTTATTTCCTACTACTTTATATTTTCATTTCTGAGCTAATTTTTTATTTCAAGTCTTCAGAGTTTTGCAGAAGCAAACACTCTTTTACTATATTATTTGGGAAATTTTCCCTTTGTGACAGAATTATTATGCTCTTTGGATGGTACACCATCTCTTCGCCTAATCCAAATTCCCTTTCTTTTACCTGGCGCCTGTTTGCTATGTGGCAAATTCTTTCTTTGGTAATAAGTTCAAATTTGCAATGAAGTCCCCTGGAATGAAAACTGTATAAAAGCACATGAGACTGCATACAGTCCAAATTATACTTTTTTTTAAGACTGTCATGGGCATGCAGTTCTACTGAAGAAACACAATGAAATGTTCAACTTTTGTATTTGTTTCTCTGTCTGGTGATCACAACAAGAAAATCTCCTGTTGTTTCACAAAGATCTTCCACTTTTGCCTATTGCCATGAATAGTATTCATTACCAAGGAAAATTTTAAACCATAAGGAATGATAATGGATTTATACTGATTCCTGTTTTATGTGTCCTCATAGTAGAAACCTATCTTTTTAATATGCAGCAGGGTGTGAGATTAGCAGACAGAAAGAGACTTGAGGTTCCCCTACTTGAGTTAAGCTTTGAAAATAAGAATTCCTGAAAAATTAATATGGCTGCCTTCTATTTACACTACAGAGAAAACCAAAGTATTTCTGATAAATCTGATAGAATATGGCATTGTCTTTTGAAGGAATGTTTATATCTGGGGGACATGACTTCTTTCTTGAGTGTACAACAGGATTGTTTCATTAAAATGTAGGTATGTGATTTCATGTTTAACTGAAAAGTAGTTCTTGTGAAAATACTTCCAGTACTTTCAGATCCTTTAATTCCTATGCCTGTGAGAAAAACCACACAAAAAAAACCTCCTTATATGCTACACCTGTGTGAGAGTGCTTTAGGCTTTTAGAATACAAAAGAAAATGAGGACTGTGGATCAAACAATAGCTCACTATCAACGCATTGCAATGCATTGTAATTTCAAGGTCCTCCAAGGAACAGTAGTCCAACTTTAGAACAATGTCAGAAGAAAATGGTAAATAGTGTCAAAATAAAACTCTACTCAATACAATGTTTATGGGCTGTGCTTGGACATACATAGCTTCTGATTACATATTTTTAAAAAGGAGTTTTAAATAGTTTGGATATTATCTAGGTTTTTCCCTTACCATTCACATTTTTATGGCTCAGGAGGGACTAAAAATATGCAATGGTGATAGAATTGGAGAGCTGTTTAAAATTATAATGTGTTTTGGGAAGAGAAGCTACTTGTTACTAAGAACCTAATTTACATTTTTGGTTCCACATATGCAATCTCCCACTCATTTGCTTCAGTCTTCAAATCATTAAATGAATATATTCTTACAGCAGTGGTGTTAGAGCAGTACATCGCTTTGGCAGAGCTGAGAATCAATTGCACGGATAACAGAAGTTGGGCCTATTTCTTCCAGTGTGAGTTCTAGCCTATAAGTTTATGTGGGGGGATGTTGGTGACTGGTTATTGTTAATTAGCCTGGCTGTTTGATTGACTGGATCTTCTCTGAGACTCCTGCTCCACCTGTAGATCTGTAACTACAGAATAGGTCAATGTTCTGGTTGCAGATGAGGGGCTGGGAGCTGTGTGCCACAAAGCCTCTGAGCTAGCTGTGGCTGAGCCATGCAGCAGTGCCTGAAGGAAGTGGTGGGGGATTGCAGTGGGAGACTCACTGCTGTGGGGGATGGAGGTCCCTGTCTGCTGATTTGACCCATCGTCTAGGGAGGTTTGCTGCTTGCTGGTGGCTCATATCTGGGTTGTGGTGGACAGACTGTCAAAGCTGGTTTGGCCCATGGACTATTACCCCCTGCTGTTCTTACATTTGGGCACCATCAATACTGCTAGAGGAGACCTGCAGCATATCAAGTGTGTCTGCATGGCTCTGGGAGTAAGGGCCAAGGATAAGTGGGCCCAGGTGGTCTTCACCTCATTCCTGCCAGTGAAGGGGAATGGCTTGAAGAGGAGTGGATGGATCTTGTGGGTCAATAATTGGTTGTTGTTGTTGTGCAATTCATGTCAACAGCAGAGACTTAGTTTTCACATTTCTGAGGATCAAGGACTGCTAGGAAGAGAAGGGATCTATCTGACCAAGTGAGGTGAAAGCATCTTTGCCAATAGGCTGGCCCACCTCGCGAGGAAAGCTTTAAATTAGGAATGGAGGGAGAAAGAGATGATGATGCCCAGTCCAGTAGGGAAGTGGTGGATAGGGTTGGTGAGCAAAGGGTGCAAAGGTAGACAAGAGAGACCTCGTAATCAAGAAAACAGCACTGAAAAGTGGGCCGTCTCGAGTGTTGCACACAAATGAGGAAATGGAGACAGGACAGCATGATGGGGAATGTGCTTGCCCCCAGGAAATCAGCATGAGTGAAGCCCATCTGAAGTGCCTGTACACTAATGCACACAGCATGGGCAATGAACAGGAGGAATCAGAGGTCTGTGTGCAGTTGCAGGGCTATGATCTCATTGGGATCACAGAGACATGGTGGGATAGCTCACTGCTGCCATGGCTGGATATAGGCTCTTTAGGAAGGGCAGGCCGGGATGGCATGAAGAAGAACTCACCCTTCATGTAAGCGAGCAGCAGGGATGCATGGAGCTCTGCCTGGGGAAGGGTGATGAAGCCAGCTGAGAGCTTATGGGTCAAGATTAGCAAGCAGAATAGTATGAGTGGAGAGCGTCTGCTACCAACTGCTTGATCAGGAAGAAGTAGGTGAGGCCTTCTTCAGACAACTGGAAGAAGCCTCACATTCACAGGCCCTGGTCCTCATGGGAGCCTTTAACCACCCTGAGATCTGCTGGAGCAGCAACACAACAGAGCACAAGCAATCCAGGAGTTCTGCACCAGTACATGCTGGGGACCAACTGGCTGAAAGCAGCTTTGCAGAAAAGGATCTGGGGGTTCTGGAGAACAAGAAGTTGATCATGAGCCAGCAATGTGTCCTTGTGCCAAAGAAGGCTAACAGCATCCTGGCCTCCACGAGGAAAAGAGTTGCCAGCAGGGGAGGTAGATCTACTCACATCTGGAGAGCTGTGCCCAGTACTGGGCTCCCCATGACAGGAGAGACATGGACATACTGGAACGAGTCCAGAGAAGAGCTATGGATATGGTTAAGGGCTTGGAGTTTGGAGCATCTGCCATATGAGGAGAGGCTGAGAGGGCTGGGACTGTACAGCCTGGAGAAGAACAAGCTCAGAGGAATCTTATCAGTGTGTATAAATACCTTGTGGGGTGAAAAAAGAATATTGAGCCAAATGTTTCCCAGAGGTGGCCAGTGAATGGACAAGAGGCAATGGGCACAAACTGATGAACAAGAAATTCCATTTAAATGGAAGAAAATGCTTTTTTTCACTGTAAGGGTGATCAAACACTGGAGCAGGTTGCCCAGAGAGGTTGTGGAGTTTCCATCCTTGGAGCTATTCACAACCTGACTGGCCACATTCCCAGGTTAACTGCTGTAGGTGACCCTGCTTGAGCAGAGGGACTAGACAATACCCAGAGGTATCTTTCACCATCCACCACTTAGTGACTTTGTGAAACCAAACCTTTGCAGAAAATGGGAAAATATGTCTTGACATTCAAGCCCATGATCTGAGATAAATTTGCTAAAAATTATATTTGGTTTCCCAGAAAAAAAAAACCAAAAACCTACTTAAAATGAAAAGAATTAAATGGAATATAAAATCTTTATTGAAAAAGTTGTGAAACCGTAAACTAAAATACAATGAGTCAATTGCAGCTATACAGTAAATATTAGCAGGCTTTAGTGTATTTTCACCAAAGCATTATGTGGGTTACCATGAATGACTTGAGGCTGTGTCTCAAGATATAAATAAAGCAAGGGTCTAGCTTTGTTTCACAACCAAAACATTTCTCATTCCTAGGAGACTGTGTGCAGAGATTAAGCACCTGCATAATTTAAAGGCGGAGAAGTAGTTCCATTGGGTCATAATGGTCTACTTGATTAAAGTCACATCTAGGCATGTTTATAAACCGAAATTTGTTCAAAATCACAATTATATCATCTTCCACTTTATGTCTTGCTGTGTACAATTACTATTTCTTTTTCTCCTATCAGAACAATATCTTGTTGCTAATAATTCAAAAATTCAACTCTAGATTTTTTAATAAATCATTTCAAACAGCTTTTCTTCAAATATACATGCCAATTTTAAATACAATAAATCTGATTTCAGAAAGGTAGGCTTTTAATAAAAATCCTGTCTCAATTATTTAAGATTTTGTTGTTGCAGTTGATTATTTCCCTTGCTTCCTTGTTCTCCATATGTAATGTGCTCTAAAATAAAATACTGTGTACAGTTCTAGCTCTATAGAATAGTAGAGCTCAAAATTACAGTAAGGAATGTTATTCTTTAAGTGTAAAAGCAAATCACAGACTAATGGTGCAAACTTACACAATTTTAATATGCTCCATTGACAACAAAATATTCTTGCCCTATAAGCTAATTTAAATTTCTACAAGCGCCATATATAGTTTTAGACCCTTTTTCAGTCAGGTCTAGCAGCTAATTAAGCTACTTAAGTAATAGATTGTAATCTATTAATAACACCCTAAATAGATAAAACCAAAACAGATAAAATATAGAAAACCAAGCAAATATAGTTTAAGCCATCTTGGGTTGGATAAATAAAAACTAAAAAGGAAATAAAATGAATGGAAAATATTATGGGTGACAAATTTCGGTCACGAAACCGGCTGATTGTGAGCTTAGACGTAAATGTTTATATGTGTATGTATTTGCTTTAAATCAGCCAAAACAACTTTGTCTGAAGAAAGAATGGGAGAAAGGTTCCTCTTTCTATGTTTCTCTTGCACTGAAGTCACATTTATGCAGAATTTCTCTCCTGAAAACTATCCAGGACCAGCTTTGAAACTAAATCTCTGACCTGAACTAAATAACATTACATTTCTTCTCAAGTAAACTGGCCACCTGTTAGTGGCCTTCAAGATAGAATTTAGCCATTCTGAATGCATATACTTAGATAATAAGTGGACATAGATCTCATATCATTGCCATGTATGAACTTTATCGTATTTGTATTTCACTGTTCTTTAGTTCAAATCTTTAAAAAATGTGTATTAAGTGAGCAAAGTTTGTTTTGTTTACTGCTGGCTTTACTTGGAGCCAGCAGTTGTGAAACCCTGCTTCACTCTTTACGGTGACCCTTGCCAAAAATGTTAGTCTGCGACAGTGCCAGGAGAGTGGGCTTTCATAGCGGATGAACTGAAAATCTGTTTTTCTATTAAAACAGAAATAATCATAAATGCTGAATTCTGAGGTTTTAAAACTGATATCATGAGATCATTACAACGATTCTATGATCAAAGCAGCATTGGTTTTGTAAACATGATTAAACTCCATTTCACAGGGAATATTTGTAAATAAAATATTTTTCAAGAATAAAAATAGGGGTGGAACACTAATTTTAAGTCACCCATCTCTTTTCTTCCAACTCCTCGAGCAGGAGGCCATAGGGATAAATAGAAGGAAATGGGGTTCCCAACCATTTAAGCCCACTGCCCAACAAAGATTCTTGGGTGACAACAGGTTGCCCAACAGGAAAGGTATAAGGATAGCTTGCTTTGCGCCAGCTAAGTGTTGAACCAACAAACATTGAACCCCATGTGCTTCTAGCATCCTTACTGAGCTAGATGAGATTCCTAGAAACCTTATGTCTAGCAGTAGGTATTACCATATGGCTCAGTGAGGTGCAAGAATTCAGTAATGCAGTGATGGAATAATCTGCTCGTATGAGAAGCTTCCTCTGAGCATTTACAAGAGGATGTTCTTGGTACCAGTTTCTATGAATTCTGTTAAATAATTTATTTTAGTGACATCATCTGGGAAAGGCTTCACAAAATACATGAAGTGGAAAAACATATATAAGAACAAAAATCCTTTACAGAAAGACATTACATCAGTAAATGACTGCACCTAGAAACAAATGAGGCTTCCTGAAGGGAGAAATGATGCTTTTATATGTAACAGAGGAAATGAAAAGAGAGGAGGTGTGTAAAAGCAATAAACAATAAAGTAGGGAAGTATTCTTTTGTCTGTTGTAGGTCTGAAAGAGAAAAAATTGTTAGACAAACATAGTATAGTGACCATGTCATTATTCTATGTGTGACTATTAAAACATTTATATAACCTATAATTAGATATGAGCGTATTTTTAAAGAAAGAAATGCATTTTGACTTGGAGCATCTGAATAAAGCTGAAGAGTTAGTTTGTGCTAATAAACATTCATGTAGGAAGACTGCAAAAGTCCTTAAGAAGACAATTACTTGATGGTTTAACTCATTGCTCTCTTAAATGCCTCTTACTTGACTTGTCTGTTCTGATACAGTTCTCTGAATTTTACCAGGCCTGCTATTTTTAAAATTCTGGAAACTGAAGATGAAAACATTTTTGAGTAATTAAATTTTCTGCATGGAATTTTAAAATAATGTTTCACAAGAAACCTTTTTAATTCAACTGTGCTCCAGCTCTTCAATTAGCAAATTACTATAACCATGAGGATGATAGAAAAAAAAAAATCATCTAATTTTCTGGATCAACGGGAGAATTTGGAAATGGCTTGCTTGCTTCACTACTGCACCCTGAGATATTGTTACATTGTTTGTGATTTTTAGCTACTCAGCCCCAATTCAAATGGAATGTGGTAGGATTAATTTGTTACCTTGGAAAATTTATACCAATGGGGAAAATTAAACAGGAGAAATTAATTGTGTCATATACTCTTGTTCTCTTTGTGAGCAAAAAGTCAGAGAGGATCACAATGTGGAAGATGCTGTAACCTGGAGGAGAAAGAAGTGCTCCAGCAAAGTACTCAGGATGCTGTCAAATGTCACATAAACCTTAATTTATCTCACATAATCTAAGCATTTAAATGAAATACCTGAGGTAAGAGATTATTCCAGCGTAGGAGTACTCCTACACTTCCTCTGTAGTCAATGAAGAGAGAAAGGCACTGCTGAAGCATGACTCAGGTTTCAGATAGGATGACTCACTCTGAAGAGGTGTCTTTCACTTTTTATTAACTATTTAGAAACAGCAGGCTTGTAAATTGGCTGTCTAAATTTAGATGAGAGAAATCCCTTACTTAAGTATCTAGTCAGTCAGTGAAAAGAGCTGAGCATCTCCACGGGGTGATTCCTTCTACCCTAAGAGAGATCTCTAAGACACGTAGGATGTTTCACGTTCTAGAGATGCTTATGTCTCTGCGGTAGTGCAGTGAAAGTCTAGATGACTAGCTCAGGCTCTAGTAATACTATACTTTAAATAGCTAAAGTTAGGTGAGACTAATCTTTTCCTTTAGACTAGTTCCTTATCTAAGTATTTCATTGAGAAAGCTAAAGCTAAGGGGGATGAACCTCGAATACAGTACAAGTGCTAGAGTGCAATTATTTTGTTAGAATAGGTTTTCCTTAGTCTAAGATGATCATCCACAACAACTGTTGAGTTTCTGAGAGTCATGCATATTCTTGCATTTTTCTGAATACTCAAATATGTCCATAATACTCACCAGAAAACTGAAACACTAAAAGCTAGACTATTTAAAGTGTTTAGGCCTCTAAAAATGTAGATACTTTTGCAAGATATCCTTAGTCACCTCTCTGCAGCCTTAAAAGCTTCATTACTCTTTAAAATCTGGTTCCGTGTGGTCAGTTAATCTTTTTTGCTCTACTAACTTCTTTAACTTCATAACCTATGAATCAAAATTGAGCTATAGCTGAGTCACACTGACAGGAATACAACAGTCAGTTGAGAAAGAAAATCTCTTCTGTACAAAATTATAAAATATCTTTTAATTGTTTCTTCTCTGAAGGCAATCTTCTCTCCTCTCTCCTTCTCAGCAAAACAGCGTACGTATCCTCCTAACACAGCACTGTGACAGGTGTAGGGCTTCAATGTTGTCAGTTATAATTCTTCATATGTCACACCTTCAATCATGCAATGGGCCATGCATTTTAAAAAGAAGTCTGTTTTCTAGTCTGTGGCAACAGAGTGCCAGGACATACACTGTACAACCATATGGGTGTCTCTTTGCAGGACATATGTTGTACATCCTTACGCACTAAAGCAATTAACAAGCAACTGTAAAGTAAATGTGATCTCCTCTGAAAAGCTCCAGAGCAGCTTTCAGTTTTTAAAATTATATTGCTAATATATGCCATGAAGAGATTCAGAATGTCAGAGGCAGGTACAGTGATCATAAATAAAAGCAACTTTAAGAGGTAAATACAGGTTTCTTTTCAGAAACAATTATAGTAGTTTTCATGTTGGTAGAGCATTATGAAACTAAAGATGTTATAAAAAGTAGTGACAAGCAAAGGCTAATTCAGCATAAGAATATGAAGATACAGTAGCTGAAAAAGACAGTAAATGCAGAATGCAATCATTATGATGAACATCATGTTTTACTTATTGGTCAGCATTTATTATTTTGTCCAGAACACCATGGGAGAAAACTATTTTTATTTTGGATTTTCTACTGCCTTTGTGAAATCTACTGTTGAACCTGCTAATGGTTACTGAATCCCACAGCTCAGCAGAGGCAAGGCTGCCACAGCTCCACGTGCCCAGCTCCAGTCAGTAGTGGGCTGCTTCACAGTTGCCTCACAAGCACACAGATGCAAATCGGTCTTCCTGGTAGCTGGTCTAGACCTAAGACCTCACTGGTAGCTGACCCCAAGCCAGTCTCTCCAGTAACTGGAGAGTGTCTCCAGTGTCTTCATCACTGCCCCATTTTATTTACTGACAAAAATGTTCAGCAAAATTCTGCTGAAGGCAAATGTAAGCGAACCTTCCTTATGAAATATATGTGATCTATAGTCAGAGATATTAAGCCAGTAATTTGAAATGTCTTCCAAAATTATTATGTTAAATTTTATTCTGGACAATCTTGAAATATATATGTAAATATGTGAAGAGCTTTCAATCTTGCATGTCCTTGGAACTTTCCGTGATTAACAGTGCTGGTGAATAATTATGTACTATACAAAAATACTTCTCATTGATTTTTAATCTGCCAACTTTAACTTCAGATGAATATGGTATTTTCTTATACTAGAAAAGAAGCTCCCAGTATGTCTTTCTTTATACTACTCATTGTTTTTTTCTACTTTATTATAGCCTTTTTATGCACTATTTTCTATGTAGGCAATCCTTTCAACCACTCCTCATGTATGCTTTTTCATACTCTTAATCACTACTGTTAGCTTTCTCTGAACCTTTTCTGGCATATAGTTGGGAAACTTGTGACCAAACATTCTTATCGCATAAACCAACATAGCACCTCACATGTAACTGAGCAGAGAAAAACGTATTAAATAAGAAGTGCATCATTTTGCCTCTAGTAAAAGCATGGTATAGAAATCAGATCATTTGAAAGATGAAAAATAAGATTCAGCAATTGATATTGCTGCTTGGTTAATAATTGATATTATTAATTTATTTGCTCTACTTGTTGCATGGATAGAAAATGCCAGTTTTCAGGGCTGTGAGAAGACAGAGAGATGCCTTCCATACCCAAGATGTGCAGAGTACAAAAGGTAAATGACAGGAAAGATGTGTGAAATAGGTGCTGTTCTTTTATGTGTTTGAAGCTAAAAATATGAGAAGAGACTATTACTGACTAGCTTTTCCTTGTTCTGATGCTGAATTTCATTTCTGGAAACTAACTTTGGTCTTTAGGACTTCTAATTTGTCCTCCTCAACCACGGAGTATACACAAAGTACTGAAAGCCAATCTTAATGTTTGCTAAAGCTGCAGTGGGGCAATATATATTAGGAACAGCTTATAACTTTCAACTAAAATAACTGTTCTTCTAAAGATACTATTGTAGTTTTAGAGGGACCTCTTTTGTTGTGCTCTGAGGCTTTGCTCCCAGTGACATCCCTGATGACACAGAACACTGATAAGTCTCCACATTTTATTGTCTATGAGTTTGTAATCATGGAATCTAAAGGTCCACAGTCAGTAGGTTCACACCTCCAGGTGCCCAAACATACAATGATCAGATGAATGGTATTTGGAAAACTAAATCGCCTACATTAAAGGATTTCCGAGGCCTCACTTCATAAGCTTCACTTTCTGAAATGTTTATTTTTCTAAACTTTTCAAATGTAGCATAGAAATAACTTTAATTTTAGCTATGTATAATTCATTTTTAATTGCAAAACAAAAATGCTTATCTTCCTCTCTGTTTTGGGCTGTGTTATACTACTTAAAGATAAGACCTCTATGTATGAGGAAAAAATGTTTACTCCAAAATTTAAAATATATTTCCACATGGGTGCTCCAGGGTTCTTGTGGGCTGCCAGTTTTAGAAATATTTTGGCTGAAAATTATGCTGTGGCCTTCATGAGGTTTTGAAATTATGAACATGTTTTAGCATTTTTCCATGTTTTAGTGTTTCTTTTTAGGTATAATTTTTCATTTCATTTTATTTTACTTTATGGCATTGATGTAGTTTCTTATAAAGTTTCCATTTAAAATAAAGATGGAGAGTAAAAAATTTACTACTACAGACTTGTTTTATAGGAGATTTCTATACTAGTGAAATGTCTCAAATGCACATGAATTTAAACAACAGCTAGAAATTAAGGTAAGTACTCTGATGAAATCCTATTCCCATGAAAGATATCAAGAGTTTTACCACCGGCTTCAATGAGGCCAAGAATTGACTCTATCATGAGTTTACATCCTTCTGTGTTACTACCCTGAAACACTCTTGTTAAGCCAAGAAGATAAGAACTACATTTAAGTATGAGAAATAGAAGTATGTTGCATAATATTTATTCAATGTTGTGTAATCTTTATTAAATGAAGAATGAAAATGAATTTAAGGACTTGCTTACATGGTTTGCTGACTTCGGTTTGTTTGAAATGGGCAGTATGAAGTGTATCTGGAACAGGCCAAAAGAGAGCTAGTGGACAAGAGCAGTCTATTAACTGCGCTTCCTACAACTGCATAACACTGGGCTCAGCTCTTTTCTTCCCTCATGCTACTCAGTTCCTCAGCTGAGCATTCGGTTCCTTTTGTTTTTTTTTCTGCTGAAAAACCTGAGTCCAAAAAAAATTGTGCATCTCCTCTTCCAGCTACCTCTTCGGTCTCTCTTTCTTTCCTTTATTTAGTTCTTACTTTTGTTCTTCTGTCCTTCTAATGTCACTCCTTGCTTATCTGTCATGACAGTTGAGGTCCTTTATTCATGAGACTTAATGTCATTCTCCTTGTTTTTGAAGCTACAGGGAAAATGGATAATTTATATTTATAAGCAAAAGCAATGAGCTGTTTTACACTATATACCCGCTTTCACTTGAAGTCTAATAATGTACTTCTGTTCAGCAATTTGATGCCCTTTTGCCCTCCCAGCTGTATCCACACTCCTCTGCCAGGACAGCTTGCAAAAGGAAACCAAAGGAGTGGATGAAGAGAGAATGAGGTAGGTCACTTCTCCATACGAATGAGACTTAGATGGGTACCATGATTAGTTGAGGAATAGCATGTTGAAGTTTCTGGAAAAGGAAAAGAGCTGCCTATATCTGGAGAAGTGAACACTGACTATACTTTTTACATTACAGGCAGGGATGGTGGTACCATCTGTCATTACAAGGTCTTCTTCACACTGCCTTATAAACTTTGCTAGACTCCAGCCACCAAACAGAAACTCTGTGGGACTATTTCACACTTCATTTTTAGGAGCAGTTTCAAAGTGGTTCAGGATTTTGGGTTGTGGCTTTTTTCTTTCCTTTTTTATTTTTCCTCCTGTGTTGTTTTTTTTTTGGGGGGGGGGGAGGGGTGGGGAGTAAAGCTTGATCTCTTTTTTAAAACTTTGTCATCCATGATTTGAAGTGTTGTCTTGAATTTCAGTCTTGGTGGGAGTAGTCCTTGTCAGAGGTAAGCCAAGAATCTTCTTCTGTCTGAATCTGGATGGGAATCAGACATGATAAATTATTGAAAAATTGCTTTTTTATCCCTCAGACAGCACTGGATTGCTGTAAACCTTGTCCACTGAGATTCTGCACCTCTAAATGGAAAGAGGGGCCGATGTCTTGTGTGGGACTGCAACCAAGTACAAACAATGTCGAGCAGAAGCTGTATAATACTAATGACTAAAACTTTGGATTATAGGCATCAAGTTGGGTACCTAAAATTTAGTGAAAACTTTAGACCTTCATTTCTTTGTGCATACAGAACGCTGATTAAATAACAGCTTCTTATATAGTTGTTGTAAATATTTATGAAGTGCATCAGATGCCAGAATGACAAGCAACGTGCAAAAACTCAGGACGAAATTCACCATTTTGTTTTCAGCGTAGGATATGATTAGTGTACATAGAAAAACAACACAGGGGCTAAGAAATACCGCTGACCACACAACAAACAATATGGGAAAAGAAAAATATTGTTTATCAACTAAATACCACTTATTTTGTGTATTGAAAGAAGTGGAGCCCTGTGGAGAATGTCTCTGCTTTTATTATCACAATACATATACCCTAAGGACTGAAGTAACAGAGGCACTGGAGATTTTGCCTCTGCTTTCAGCAAAAGAATATATGTGATGATTCAGATACTGCTGATTGCAAGTATGTATTTTTTTTTCCAGCTGTTAACCTCTGTACTGATGATCTATAATTCATGGGTTCCACTGAGGTTTCCTGGACTGATAGAATATCAGAGCATTGCATTCAAATTGACTACAAAGTGTCGAATATTTTGTTCTGCCTTCTGCTGGCTACTGACAGTGAATTTGTGTGTTCAGAAAGGCTTCTCTTTAAATCAACGCTCCTGTACAATAATATTGCCCCAATGAGAGACTTAATAATACAAGAAACCAGCATGTTTAAATACATAAAACCCACAGTAGGATAGAGAAACCACAACAACCCAGCAGGCCCCTGCAAGGGCAACAGTTACAGTACTGAGAGGAGGATCAAGGTGAAGACTGCCATATAAATTCAGCATTTATTAGCTTGAGGAAATTATTTAGTATGGCTGAGGTTGCAAAATGAGAGTTAGAGAGGTGGTAAAATGGAGTTTCCAGGCTGAAATAATCTGGGACTCTTAGCAGTTTGAAAATAATTTCTCAAGTCTGTCTCACTCTTGTTCTAATAAGCTAAGTCCTGATTAAAAGAATTATTTGTTCTGTAGATGTTGAAAGGCTGGTTTTGGGGAAGCCAACATTCACAGAAATGGTTAAAAATGATATTAGGGGACCAAATACTTTGCAGTGTTTAATTTGCTCCTTATACTCAGTAAAAAATGTCTTGTATTTCGTACAACTTTCTTCCTGTTTCAAATGTAGGTGTGAAGTTCTTTTCATTCCTCATCACTGTGTTAATAGAGAGCTAAACATTGATGTGGCAAAGAAGTACGCTGCACTGATGCCATGGACAACGTGAATTTCTTTGCAAACAAACTGTATGGTTAAGCTGTACTTGCTTTTGATTGTACAATCTTTATACACTTATCAAGAGAAACCTGAAGTATTTCTTTCCAAAGTTGTTAAACTCCTCTTTTATACTTTACATGAGTTATGTTCATATAAGTTAGAAAGACAATTGCAGAATATTTATGATTCTGTGGATGTTAGCAGGAAAGCCAGAAGAGGAGCCTCTTACTCAGAATTGAATTAATATTCTGCCTTAGTATCAGGCCCACCGGGCTGGTGGAAGTGATATATTTCAGATGAGACACATTGTTTTGCATAACTGAATTCTGGTGAACAGTACCCATCTTATCAGGATGAAATTATGACGAAATTATTCCATGATCTCTAATCCTACATGAGAGGAATCAGATTTGTCTATATTTTCAGCAAAAAAGGTAGAATCTCTGTAGATTTAAACAAAAGTATTCCTGTGTTTAGAGCTATACTAGTATCTTAGTCTTTGAAACACTGAAGAAAGTTTGTTTAAATCCTCCTTTCTCACCTAAAAAATATAAATAAAAAGTTGAAATTTCAAGTGGATGAAATAATCTTCATTTTCTTATCCCAAATTGCCAAAACTACTTGTAATCCACTTTGGGCAAAAAGTAAGTATTCTTTAGGTACACCTGCAAGTTATCCTTAGAAGTAAGTTAACATACAGAAATAGTCTGATAATCTTGTTCAGCCAAGGAGCATAAGAATTTTTTCAAATGACCTTTTCCAATGCCTCTTTGAATCTTATCTGCTTTTTTCTTCACAGTGAATTGTGGTTCCATAATAATTCTGGTTCTTTTTCTTATATCCTAAATTCTTACCTGTACCTAAATGTCTAGTTTCATACCTGTGTTAAACTTTTCTCTATGATCAAGCTTGTACGAGCATAGACAATGTGCTCTTTTTTCAAGTTTATCTAGAATATATTGTTTCACCTCACTATCAGTGGAACCCCACTCCTTTCTCTGTTCTTTATTTTTTGCTCTTAACTGAGAATTAGAAAACATATTAAAGTCTGACATCTCTGCTTTCATCTCATGTTTTTTCAGGTGCTTATTCATAAGTTTGGATCTGCAACCATTGCTCTTACTCATTCTTACATCCTTGGAATATATCAAAATGAAGCTGTTCACTTAAAGCAATTTCAAGCCTTCTTCTCTTTAAGGAATCAGAGTTCTCAGATCAGCCGGGTTCATAAACTAGTTTCCTGAATATATCAAATGATCTTATGCAGTTGTTTTTGTTTCTCTTCGTTTAAGTTTACAAGAATCAACCATTTACTCTGGTGTTATTTTCTATGACCATTTTTTCTAGAAATATTTCATAAAATAGCAAACAAATCTAAACCAGTAGAATCACCGCTTGGTGGTTCAGTAATTGTTTGACAATGAAATCTGCTGCCTGTTGCGTTCAGGAATATCTGGTTCTTTCCAATACTAGTGGAAATCTATACTAGAATCACACAATTCTCAGCAGTAATCTTTCTCGTAATGCTGAAGATCTCTATCCATTTCTGACTTCCACCCTAGGTGACTGTAACAAGCTCCCACTATTAACACAGTAAAAACGTCCTTCTTTACATACTTATCCCAGGTATCAACCAAGGGTTCCCCTTATAGATGCCTCAGGAAACTGGAGACTGGATTTATGTGACTAATTAATTTTAAGTTTATACCAAAACTGGGGAAGATATTTTGCATGAAAATTTGGGTCAGCGAGAGGATTTTGCTTTCTGATTCTTTTTATGTAAAAAAAAAAAAAAAAAAAACAAACAGGCAGCCAATCAGCATTTCAAATGAAAAATCAAAATATTTAGGTTTGAGCATGTCAAAATAAAACTTTCAACTAAAATAAAGTATCACTTGTTATTCAGTCAACACTGCTTAAAAAATCATCTTGAATTCCCAAATACCATTTGTTGATCAGAAACTGCATTTTTCAGTGAGAGAACTGTTCATCTGAAAAAATTTCCTTGTCTCTTTTCATCTTCACACTACTCTGTTTTCTTAGAATTAGCTTCATGATTCTTGCTACAGCTGTGGAAAAATGTTAATATGCAATATGGACAGACTAAATACTTTTCATTATGTATTATTCTAAAGGTCTGCAGTGAAACTTGTACTCCATCCCTTAACATATGCTGTTAGCAATGGAGATTTCAGTAGTGAAAAATTCTACAATTCAGAAATACTAATCACAATCTACCCTTTCCATTAGGAAATGAAAGTATATATTTCTGCCTTTCTTCTCCCCTGTAGTCTTTGTTTTCTAGTATCCTCACATCTATCCAGCAGGTATAATGGAGAGGGAACAGTAGAAAAAAAAAGGCCTTGATCCTTTCTCTTATACTCACACATTTTTTTCAGAAGAGCTGAATGCCGGTCTGGCAGTTCCTCTTCTTGAGCATCTTACTGTCCTTTGCAGGACATCTGAGTCTGCTTCATTCCTCTCGAATACAAGCTGTTCGATAATCCAAGATGCAAGTGTTAAAGGGCATGCATCCTTAACGTTACTTGTTTTAAAATAAATATTTGCAGATCACCCTTTTGCTCTGTTTAGAGAATCTTCTCCTTTCCAGAACCCTTTCCTAGTGGAACTGCTTCCACAATAAAGTCTTCCATGTTGCTTGTCTGTTGTGTTTTCAGACAATAAAGCAAAGTGCCAGGTACACAAAAACAACGGAATGGTGAGAGGCAAAAATATTTTGGTGAAAACACTGAGTCATCAACATGACTAGGAGGAATATATTTCATGTTCCTATTAAACCATTGTTCTTCAAAGGTTGTGGCTAATGAGTCAAAAGTTGTTTATGAATAGAATATACCCAGCTGAAAATACCTACCAGCTTTTATAGCTAAATATTATTTCTCTGGAAAATTTCTGTTATCTACAGAGAGAAACCACTTCCTTTCAGGAAAAATATGCTCTCACATACTCATTTTTAAGAAATAAGTGGAAAACAAAGATCCAGCAATGTTCTCTCTAGGATCAATATAGTTTCAACCCTAATCAGATACAATTGAAATACATTTCCCATCCTATGTGGTGATAAAGAAACAAAAATAAAGAACACATACATAATAAAAATAATATGTCCTAGAAAGTTTTTGTATGCTTAGACAAAAGCAGGTTATAACAATTTTTTCTTCCAGGAAAACTGCTAGAAAAGTTTGAGAAATCTCAGCACTTAAAGCATCCTTACCAACGCAGACATTTTACAAGGAGCCTCTCCTTCCTTTCCCCAAAAGAACCCCTCCCCAAACCCAGCCTTCTTCTCTCCTCTCACAAGATATATACTCTACAAACCCCAAACAAATACAGAAATGTCTGGTGCATGCTAGATTATGGCAAGACCAGTGGGCAGAGTTATTTCAACTGAAATATGTACTGGAAGATTTCAAACCAGATTTTTTTTTTTTTTCCTAGAATAGAGTCTTCAGAGGGAGGACAGAAAGCATTGCAGCTCTGATTTCCTTGGTACGGCCAACAGAAGAGTTAACAGTAAACTGACTCCATTTTCCCTCACAGAGAGGTAAAGGGGAATGACACAAAGACTGCCCATGCTTGTTCACAATATTTTCCACTTTTTTTTTTTTTAACAGAACCAGCCATCTCAATTAAAATTGCAGAAAAAGTACCCTTTGTACTATCATAAAATTCATTCATTTGATATGGACCCTGAAAGGGAAGGAAAAACTATATAAAATCTAAAATCTATTGTTTTCTAAGTCTTCAGTGATATTAACAACCATGGGGTGAATCTGGAGAAATCCTTTCCAATTACGTTGGGACAGATATGTTTCTACAAAAGTCTGAAGAGAAGCTGAGAAAGACTTGGAAAGGTCATTATGAAAAGGTTAAAAAAAAATCCGTTGTAGCTTATTCCCCTGTGCCAGGAACAAGTGTTCTACCTCTGCTGCTAGATGACAGTGCAAGCAAGTTGCGAGTTGCATTGATGGAATAGGTAACAGTTAATCTCAAGAAGTAATGCCATTTTATCCTCAGCTTCAGTTACAACAGAAGTTGCCTAACAAAATGAAAGTTGCGAGAAAGGATATGTTCTCTGTTTATAACTACATCAAGGTGGCAATCCCCAGGGGAGGAAAATAACAATTTAACTTAAAGGCCAGACGTTAACACTGAAACAAATGAGTATAAAGTATCATGACTACACTTGCTGTGAAAATTAGGTTTCTGTTTGCAAATAGCCAAAATGAAGCCAAAACCAAATTGTTTAAAGATTGGTTTTCCTGGTTACTTTTGATAGTAAGAGACTAGATCCTCCACCCTGCAAGGATATGATTAGCTTAGCACAAATTATCAGCCTTCATGCAGAAATATCAGCTTCAGTGGTCTGTCTCATGCAAAATGTCAGACTCAATAATTTGAATAATTCCTTTTACACTAAAGTGTAATGAATTCCTAAGAATTAGCACACACTAAATTGAGAGTTAGGATTCTCCAGTATAAATTCCTCATAAATTAGAAAAGTGGTTTTTTAGTTGAAATGATAATGTTCTTAAACTGCATGAGGTGGATGAGGTCCCTTGTGCCATCCCATGCAAGATAAGTAATATAGTGTGTTCATTAATCTACGTCATAGGAGTATTGAACATACAACAGCTATCAGATTTTCTACATTTGATAGCACCTGAGAGCTCACTGGTAGGGGTTAAAGACTTTGCTAGCACAAATTATGAGACTTTTACTGCTAGGTGAAGATACACCATAGTAAATACTGACTATAAAACACTTAAATCTGGGTTTCAGGTAAATAATGAAATGAATTGATTTATCTTTTGCATAAGAACTTGGGGAAAAGATTGGCAATGTTAGACCAGTTTATCTTCTGTTGGTTTTCTCTGCTGAAGCACTTCTTCCACTCTCGCTTTAAGTTTCAGTATCCCAACTGCTTATTCTTTGAAAATTCATCTTCTTAATACAGATTAGATAGATTTATCAACGTATGTGGTGTCACATGATTATTGCTGGTTGGGCAGCCTTTCATATAGCTCCTTGATTTACTAGGAAGCATAAATAAAATTTACCCTAACTATCTTGAAATAATCCTATGTTGCCATGTGAAATCTAAGCATAAGTGAAGCAAATAGAACCTGAATAAAGTAGTGTGCATAGTCCGGGTCGTGCGATATGACTGTGTTCACGCCGCTCCGGCACTTCCATTTCTTCCCTCCCCAGATTTTTCTAGACCTAGTCATGAAGTATTGTGAATATTTTTCATAAGGGGGTAAATTCTAATGAGAATCTTGCTATACAACAGATCTGCACGGAGTACTTGAAGTTCTACTTACTTGAGAAACTGGAATAAATCCACTCTATTCCATTAGAATGACAATGGAGTGATTCAAGGTTTTCATTTTCGGTTCCTAAACCAGGAAATTTTTCAAATAAATTTCCAGTCATACTTTATGGTAAAGCACCGTGAGACTCTAGATAGCTCCACGGGAGCCTAAAGGTTTTACATGTGTGAAATCCGTGACCTTAAAAATTTGATAGTGTCCCTTTGATATTGGATAAACCTCAGGTCACTCAGCTTTAGATTAAGGATACATTTCAGAAATATTTACTACCAGTTGTAATGTTTATTATGGGTGTTGTTTCAGAGAAGTCAAGAGGTTTGATCCCTTGGAGAAGTTGTACAAACACAGACATGGTCCTATACCCCCTTCCTGCCAGCTCGAGTTTGCTTTAATATTGTATTTAATTTGGAGGCATTTCAGACCTGTTTGAAACTTGGCTAGCTAACAACTAGAGAAGATAGTTAGCAACTAAATAAAATCTTCTTTGACCTAAAATATTGTGTGGATACACTTATGATTTCCAAGTTGCTCTTTAGGCTGTAGTCCACTGTGAAATATCAAAACAGTTAAAGCTCAGAAAATACAGGCTAGGATTAGTCCAATGAGACTGTCACAAAAAGTGAATCTTCAGAAGGATTAAAAGCAGAATACTATTTAAATAATATTTAACCATAGTTCCAAGTGGGTTGCACTTATTCCTTTGTGTCTGTGTTGTAACAGATTCTTACAGAAAAGTCCTTTTCTTTCACACTTATTTAGCATATACGGTTTCCCTATTCTTCTGTTGCAAGTTCATGCTTTTTGTTCTCACTGTATGTCCCTATTTTTCTCTGGCTTCCTTTTTCTTTCCTATATTTTTTTTTTTATTTCCCCATCACTCTTTTATCGTGTATGTGATGTTGGTGCTCAGGTTCTCCTCATGACTTCTTTTGCACAATCTTCCTCATGGCACAATCTTCCTCCTCTGCTCTGATCTGAATGCTAGTATCGTCTCTGCATTGCTTGTTCCACAAGATCTACGCTTACTTAGAGGTAAATAGCCAATGAACTTCACATTAGCTTGATAGACAAAGGGACTTAGTTGCCAGTTTTTAAAAAATTGCATTTCTTTCCCTCTACCTTTCATATATTATGTCTACTTAAAAAGGAAAAGCCAGGGGGTTGTGATCATGTTTTTGCTGTACTGCTCCACTTCCTAGCACAATTCTGACTGGAAGTACTGGATGATCCTGAATTATAAATACGTGATAATAAATAATAAGCAACTAATACACACAGCCAGATGTCCTCTTTGACAATGAATATTACTGCTAGAAGGCTACTTATTTAACAGCCCATGGAAAATCATAGAATCATTAAGGTTGGAAAAGACCTCTAAGATCATCGAGTCCAACCATCAACTCAACACCATAATGCCTACTAAACCATGTCCCTCATCTACATGTTTTTTAAATACTTCCAGGGATGATGACTCAATCACTTCCCTGGGCAGCCTGTTTCAAAGCTTGACCACTCTTTCAGTAAAGAAATCTTTCCTAATGTCCAATCTAAACCTCCTTTGGTGCAACTTGAGGCCATTTCCTCTCGTCCTATTGCTAGTTACTTGGGAGAAGAGACCAACACCCACCTCTCTACAGCCTCCTTTCAGGTAGTTGTAGAGCGCGATGAGGTCTCCCCTCAGCCTCCTCTTCTCCAGGCTAAACAACCCCAGTTCCCTCAGCCGCTCCTCATAAGACTTGTGCTCCAGGCCCTTCACCAGCTTCGTTGCCCTTCTCTGGACACGCTCCAGCACCTCAGTGTCCTTCTTGTAGTGAGGCGCCCAAAACTGAACATAGTATTTGAGGTGTATTCATAGCTAAAAAGAACCTGAAAGGCCAATTAGCTAATATCCCTACTCAGACACTGTATGTAGTACATCTGGATAATTCCTATCTAGTCTGTGTTTAATCTGTTTTAAAATTTCCAGTAATAATTTGGCTTGGGGGAGATGAAGCAAAGACCAATGTTGCCCTTTGGGTTTCACAGCCTTCTTTACTACCAGCTTTTCTGATTCATTAACCTTCCTTCCTGAAAATGAAGCCCTTCACTGGTTGTGAATATGAACTGATCACTGTGCTGCTTACAAACACGTTTTAATTTTGGGAAGGGGAAGTCTCTCCTTTTTCTGGGTTGTTTTTAGGGGGTATGTGTGTTTGTTTGTTTGTTTTTAAACCAGGTAAATGCACTTTTCCCAAACTTTTTTAATAGTTCATGTTTGTTAAAACTTTTATTCTTAGTTTTGTCCTCTGGAGTTTCTCTGTTTTATTTACAGCATATTTTAGGAATGGTGTCCAAAATTGAACACTTTATCCTACCCATAAAAGCTGACAAAAGCTTTTATGAAGCTTTAGGAATTGGTAAGCATATAAGAATGCTTACCTCCCTTATGTAATAATATAATATGTACCTCATCAGAATGATGTTTGCCTTTTGTAATGGAATCTCCTTTATCATAAATTTAAGATGATACGTCTTCATCTCCATATCCTTCTCTGGAGTGCTGCTGCCCAGCTAGTAATTTTGTATTTATGCATTTGAATTTCTTTTTTGAATGCAACATTATGTTCATGTCTTCCTTAAGATTTACTAATTTCATGTGTTTTCTCCAGTTTATCAAAATAATTTTGAACTGTGGTTCTGCCTTGCAAACTCCTTACATCCCTTTCCATTCTGGTATCATGTGTTAATAGTTATACATAGTTTTCAATCACTAATGGAATCATTCAGTGGCATAATAATCTTAACAGCTTTTTAAAAGAGTCTACTTCCTATACACTCCCAGATTGACCATCAACCATACTCTAAATATAGGGCTTGGGGTTTTTTACTCATTTAAGTGTCCATGTTCCAGCAATTAGATTTTGACTACTATTTTGACTTAAGTAGATTGCTTAGAAGAATGTTAATGTGCATGGTGGCAAATGACCTGCTAATATCACCATCTTTCCCCTTATCCACAAAGCTAGTTACCTTGTCAAAGAAGGAAACTAGATTAGCTTATACTGTTTATTCTTAATATACGTCTATTGGCCATTTTGCTGTCACCTTGTTGTCCTTCAATTATTTACAAATTGATGAGTCATTTGGTTTAGTATCTTTCAGGCATACTGTCCTTATAAAGCTATAGCGATGCTCATAGAGCTGATGTTCACCAAGCTCACTCAGATGTGTCTACACAGCACATAGCTTTGTGCTCAGCCATAGTCACTGCTACCAACCTCAATTGCAAGTAGCAGCTTTCTCTATTTTGATGTTCTGGATCCTGTTCTGAAGATGTTACCTATTATTACTGACTTTGATCTCCTTATGCTAATAGTTCTGATCTTCTTATCTTTTTGAGTATCCCCTTAGATTATCCTCCAAAGGGTGGAATGTTGTACAATGAAATCTGGAGAACAGAAAACTGCTTTTAGCCGCTGTCAGTATTTTCTGAAACGGCTGTGAGAAAATTTTTCGTCTTCCACCGATGAATGTTTCTAATTGCTTTTCTTTTAACATATCTTATTGTTATGATTTTTCCCCAGCTTCTTCCTCTGTGGGAATATTTTCCCTTATAACTTTGGAAGTGGAATTCATATTACAGGCAACTGAGGCAGCCACAGGGCACCCTGCGGGGCAAGGTTCATACTCCAGCAGTGATACTATACTGTGTCTGACAGAAGGCCTCGTCCTCAGACAATTTCAGACATTGGGAGTTCTCCCATTAAAGAGTTTGGATCACAAAGAGAGTTTCAATGTGCTGGCAGGCAAGACACTCAGGAAAATCAATCTGAATGAATGAAAGGTATACTTCAAAGGTGGGCATGTTAAAAATCAATGAACCCCCCAAATAGGAATAAAAATTGATCTTGCTTCTACTTAGTATACTTCTCTTTGAAAACGACCGGTTTAAATTTTGAATCAGCTCTGCATAGAGTAGTTTAGCAACGTTTAACACTTTAAGAATTGATTCAGATTTTCTGAGAATTACTCTATTAAAAAGATTTATTATTTCTTCTCTTTGTGTCTTCTGCAGCACTAGGGACATTGCTGATACTTGAAACAAATAATGAAAAATACTGAATGGTTAACATTTGTATTTTCTGGTTTTTCTCTGCCTGGAGTTATAAGATAAAGGATTTTAGTAGAGGCATGAAAGCAATATGTTAAATTAAGTTATTTTTTTCTTTTCTGTTGCTTGCTAGAAAGTTGCAAAATCCTTTCTACATCCTTTGTAAAGACCTACAACAATCAAACAGGAGAAAAGAGTGAAAAGCATTTATACATAGAAGCTGATGTATTCCCCGTACAGTCACTGAATTCTCCTTCCTGCATCAATCTAAACTTGGAGCATCTCTACGTCTCTGTAAGACCCAAGGTGCCACTATCAGCATTTAAAAACAGTGCAACAATCATATTTACTGGAGGTTGTCTAAACAAATGGATCAAAAAATAAAACAGGTTTTTATAGGAATGCACATTTTTAGCAATTTTCATTTTGACTCACATTCTATGGTAAGAGAAGTCAGGAGTAACTTTGCTCACTTCCACTTCAGTAGATTAACTTGGATCTAGAATAGTGTTTCTGAGAACAGAATTTGTCCTCTTGGTAACAGGCAAAAAGAGACAGTAAGCCTCTTGCGGGGATTGTGCAGCAGAGACCCCAGGGATGAAGAGACTCAGCTGGACCCAGCCATATGAAAGAAACTACGGACTCCCTTGAGCATTTCCAAGCTACACCTTGCTGAAGGCTTAGTCACGCCTGCTGGGGGTTGCCATCTATGAAAGACAAATCACTTTTACCTATTACTGGGGTCTCAAGAGCTGTTATAAATCGCATGGAACTGAACTCACAGGCAAACAAAACTAAACCCACTTGAAATTTAGTTAAGAGCCCGATGCATTTAGTATTTTCCTAAGAATGCTGAAGACGCACTGACAATAAACACTTCAGGAAAATTTATCAGGAACATTGTGTGTATTTAGAATACAATTTTTTAAAATGAAGCACACAGTGTTAATGTTGCTACTCGACATATTTTAGCGTATGGAATAACACTTGCCCATTTCATTTTATTTTCGAAAATAATTTATGAGAGATTCTGGTGTGTTTCACACTAAAACTGCAACTGAAGAAAACGCCAAGGAAATCCTCTTTCTCCCTCCGTAGCGACTGCTGCACAAAACAGAAAACAAGACCCTCGGTGAGACGCCCGAGATATTTACAAGTGCAGCGGGCGATGTTTCAGCCCCCCTCCCTCTCCCGGCAAAACACAAACAAGCATCGCGGCCCCGCTCCCTCCCCTCCTTTCTCCCTCGCGAGGCGCTTGA
Source organism: Calonectris borealis (assembly GCF_964195595.1). NCBI lineage: Eukaryota > Metazoa > Chordata > Aves > Procellariiformes > Procellariidae > Calonectris > Calonectris borealis. The sequence goes on from NC_134315.1 coordinate 18,968,388, forward strand.
CACCCGCAGGCCAGGGCTGCGTGAGAAAGTCCGCGCGACAACTCCACACTCCCTGCGGCGGGGGGTGGAGGGGGGAGCCCCGCCGCGCTCCCAGGGCCGGGGGGGACGGAGACGTCTCCCCCGCCGCCACCGCGCTCCCCCAACTTTCATTCATTGTTGGCGTCGCCGCGCGGCCCCCCCCGCCCCCCGCGCTCGCCGGGCCGGGGCCGGGGCCGGGGCCGGGGCCGGGCGGGCCGGGGCGGGCGGCGGCGCAGCCAGTGAGCGCGGCGCGGGGCGCTGCGGGCGGGGCCGGGGAGGCGCGGCCCCACCGCCCCTATATAGGGCGGCGCGTGGGGCGCTCCCAGCTCCGTGGGAGCGGGGCGAGGGGCGCCGCGCCGAGCCGGGCGAGGCGAGCGGCGGGGGGCGCCGTGTGGCCGCGTGGGGAGCCCTCGGCGAGTGCCGCGGCGGCTCGGCTGGCGGCCGCTCTCGGGGAGCACTTTCCGCGGGCGGCCGCTCTCGGGGAGCACTTTCCGCGGGCGGCGGCAGGCACCTTGCAGCGGGGAGGAGAGCCGGCCTGCGTGCGCCGGTGCCATCCTATTGTTCAAGCGGAGAGACTCAGGGTGCGAGAGAAGGAGCCAGCGTGTCGCCTCCCTTCTCCCGCTTCCCCCCCTGCCCCCACCCCCACCCCCCCGCCCTCTCCGCCGTTTCCCTCTGCGCCGGAGGAGCGCCGCCGCCAGGGAGCCGAGGGCCGGGCCGGGCTGTTCGGCATCAGCGCCGACAGCTCAGGTGCACCGCCGGGATCGGGGGAAGGGGCGCAAACCCTTCCCGAGGCGCTGTGCCTCGGCGGGCTCCGGGAGAGGAGGAAAGTTGCTTCCTTTCCTGCAGCAACCCCAGGAGCTGCTGAACTGGCCTCACCTGGAAGGACTGAGCAGTTCCTACCTTTCCCATCAGGTGCCTTTGCCGCAGCAAAGCCACGGTATCCGGGAGACCACGGGGAGCAGAATAACGCACCCCCCCACCCCTCCCGCTCTCGCCGCACATCGCTTGTTATCTGGTCTGTCTCGCCGTGTTCCCGGGATCACAGGAGGATCTATAACTGTGATCTGTCACCGAGGAGAAGAGGTCGTGGATGAACTCCCTTCCAGCAGGGCAACGAATCACTTCTCGAGCAGCTTATTATTATCGTGCTCTAGGACCAGCCCTTTCCTGCTAAACTTGGCTTGGGAGCTTACAGCAGGAGGGGGCGCGGGGGGTGGAAAGCCAAGCCCAACATCATCTTGTGTGTTTGACTTTTTTTTTCCCCTCCCTCCTCCTTCCGTGAGACAGTTTGATGAATGCCTGCGAGAGGGGTATGATTTGCTGAGGCGCCTCTGGCAGGGCGGTGTGTGCGCGGTGTCAGCCCCGCCGCCGCCCCCCGTGGGGCTGTGAGCGGCCCGCGGCGGGGGACGCGCGTGGGAGCGGCTGCTGCTCTGCGCGGGCCGCCGCGCAGGAAGCGCGCCGCTTGGGCGGACGGGGCTCCGCGGCCTCTAGCCGGGGGCTCAGAGCGGAGTCACGGCTTTGAAAGGGGCGAGGAAGAAGATACGGAGCCAGCGCAACTCCGCCGTATCCTGAGCCCCTGGGTTTGCTTCGCCTCCGCAGGGAGCGTGTGAAGACGAGACCCAAGTGCCGCCTCTCCCCGCCACCCGACGGGCGAGCGAGGGAGGGCCCGGGCCCGGCCCCCCTCTCAGCGAGGTTGCCTTCAGCCGCGGATCGGTGCCACCCACCCCACTTTGCCGGGGTTGTTTTCTTGGCTCAGCTTTGGATAGAAAGGACTTCGCTTTCTCCGCACCCCGAAAGTTGCCCGAGCGCTCCCCGCGGCGAGGAGGAGGGCGGCGAGCCCCGCGCCTTCCCGGGGCCGAGGCCGGCGGGCCCCGGCCGGGCGGCAGCGGGCGGTGATGATGTGCGGCTGGGGGAAGCTCATCCTGTCCCTGGGGCTGCTGCTGGCGATGGCGGGCGAGGTGGCGCCGCAGCCGTGCCCGGCGCAGTGCTCCTGCTCGGGGAGCACCGTGGACTGTCATGGGCTGGCGCTGCGCGGCGTCCCGAGGAACATCCCCCGCAACACCGAGAGGCTGTAAGTAACCCGGCCGGGGCGGTGGCGAGCGCCCCTCGGCCCCCGGCGCCCGTCAGGGCTCCCACCGGCCGGCGGGGCAGATGTGGCCCCCGGAGCCAGCCCGGTTTGGGGTCCCGACGCCCTTCGGGGGGTGTCCGTTCCCTTCCCCTGCTGCTGGCGGTGCCCGTTTCACGGCGATGCGCGGAGACGCGGAGAGGTGGACGCTGCTCCCAGCCGCTGCCTTTCATCCCGGGAAGCCGCGGTGAGGAGCGCGGTTCCCGCCGCCGCGGGGAGCGGGAGCGGGACTGGCGGGGCGGGCACCACCGCGGCCGGGGGGCGCCCCGAGGCGGCGGCGCAGCGGCCTCTCCCCCCGCCGGCGCCCATTTCCCGGCGGGGAAAACTTCGCTATTGCGGCTTGCTTTCCCCGAGGCGCTGGGGAAGCGCCGGGCCGCGGCGCCCCGCCGCGCTCCGCGGGCGCAGGCAGGCCCCGGGGCGGGCGGCGGAGCTCCGCGGGCGCGCAGCGCTCGCTCCCGCCCCGCTGGCCGCGGGCTGCCGCGGTGGCTCCGCGCGGGGAGGCGGGCGGGCGCGCGCTGCAGCCCGCTGCCCTGGCGTGAAGCAGGAGCCCGGCGGGGCTCTGCCCCGGCGCAGGCACGCATCTGCCTTTGGGCGAGGGCACGCTGGGGTGTTTTAGCCTCTTTCCCACTCACACGGCTCTGAATTGTGCCTTAACCGTGATCCCTCCTCCCCCATCCGCTTTCTGAGACCATTCGTGTACCCTCCGGCTAGGGTATTTTCTAGTCTTGAGAGAGAGCAAGCATGTGGTCGGTTATCTATCATATCAGGCTGCCTTTCAGGAGGGTCTAAGGAGTGGAAGAGGTGAGCACGTTATTTACTCTCCAAGTCATTTAAATGTTGGCGTATGAACACACGTCTCGAGTGATGAATTTCACTCAGGAAAGGTATCAGGGACACATTTCTGCTGAGACTTGTGCGGTTTCTTTACAGTGGTGTTTTGGTCACATGTGGTATAAACACAAAAAAAAATAGTTGTTTTTTTTTTTTTCTCTCCTAACTACGTTGGGAATGAGCTGTAATTGTTAGGGTAGTTTCCATGTAATACCACTTCCTAATGGCTTACCTCAGGAATTGCAAAGTCTGGTTTTATTTGTAGTGATTGGAATTGAGGGACGTTTATATCTTGACCCCAGAATGTTATGAAAAAGGGACATATAACTCCAGAAGAGAAAGTAGTGCTGAAGTGTGAACAGAAATGCTAGGGCGTAAATACAGTTTTCCCTTGCTTCGGAACATGCTTTGCGTTCTGCAGGCTTCTTGTGCAGCAAGTGAAGAGTTTAGTTTTCATAAAATCATGTTTCCCATCACATACCCTCCAACCACCTTATGCTTGTTTGAAAGCTAATGTTTGCTATAGGAAGTTAAGCCCTATTCTGCCTTTGTAGCAATACTATGAAAGCTGAAAGGTGCTTGATTTCACTTATTTAGTTTTTGTAACAGTCAAACAAATACTGTAGCATATATATATGTAGTAGCTTTAGTGGTTTTCTAAATGCAGTTATAACCACATTGAGACAGGTTTTGACTCTTCTATATTGTTAAAGACAAATGTGGGCTTTATAATGGCAGGCAGAACTGCCTTTGTAAGGGTCTCTTATTACAAAGTTTGAAACTACTGCTTTCAAGATAAACTTTCGTTCAGTCACTTGGAAATCAGGAACTCACACAGTGTTAGTTGTAGGAATGGTTCATTGGGTTCATTTACATCTCCTAATTTCTGAAAATGCCGTGCCCATGAAAACAAACAAAACAATTTGAAAGTAACTTCTGAATGTTTTAATTTTGCTGCTTATAAATTATTCTTCTTAGGGATCTTAATGGAAATAACATCACAAGAATCACCAAGACTGACTTTGCTGGTCTAAGGCATCTTCGAGTTCTGTAAGTTTTCTCTTTCTATCACTGATACCTTTTAGGACTGATGCTACAGTTTGTTATAAAAAACATTGAACTAGTTATCTTTCAGATTATAAGCTGGATAGGTTATCACTTTTTAACTACTGTGCTACTGCATCTGAATTTACAGCCCCTCCCCCATGTGTTATACACTGATAGGAATAAGCTAGCAATTGCCTTAAGTATAATTTGTTTAAAATTTTTTAATCTCTCCTTAAAGTTATGAGATAACTTGAACATTTAATTTGGCACGCAGCTTACAAATAAGAGTTGCTAAAATTGGTTGAATAACTGTTGGAGTGGCTTCAGTTTAAGGTTAGGAAATTTATAGTTCACACTGAAAATGGGTACGCTCAACCTGAAGTACAAGGGAATTCATTAAGAAAAGAAGTTATTCCTTTACTGAATTTAAAAGCAAGTCCCAGGTGATGATTATTGCTTTTCTACAGTTTCTGGGCAAAAGGAAAACACTTTTAACAGTGAATTTGAGGAAGGAATGATTTGGTTTGGGTTTTTTGTAAATGCTTTTGTTTCAAGCATTATGAAGCTTTTAAAATTCTGGTTTTTGGGGGGGACAATCTAACTAATACCAAATTTAAAATACTGCAGAATTTACTTAGTTTATTTGTTAAGGTTATTTAATTTGAGCAAGTAGTCATATAAAATCCTTTTCCATTTCTCTGAAACAGAATTTCATATTGTAGCAATTTTTATTTTTTTTTATAAAACAAAACTACTGTTACAATTACAATCTCTGTCCAATCTTTAACTGATGGTTTTTCTCAACACCACCATTCAGTATTTTTGTTTTGTTATTCTCATGTGAGATTGATACCACCTTCGTACTGTTCAACTGGAGTCTTATAACTTGCCAAAGAGCAATGATGTATGTGTGCGCAGCATATATGCATATGTGTAACTTTTTAACTTGGGACTCCTGAAGTAAATCAGCAAATGTAATATCTATTCCTATGTCTTTTACCAAGGATTATTTTTCTCCTTTTGGGTATATGAGCCCATGTAAAGTGTTGGTGACAGGGGTCTGGAAGGTTAAAGTGGATATCACTCTAGAATAACTGTTGTACAGTTCTAATGAATACATGGTCGCCTTTAAATGATTATAGTTAATGCAACAAGTTATCTCGGAGGTATTAAAACTTATATATAAAAATTTCTATATTTCAGTCAGCTCATGGAGAACAAGATTAGTACTATCGAGAGAGGAGCATTCCAGGATTTAAAAGAACTGGAGAGACTGTAAGTATTTTTAATTCTAAATGTCTGATAATTTTTTTTTATCAAATCAGTTGTGTGTTAAGGTACTCAGGCCTCTGATTTTTTTTTTTTTTTTTTAAACTTGGACATCTATCCTTATTGAGACATAAGAGAAGTAAGAAATTCTCAAGCAGTATGTATGGGATTCGGGCAGGGGGAAGCTTTCATGAGCAGTCCAGATTTGAAGTGTAAATTGCAGTTGTCTTGTAGGAAATAGCTTGAATACTATAAAATATTTTCTGTTGAATACACAAGGAATTTTTCAAACATGAATACAGCTAAAAAAGCCTGTTCTCTGAGGTACAGTGTCAGATGTTGGTCTTGGAGATGTTGGATGTTTTATGCAATGTCTTATTGGAAGTATCTGCTAGTTATAAAGTGTTGTCTTGTTACATAGCATGAAAGCAGCAATTGAATTCTACTCCAGTTTTTATATGCTTAAAGCTTTTACAAAGGCTTAGAAAAAATATGAACTGTTAGCTTTCAAAAATTAATTGGATTTGGACTTTAAAAAAAAGATTGAGAATTGTGGGGATGAGAGGATCTTCTCTGGTGAAGTTGAAGTCCAAACACCTGCTTGGTTGCAGTAGGGCATAGAAAATGAGTAATTCCCAAACTGGTTTAGCTTTTTATGATAGCTGCTTAATTTTCAGTATGTACTTTCTTATTTTGCTGCATTTCTTCAAACGAAAATAGTTTCTGAAATGTATTGTTCAGCTTACGGCATCCGGCTCAATAAAGGCAAGATGCTGATTGTTGGATATAGTTTCAATTTGGAGCTAGGAAAGTCTGTGAATGCCACTGTATTAATGTATGTTCCTGCAGAAATTGAGAGTAGTGTCTTTGTTATCAGGCGTCTTAGTTGCTGCATTTTCATTATATCGCCTTTTCTTTAAGCATGCCTCTGAGGTCTTGTTTAGTTTTTCATTTGCTGCTGCTTTAACTTCATAAAAGTATTTCTACTTTATTCCATTGAAAAGCAGCATTGGCCTAAACATTCTGTTTGTCTTATTATAGTTGTGCTCTGTATCCACAGCTGCTGTGTGTTTAAAACAAAAAACCCACAAACCATGATGGTTTAGTTGGTCATATAGACAAAGCTATTCAATAGACTTAGTAACCACCAGTGTAATTATGATGTTTCTATAGTAGTTGAAATATCATGTACTTGAGATAATTACCTCATTTTTTCAAATAAACCAAAGTAACTTTTTGACCTAAAAATTGAAAGTGTCATTATATAGTGCAACCTTTTTTGAATAAATTTTAATGAGATTGTTTGCTCTTAGAAATGCATAGTCAGATTTTTTTTCAAAGTCGCATTAAAACAGACTTAATGCAATGCTTTTTTACAATGTGTTTTAAACTTTGTACAAAGTATACGGGGTAAGTACAGCTTCTCCTGCTGAGGGGTATATTGGAATAATATATACACATTCCTAAATTTGGTTTATAGGGTCTAGCTAAAAAATTAAACAGCAGTGTAGTTCATATTGCAAAAGTAAGTACACATACATGAAACATTAATAAACATTAAAAGATCCATACTTTCACTGTGAATGTGGTTTGACACTGAGATACCAAATACTTGCTAAGTTTTAAAACAGTATATAGTCAAGTTTATTTCTTGATTATCTTGAAGCAAGATCCTGCTATGTGATTTGTTAACAATCTTTCAAAAATTATTTTAACTTATGTCATAATTTCAAGGCATTTAATCATCGGACTTGTGAAGTACAGAATTGTAATACTAAAAAAAATGAAATTTACTAGTTAAAACTTGCTTATCTATAGTGTTCACGTATTGCCATTTCATTTTTTGGGGCTTTTTGTTTCTGTCTTGGTAAATCTGTAAAATCTTTGGAAAACAGTAGATATTTTCCAGTTACATAAGATATGAATTCTGAAGAGAAATTCTGATAATTGTGGCAACTTTTGTGGTTATTTTTATTGCCTCTTCAGCAGGCAAACTATGACATTTGAAAGTTTAGTCATTTAGACCTACAAAGTTAGATTCTGTTTTGTCTTCAGAATTATTTTGCATCTGTTCCAGAACTTGTCAGAGTTTCTTTAATATGCTGGAACTTAGTCAGTGTTAGGTGTGTGGGTGACTTGTAATTTGAATATATATGCAGGATGTCTTTAAACCACCCCAGCTGTTGGCTAAGAGCAAATATTTCATATTTGTGAGGAAAAGCTGAGAAAATTCCTCTTGTTTACAACTGCCAAGTCCATCTGATGAAGGCGCATTGTTATCTGACAGCCAATTCATCTCCTTGGGATTCTGAAATTCAGAATGATTTCTCAGGAATCTTGTGGATACTTCCTTCAAGTATTTTCTTTTATACATTAAATAGCAAGTACTTTAAAGCTTTTTAGTTTTTTTCAATGTGTAAGTGTAGGATGTCACATTTCCACTGTAAGTGTAATGTGCCAAGCTACTACCTGATGTAGTCCTTTTACATGCCAATGGAAGGTATTAGTGAACCTTACTGCAACTTGAGTGAACTCAGTTGGGTTTATAAGATTGTTTTCATGTAATATTTCTTATGTTGGGATGTCTTGTGCTAGCGCATACAGGCTGAATTTTAAAAGGTGTTTCCTGTAGTTCAGTACTCTCTTGAATGTGAAGAACAGACTTTCACAGTAGTTTCCCTTTGGGGGAAAAAAAAATCCATCTCTAAAAGGGGTGCTTTTGTGTTTTGTGTTGTTTTGTTTTGTTTTTCTTTTGTTTGTTTTTTGAACTGGAATTTCAGTTACAAAAACATTTCTTTTTAGACTGGTTACCCTGATTTCCAAGGAGCTGTTTGGTTGATCAGTGATTTACTCGTTGTGAATACTCATTTGTAGATCTGCTCATGCAAAACACTGGATATCCTCAACTACCTCTAAGGGAAGTGGGAATTGAAGACCTAAAGCACTTTGCAAAATTAATCTCTGAGAGAAGAAACTCTCAACCTTCTCTTCAGAGGGAAACTACTTAAGTTATGATTTGATTAAATCTATGTATACCTCTCTCAGGTGGATAGAAATGTTTCTCCTATAGTTTAGTTAAGCAACAACAAATTTCTAGTACACTAGATACATGTAGCAGTATGTACACAAAGCTGTTTAGACCTAGTATGCTCCATAACAGGAATTTGTGTCACACCAGTGTGACAGAAATGCAATGAAAACCAAACCACAATAAATACTGCTGTAACAAGTGATTGTTACTACAGCAGCCCTGCTGTAATTTTAAAGTAAAAATGTTCAGTTAGCAATAAATGATTGTATAGTAGTGCCTACTACATAAGAACTGGGAGGGAAAACAGGATGGAAACTAACAACTTAATCAGCGAGGCTTTAGGTTTGTTGAAACTTTAGTTGCTGGAAGGACCATGGCGAAGCTGATTTTGCTATTAGCCTTTTAGTTGGATACTTCTCTGAGAAGTCTTTGGTCAAGTAAATGGGTTTACACCTCAGTGCTCGCTCAGTTACAGTCTCCGGCAGTCTTGTCTGAGGGCTCAGCTCTTAAGGGGGTACTAGCTCCGGTCCAAACCATTTTGGTACAACACTGCCTGATCTAATAAATCTGCCATGAATATGTCTTTCTTTACAGCCTGTATCTTGAATGGCTGGATCACATGGTCTGTGTTGTGTAGATGCTCTGTCTGCTGAAACAACCCTCTTTGAACTTCAATACGTACAGCTTGTTTTTCAGTCAATGGGACAGCTTGTGTACATCCTGAAGCAGTGTCAAAAACTCTTGGATTAATTACGATTTTGGCTATCCTGTATTTAACATCTGCAAGACTTTCTATATCAACTAGTAACCTGTATTATGAGCCCATGTTCCTATGACGAAGGGACTCTAAAAAGTATATGGCCGTTCAGTACATGGCAGGTCCCATAAGTAAAGGATTAGGATGTGACCTGTTACACTGTCTGAACTTCTCTTACATAGACCACAGCAATGTATCAGTGGTGGGTTTCAGTGTGCTTCATGGTAGGAAGGCACAAAGAGTCAAGGCATGGAGAATTTCCACAACATTTAAGAATTTCCGGAGACCGCTGCTTATTATGGGAGACAAAACCTTTTGAAATGTTTCCTTACGAGAATGTGAAATTAAACACTTGTTTCTTCTTTCTTTATAAAGCTGTCATCTTGGGTGTGATGTTTATAATAGTTTGAAATAGTCTCTTAAGAAAACAAGATGAAGATAAACTGAAAATCTCCACTTTCTGAAAACTAACACTGTTACTAGACACAGCTTTAAAAATGGCTTTCAAAAAGTGTCGTATATTGTTATCCCCAAGACCACCTTCTTCTGTGGTGTTGCAGCTACTGCTCAAAGTATCCCAGTGTTTTTACAAGCTATTGTCATCTGGAGGGAAGTATGAAATTTGGTTGGAGACAGCTGCTATAGACTGTTGAACCAGTTCTATTATAAGCTACTTAAGTCTAAAATTTCCTTGCAGTTCTTTGTACTCCAGAAATGCAATGTAGTCAGGTTTTGAGGGCTAAATATACTCTTCACTTGTTTACGTAGCAGAGCAGTTACCTTTTCATTTAGGAAAAAAGGTTTTTTGGCTGATAGGAACATTGGTTTTAATCATAATTTTTCCTAATAATTTTTCTATTATGTCCACTAGTTGAGATGCCAGCTATGATCATTCTAAGACTATGCTAAACATCCAAAAGATGTCAGGATAGGAAGAGTTTACAGCAATGGTTTGAAAACTACCCACATTTTTCTTCCTGTATTTGTGAATAATCCATTGAGGCAGCAGTATGTCCCTAAAATGCTAATTTGGAGTCTGATTCTGCAGACATTTACCACGTCAATAACTTGGTTTGCATGAGTACTCCCACCGATTACTCTTGTGAGAAAGGTTACTTGTGTGGTCTAAAAAGTTTCCATGCCAAGCCCCTAGACTTTTGATACTTGAATTAAAATAATTTATTTCTGAAATGTCTATTTATTATCTTAATAGTTCTAAAGAGCTATCTGTGTAGACTTAAAAAAACAAACTAACAAAAAAACCCACAAACAAAAAAAACCCCAAGCCCCACAAAACCTATTTCTGCTGAAAACTGGTGTGGAGGTAAAATGTTACTCTCATCAGCTTTAGAACAACTGCAACTTCTGAGTTAGTACCTGAGCTAAATATTTACCCGCCCGTACCTCCCCAAAAACCAGCCCCCCTGAGCTACATGGTGAGAGTAAGCTGAAATCCTGAGTTCAAGAAAAGAATGCTGTAAGGGTTGAACTTCAAGTTGATACTTGAAATAGCTTTTAAACTGAAAGCTATCTATGTTGTATTTTCATGCTTCTTACAATGTATTACTGAATGATGAAGAAAGAAATATTTCAAGAATTAAATGTTTTGTTACAGTTCATGCGTTTTTCTAAATTTTAACAACACAATTCTAAAATAACAAACTGAGGAATTGCCTGTACTTGCTATTTATTGGGGCTCCATCTCCACAAGTACATTAAAACAAGTTGTTAAAACTTAAGTAAATGCTCTCTTCATCTTAGGAGTGTACTTATGAGTGTTTGACTGAGCAGTACTGAAAATTATTAAAGTTTTGTTCATGCTGTGGATGAACAACTCATAGATGTGTCACAGCATAGAAGGAAAAGTATATTTCAACTACATAGTTTCAAGGAAAAGTTTTTTCTACTTAGTAAACAAACTGAAGTACTACTTGGATTTCTTTTCTGGATATAAATCTATATGTGAAACTGTTATGTTTGCAGCTTCTGCAGCAAAGACTTAATTATAACCTCAATACATAGGGGTCAATCTTGTCAAAGATATTAAATAGGATTCAGTATAATAAAATGTTTTTAGCTGTATTTCACATATTACATGGTTAGAGTTATCTGTTTGGGCTCTAACCTAGTCTGATAAATGTGGTAAACTATTAAGCTGTATTAGCAGATTTTGAAATTATAAAACCAAAACTCACTTATGAGTTACCATTATCTCTGAATGTATGGTGTTTTACAGAGCATCTCATCTTACAAAGGCATGCATAGCAGGATGGACTGAGATATAAAATGTTCCATCTAGGATAAAAACAAATACAGCTTGTCTTGGGCAATACTCCTCACCAGGCCTGGGCAATTATTGAGGGAATTAGCAGCTGTTTCAAAATAGGCTAGATAAACTAGTACTGCTTGTTTTGTCTCGTCTAGGAAAGGGCCATACTATATTATGTGTATGTTCTTTCTTAGGGTGCAGATTTACTGTATCACTGATGGGATAAAACATGCTTTCCAGAGATTAAAATAAACTATGTGTTAACTTTTTATTATGTACTGATGTGTGGCATGAGATTGCAATTTTATTCCAATTATTTGACTAGCTCTATCCATTAAATGTAAATTCCAAGTAGGAAAATAGTAACTTTTATAAGAGGAATAGCAGCATTTTCTATGATTCTTTAAAAGTGAGCTGCATTAATAAATTAATCCCAGAATAATTAGTTTTGGTCTCAACTTTTTCTTTGAATCTCTGATAGAATATAACCCTTTCAGTTGCAGAAAAGAAGTGTTGAAAATCCCAGATTTCAATTCTACAGAGCCATACGATCGAAGTTCAGGAGTAGGGACTTCTGGAAAAAATGCCAAATGTTGTCTATTTTTATGATGCAGTTTTGCAGTTTTAATTGAAGCAAAATCTCTTTTTTTTTTTTTCCAATTTATAGAGGCTTAGATGTGAAGTTTAAAAGGCTAATGTGGAATTTTAGGACCCCTGGTGAAAAATGCTGTGCTAGCAGTGGAGTCACCGCTACTGTTCCAGGAATCATTTGTATCACTACCATAGCTAAAAGAACAGCCAATAAATGAACGATATTTCATCTTGTTGTGCTTGACTATACGTAGTCTCAATGAAAGCAGCTTTTTGGTGATAAGACCTTGTGTTATATAGTATAGAAGTTGTACTGAGGTCTTAGAATGCGTTCTTAGCTCTTTAGCTAGAAGTTAGTCTCCAGTTTCTTTTCTCACTGAATCCTGGTCTTCATTTTGGTGTGCAAGTTCATTGCTGAAGCCTGAGAATTAATTTTTCAGTTCGGGTACATTCTGAAAAGTTTGTGAGTACAGCAGCCAGGAAGGTCTAGGTTGGACTGCCTACAACCTGAGATGCTAATGCACGTGCTTGTTTTTTAAGGCTGATTTTCTCCCCCTTAAAGCATTGATACTTAATCACCTGTCTGGCTTCAGTCTGAATATATGAGCATTTGTAGGGTTAATACCTTCACACATGTGTGATAGGTAGCGGAAGAATAATGAGTTCAGGTAGAGAATATGTTTTTGAACAGCCCTGAAGGGGGTGAACAGTTATTCCTTGTTAATCACGGATGTGAAAAATCCTTCTCTTAGCTAATCCTACATAGTTTAAGGGCAATGCATAGCACATTCCTCATCTTAGAACAAGGAGGAGACCACGAAGCCTGCGGTGCTAATCACTTACCAAAGGAATGTGAGACCATCTTACACGAATTGTACTGGGGCACCTGTATTTATAGTTTAAAAAAAAATACTACAGTAATTATTCTGTATTAGCAGACTTTTGTCAAAGCTTCAAATATCTTCTCTAAAAATGTCTGTTAAATCAGAAATAGACAAAGGCTGTCTTTGAAGACAGTATTTAAAAAGATGCAGTGTTCTAATGGAATTTTAAAAATCAGATTATAGCTACATTTTGATTGCAGAATGCTACAAAGTGTTTGATAAAACTTTAAGTCCAAGAGTGATGTACTTCTTTTAAAAGCCTTGTAAATGTTCGCTATTATTTTTAGTATATTTTATTCATCTGAGTGTCTTTTCTCATGGGACTCCTTTTACAGGTCTAGAAGTCAAATTGCAGTGAGAAGTCCTGTTTGCTCTTTGCAGACCTTTTTACAAATTCCAGGGCAGGAAGGCTGTTTATTTTTCCCACATCTGTTTTGTGCTCATCCTTTGTGACATTGTTTGCTGGATGCTCTTCTTTCTTGCTTCCTCTGAAATGGGTAATTTGCACTGTTGCAAAATGGTGAAACCAAATCTGATTCTACAGAACTGTTGTGTCAATGTTTTTGTTTCAAATAGTGTTTTGTGTTCAGAAGCTATTTTAAATTGATGCTATAGAGCACTGATATTAAACTTAAAACTATACATTTTAGTTTTACTCTGTAAAAATCACATTTATCTGTTGCAGAGCCAGTTCAATATTTAAAAAAAAAAAACAGATTTAATGTTAGATGGCCACAGGTGAAAAGTGAGTTGTCATTACATTTTAATATAGCATATTTCAAAAAGCATCTAAGATGCTCCTTATTTTAACTGCAGAAACCACAGTTCTATCTGGATTTTACAGTTAAACTCCAAAATGTATGAGGGATCTGGCTGCATGGCTGCCACTTCAGTGACTCATACTGTTACATTACCTCATTTACTCTGAAGAGTCTGGTTGAAATTTCATCAGAAGAAATGTTTTATTTTCCTTCATAGTATGTAGTGCATTGTGCTGGCTTGTCTTTAATAATAGTCTAGACCGATAATGAAATACAATGTGGCAAAGTCTTCCTTAATTTTTTTAAGACACACCAGCCTTTCTGACTTTAGTTTGGCAGGATGCCTCTACAGGTGCTACAGAAAAATACTTGAGTGAAGACTTACTGTGGTAACTCGGTGCCAGAAAGACAGTTACAAGCCTATCTAGACTATCTGCAGGCCCTTCTTGCCTTTCTAAACAATCTGTCCAAACTCTAGCTAAATTCCATCTAATAGATCAACTTCCCCTCCCCTCTTTCTTTGCCTTTTTTTTTTTCTTGGAAGTAATCCCAGGTGTTGTCAAAGATCATCCTTGCTTCATCTGATACTTAATCCTATATTACTTTATGGGGGTTTTGTAACTTCTGTTTCCTTCTTTGTGGTATACTTTATAGAATAAAATCCAATGAATTAGCCTCACAGGATTGTGGAGGTTTGAAGGAGCCTCTGTAGATTGTCTAGTCCCACGCCACTGATTAATGCAGGGTCGATCAGAGCAGGTGGCTGAGGGCTGTTTCCAGTTGGGTGTTGAATGTCTCCAACGATGGAGAATCTACAGCCTCTCTGGGCAACCTGTTCTAGTGTTTGACCATCCCCACAGTCAAAGACTTTTCTTACGTTTAACTGTAATTTCCTGTATTTTGATTTGTGCCCGTTGCCTCTTGTCCTTTCACTCTGCACCCCTGAGAAGAGTCTGGCTCAGTCTTCCTTACCTGGGAAGGAAGTGTATCACTTATTTATAGACATGATGTATTTATACACATTGAGATCCCTCTGAGCCTTCTCCTCCCCAGGCTAAACAATCCCAGCACCCTCAACCTCTCCTGCTGTGACAGGTGCTTCAATCTGTCTGCTTAATCATCTTCATTGTCCTTCTCTGGACTTGCTCCAGTATGTCCATGTCTCTCTTGTAGTGGGGAGTCCAGCACTGGGCACAGCTCTCCAGGTGTCTCACCAGTGATGAGTAGAGGGGAAGGATCACCTGCCTTGACCTGCTGGCAACACTCTTCCTAATACAGCCCAGGATGCTGTTGGCCTTCGCTGCAAGGGCACATTACTGTCTCCCGTTTAATTTCTTGTTCACCAGGACCCCAGGCCTTTTGCTGTCAAGATGATTTCCAACTGGTTATTCTCCAGTGTGTGCTGGTGCATGCTGGTGCAGGACTTTGCACTTCCCTTTTGTTGAGCTTCATGAGGTTCCTTTTTGACCAATTCTCCAGCCTGTCCAGGTTCCTCTGACCAGCAGTGCACACACCTGGTGCATCAGTCATTCCTTCCAGTTTTGTACCATCTGTAAACATGCTGAGGGTGCACTCTGTCCCATCTTTCAGGTTGTGGATGGAGATGTTGAATACTGGCTCCAGTACTGACCCCTGAAGTACACCACTAGTGACTGTTCTCCAGCTGGACTTTGTGCCACTGATCACAGCCCTTTGAACTTGGCGCTTCAGACAATTTTCAGTTCACCTCACCATCTGCTTTTGTAGCCTGTACTTCATCAGTTTGTCTATGAGGACAACTGTTACGAGAGACAGTGTGAGAAGCTTTACTGAAGTAAAGATAAACAACATCCACTTCCTTCCCCTAATTTGCCAAGTTCCTTATTCATCAGGCTGGTCAGGCATGATTTTCCCAGTTGTAAATCCATGCTGACTACTCCCAGTCATCATCTTGTCCCTACTGTGTCTAGAAATAGCTTCTGTTTTGCTCTGTCACCTTCCCAGGCATTGAGGTGAGGCTGCCCACCCTGTAGTTTCCTGGCTTTTGCTTTGTTTTTCACACTTTTTTTTTAATGCCATAGGCAGAATTAATAAGAGTAATGAGCAGCTATTTATAGAAATATCTTTTCTGTTGAAACAGTAAGGAATACAGAAGCTTCTAGAAAACAACAGCCTTAGTTTCTCTCTTTTCTTCTTAGTGGGGGGGAAAAAAAAGCCAAAACCCAACTAAACAAAGAGCTTATCCTAGCTCTGCTCATATTGGAAAACCTTAAAAGAAGCAAATTGAGTATAGACTCCTGATTTTCTGGGCAAAATAGTGTTCTGCATAATGTATGGGGAATTGATTGGGGTAGGGGAGGAATGTGGTAATTTTGGACTTGACATCAACCCTGTGTGAGAAGAAAATGAAGGACAGAAAATAGGTTAGGGTTCAAATAGTGTACATTAGTACAATATAGTACTATGGTTTGCAAAGTAACTTTCACCACTTCCTACACAAGTAAGAAACTGAGTTTGCAGTAGTATCTATGTCTTGCTTTCTTTCAGAATTTTTTTTCCCTAAAACAAATACCTAATTGGTATTTGATATTAAACTGAAACTAACTTAGATATCTTTCTTAGCTAGTCACTATTTAGCCTGGAAAATGGAGCCCTGATTAAGTGGTTCTTGACCTGGGTTAAATTTTGACTTAGGCATCCAAATGCTGTAAGATCAGCCCTGAACTTCTCAGATTCCAATTTTCATTCATGTGGTCAGTAAACTTGATATTGCTAGGTTTAATGAGATTATGAGTAGTTTGACCAGAGATGAGAAGATCTTTGCAGAGAATTCTTAATGGAAAAACTGGCACAATCTTTTGCTTAGCTCTTAGTTCTTGGGCCTTCTTTTTACTTGATGACATGCTCATGCAAGTCACATTCACAGACAGCAGTTGCCAGATGTGTTGAAGTTCAGTAGATTGTGGCTTTGGACATGGACGCACAGATGTTCTCTGCCTCTGGCAGATATAGCAACACGTTTTTTGTAGAAACATAAAAAGGCTTGCCTTCCTTGCAGATGTACGCCTAAGTCAAGCTCTATATAAAGTTCTCTGAGGAAATAGGCATCACTTACTCTTATGTCTATTATTCTGACCCTATATACACAGGGTCAGTTTTGTAGGACTTAATGGTTAAACCAGTCCATGGACATGATTTGGGTGCTGTGCTCTAGCTTTCTGTTTTAAGATACTTGGATAATTTTGTAGATTGATTCTGTATTTCCTGAGCTCATAACTGAACTGATATTAGACCTTTCCAGCAGATGCATATCCCTGTAACCTGTTGGAACTACTTGAGGAGCCTGGTGGGCTCACTCATTGTGAGTAGAAAGTGCTGTTGCATGAACACTCAGCAGTTTGTTCACTGACATGTCCTTTCATTTAAAATTGAAATTTAATGAAAAAATGTTTGTGTGCTTTTAAAGTTTATGCATATTTTGCAAAAGAACTTCAGTGAAAAGATGTTACATGGTATTTTTAAATGGGTGTGATAATGTCTTCTGCTGACAAACAGTAGGTGTGGATGTGCTCCTTTGAAGAGTACAATTTCTAAGCTATACAGTACTGTGTGTTACTATGCACAGATAGTGTATTTACTTCTCTCAGCGAACGTAGAAGGAGGAATGAAAAATAATGACTTCTGCTATCATTGTGTCAGTTGGAAGCTGCCTATCCTTCTTCCTGAAGCAATGGTGGCAGAATAAAATGCACCTGTGCCTTGTATTTAGAGTTTTGGAAGGCTTTCAGTCTCTATGCACCCACTGGGATAGGCTGTTTCTAATTAAAGAGTACAGCTGATTTATAACTTACTTGGTACAGCTCTTAACTTCGATCAGTTCTCAAGTTATCTTTGAGGGCTTCTGTTATTTAGGGGGCCTATGGCTAGAATTGCATCTACTTGAACTAAAACCCGCTGGAAGATGACTTGTGGGGGACAAAATAGCAGCTTTCCAGTACCTGTGAGGTTGATTATCAAAAAGCTAAAGCCAGGCTCATTGTTGTGGTGAGACGACAAGCATAAATTGAAATGAGGTTATTACTGGATATAATGGAAAAACTTCCTCACTGTGAGGACATTCAAGACTGGAACAATTCAGTTGCCCAGAGAGGCTGTGCAGTCTCATACAGCTTCTCTGGCTGTATGTAGCTGATTACAATGGGATCAGAAGCAAGTTACAGTGAAGGTTGTAACAAGTCTGGGAAACAAATACAGACCTGCTCGTGAATTATAACAATTGCAGATGATTACATTGCAGACAATGTAATTAAGATTTTTTTTTTTCTCCCTTGCTCCTCCGTGCATGATTGATACTGAATTGCAGTTATTGTGGCATGAAAACTTGAGAGAGACATCAGAATGCATTGGTGGCATGGCCAGACTTCAGTGGGTTAGGATATGTGTCGCTGGGAGTGTAATGTGCTCTCCCTGCAGTTTACTCTACCTCTAACTCTGTCATCCTCTATGTATCCTCCGGCTGCATGCAGAAGACAGGTAAAACCCAGATATGCACCCATTTCTGCAAAACTAGCCTGTTCTCTAGAACCAGTAACTCAAATCAAGCCAATTTTTTTTGCTTACCTGACTGTTGTCTGCTTCACAGTGCAACCTATTGCTTGTCTGTACCTACTTTTTATCTCCCTATTGGTATTGAGCTTTCTTTAAAGAGTATTTTCACCTGCCCATCTGTCAAAGATTTTCCTTTTTTGTCCTTAAATTGATCCTTCTGTATACTTCTTCCATCACTTCACTTTGAAGGTGCTTTTCTAGTCTTTACGGTGTTTAAATCCAGTTGGCGGCTGCTCACAAGCGGTGTTCCCCAAGGCCTCAGTTTTGGGGCTGGTTTTGTTCAATATCTTTGTCAATGATCTGGACGAGGGGATTGAGTGCTCCCTCAGTAAGTTTGCAGATGATACCAAATTAGGTGGGAGTGTTGATCTGCTGGAGGGTAGGAAGGCTCTGCAGAGGGACCTGGACAGGCTGGATCGATGGGCCGAGGCCAACTGTATGAGGTTCAACAAGGCCAAGTGACGGGTCCTGCACTTCGGCCACAACAACCCCATGCAACGCTACAGGCTTGGGGAAGAGTGGCTGGAAAGCTGCCCAGAGGAAAAGGACCTGGGGGTGCTGGTTGACAGCCGGCTGAACATGAGCCGGCAGTGTGCCCAGGTGGCCAAGAAGGCCAATGGCATCCTGGCCTGTATCAGAAATAGTGTGGCCAGCAGGAGCAGGGAGGTGATCGTGCCCCTGTTCTCGGCACTGGTGAGGCCGCATCTCGAATACTGTGTTCAGCTTTGGGCCCCTCACTACAAGAAGGACATGGAGGTGCTGGAGCGTGTCCAGAGAAGGGCAACGAAGCTGGTGAAGGGCCTGGAGAACAAGTCTTATGAGGAGCGTCTGAGGGAACTGGGGTTGTTTAGTCTGGAGGGGAGGAGGCTGAGGGGAGACCTCATCGTGCTCTACAACTACCTGAAAGGAGGTTGTAGAGAGGTGGGTGTGGGTCTCTTCTCCCAAGTAGCTAGCGATAGGACAAGAGGAAATGGCCTCAAGTTGCGCCAAGGGAGGTTTAGGCTGGACATTAGGAAAAATTTCTTTACTGAAAGAGTGGTCAAGTCTTGGAACAGGCTGCCCAGGGAAGTGGTTGAGTCACTATCCCTGGAAGTATTTAAAAGACGTGTAGATGAGGCGCTTCGGGACATGGTTTAGTGGGCATGGTGGTGTTGGGTTGATGGTTGAACTCGATGATCTTAGAGGTCTTTTCCAACCTTAATGATTCTATGATTCTATTTAGAAGACTGAGCTCTGGGAGCTTTAAGCTGAAGTATTTAAAATACTTTGTGTACTTTAGGTAGTATGTGGATTTTGCTTGCATTCATCATGAAGATCTCAAAAATTTACCTGTGCCAGTCTGTCAGTTTGCCCGATCTCTTCCTAAAGATGCATTCAGTAACAGAAGAAAAAGAAGTTATATATATTTTAATTGCAACTGTGCCTCAATTTTGTTAAATTGAAAGAATTATATGATGTTGGAGCCTCATCTATTTTTTTCTGGCCACTACCAAGGGACTTTACAGTCCAAGGTATTGCAATGTTAGAAGAGATTCTCCAGTACATTTTCTGTTGCTTACACCATGAACACTTCTGAGCATTCTGCCTTTGCTTGAGAAACGCAATTTTTTCTAGCTCAGTTGGGAAACTGAATGGTAGCAATGTGGAATATCTCATCACTGTTTCTTCGGTGCTTCACCTTGAACTTCATGCCAGTTTTGGGAGATCAGTTCAGTTGATGCAACTGAAATTTCTCTTCTCACGTTGTCCCAGGAAAAACGCTGCCCGCTAGATAGCTGCGGTGAGGTCTCTGCCAACACACATTGAAAGAAAACTTGGTGGAGTTTTTCTGGTTGTTTTTATTCTGCAGTAGCTGTAGTTCTTTGCTATCTATAGTCATGGATTCTCTAATTCATCGGTGCTTACCTCAGGTTTCAGCTCCAGAGAAAGGGGATCATGCCTGTCTCACTCTTGTTCCATTATGTCTGTGTGTTCTGGATAGGTATGGCTACTTCAGACAAAATTAAGTGTGAGGTCACCTGAAAATGTGGAAATATTGGAGAACCATGTATATGTTTTAAAATAGGAATATGTTTTCTGGACTCCTTGTATGGCTCTGTCTTAAAGTTTGAAAACTCTTCATAGTGATTGTTGAACTGGAAGCTGTTGTGTTCTGTGATACTAGTCTGTGTATTCCAGATTTGCCCTGCATCCTTTTTCACATTCACTTACGTGTAAATTCATAGCATTTTTTTAAACAGAACTATGTATTATAGTCTTGAAAAATTCATTTCAGTGCAGTCCAGTTCATAAAATCTCCTTGTAGGAAACTTAAATACAGCAAATTGACTCCTTTGAAAGCATCTGTTACAACTTGTTAGATGTAAAGAGTGGCTGAAGCCTCTTTCTGAAGTGTGATAAAGGACATATTTCCCATTATTGTCCTCATGAAAATTAGTAATGTTTGATATTCTTAGGCACAGGTGGTAAGGAATGGTCAGACTTCTGGTAGAGAAAGCATAGTTCTAAAAGAAACTCCAATAAGTGGGATGAAATTATTCAAAGTAGAAGCTACAAAATACAGGATTCATTAAAGATCAGTAATTTATTTAATATTCCCTCAATTCACTTATTGCTCAAAGAACAAATGTTTTACTTTTGTGAAAGGCAAAGTAAAAATCTAGGTTGAAACACTAATTTTAGATGCCAAGCTTACTTGATAGAAACTGTTGAATCATGAGTTATTGTTATTTCATTTATTCATGATCTTGATTTATTGTTTATAACTTAGATTTTAAAGTCTGTACAGCAGCCCATGCATCAGTATGTTAATAGTATACTCATTTACGTGGGCCATGTGAACTACAGGTAATAACAGAAACTCCTGATCTAAGGTATTACTGCTTGTATAGAAAGTTATACTAGCACAAGTATTTCACCTGTGAAGTATCCTTCTAAAATGATGCTAAGTGTGCCCTTGTAAGACTGTTGTTGCATTTAGTGAAAGGCAGCCTGCCTGAAGAACTTTGTCATTGGTTAATATTATGTCATTGTACTATCGTGCCTTTTTTTTATTATATGGAACTTCTACAAAAATACAGATACTGAGTGATTTCATTGACCCTTCAGTTACAGCTCGCCATTATTGTCTAGTATCTGAACCTAATAGAGTCCTTAAAAATATCAACAGAAACTTTTGTCCTGAATAGCTTCTGATTAGAGACTGACTTCCCAAAGTCTTTACCCTGCATGTTTTCCCATGTATGTTTTGATCTGTAATCATGGACTTACAGGTTTAAGTCTGAACTATCTATTTGGCAAATAGAAGGGATGAATGAATTTTATTTCTCTTTTTATTTAACCATTTGTTCAGGTTCAATGTCTAAGAATTCCATTTTCACATTATTCTTTTCTGATCACAAATGTAACTGTTGCTTTGAAACGATTTTCTTCCTACTACTTCAGTTTTGTGGTCTTAGTATATACTTTTCTACATAAATTTACTAAAGGTAAGAAAATGTCTATTTTTAAATGACCTTATTTTGAAAATGTAGTAGATCCACAAACACTAAAATATATCACTTTCCTTTTTTTTATGTAGGTAAGGTTTTCTTTTTAAGCAATGTTCAAATCAGAAGTCTTCCACTAGTCATTAACTTCTTTATAGCTCTTTCTTTTATATTGAAAACTTTCCTTCTACTGATTCGGAAATATGACTTGCAAGATCACAATTCAGATGGTTTTTTTTTGTTGTTGCTAGATTAAGCATTTTTTCCCATTTCTTATTAAACTGCATCTTCACTCATCTCATTTATCCCAGTACTGTAGTCCTTCCTTTTCAGGATCTTTCTTTCACTCTAAATTCTCTTTAGTCTTCTAAATGTGTGATTTAAATTTCTTCTGCTTAAAGAAATTAGGATTTCTGGTGCTTGACTTACAAAAAGGAACCTGACATTAAAACTGGAGAATTATGGATATCTAGATCTCAAAGCTGACTGTGGCTTATGGTTTGAAATGTGGGATCAAACCTGTGGGTATGTAAAAATATTTCTCAGATTATTTTGCTCTCATCAGTAGAATCATAGAATCATTAAGGTTGGAAAAGACCTCTAAGATCATCGAGTCCAACTGTCAACCCAACACCACCATGCCCACTAAACCATGTCCCGAAGCGCCTCATCTACACGTCTTTTAAATACTTCCAGGGGAGGTGACTCAACTACTTCCCTGGGCAGCCTGTTCTGAGGCCTGACCACTCTTACAGTGAACAAATTTCTCCTAATGTTCAGTCGAAACCTCCTTTGACGCAACTTAAGGCCATTTCCTCTCGTCCTATCACTAGTTACTTGGCAGAAGAGACCAACACCCACCTCGCTACAACCTCCTTTCAGGTAGTAGAGCGTGATGAAGTCTCCCCTCAGCCTCCTCCCTTCCAGACTAAACAACCCCAGTTCCCTCAGACACTCCTCATAAGACTTGTGCTCCAGGCCCTTCACCAGCTTCGTTGCCCTTCTCTGGACACGCTCCAACACCTCCATGTCCTTCTTGTAGTGAGGGGCCCAAAACTGAACACAGTATTCGAGGTGCGGCCTCACCAGTGCCGAGTCCAGAGGCACAATCACCTCCCTGCTCCTGCTGGCCACACTATTTCTGATACAGGCCAGGATGCTGTAGTAGTCACGCTGAACTTTAAGGGAGCAATAACTAAGTGAACTAAACCATGGAGCTATGTAAAACTGGATCTTGAGTGTGTAAGCGTGTGTATCTATATGGGAATTTATGGAAAAACCTTTAAACTGGAAAGACCTTTATGTGGAACAATGTTTAAGAAAAATGAGCCCTGAGATGCTAAACAGGCTTAATTGTCTGAACTCAGCCCTAAGACTTACAAACAAGAAATTCTGAAGCTTTATGAAATTCTAAAACTTAATTTTGCAAAACTGCTGTCTAATATCTTTTTTCACCTTGTGGAGTGTCTTGGTAGCAGTCTATTGACGTATGTAACGTAACCACTGTAAGGATAAAATAAATACCAGACAATACCATGCAGTCTGGTGTCCAGGAATGCTTTGAATTATTGTATTGAGAAGCACTGTGCATTGCAGACTAGGACTTGTGATGAGGTTGATGGGACAAAACATTTTTTTCAGTATGTTGCTTTGCTTGAATGGCAGGTGGCATGTGTGGTGTGTTGCTTAAAAACAACCAAAAACATGTTTTGAGCTTGAATTCTTCACTGGACGACTATATGCTCCAGGGCACTTATACACATTAGAAAGAATAATCTGCATTTTATGTTTAAAAAAAGATCATGAAGATGGAATATATTTGTCTTGGCTAGTGGTTATGTTGCCTATGGCTATAATATGGTGGGCTTTGAACTTGTCACCTCAAACTAAGCAGTTTTGAGCCTGGTCAGCATGTTCAGTGAGAAACTTCATAGACAAATGGGTACCTTCCAGATTCCAGCTGCAGTTTTTCTTTTGTACTGTCTTATGTACAACTGATTATGTTTTTTTTTTTTTAATTTAACTTCCTTTTGGTGTATCTTTACAGCTATAGAAAAAAACCTCCATGCATAAAACCCCCTGTAATGCCAAATTTAAGCTGGGACTTTTTGATTTTTCTGACTTTTATTTGATCAAGGTTTCTGTAACAGCTTCCTTTGCTTTTTTATTTAAATAGGTTATATGGATCTCTAGATACATTGTCTCATTACTTAACTAAGTATATGCATTTGATACATGTTCCCTTGAACCTTTTCATGGTCACAAAATGTCCATGTGCTTCATTATACTAAGAAGAATACAGAGTTGGTGGCGAATTGAAGTTACACTGCTGATTTTGTATTTTTAGTTTTCTGGTTGTTTGTGCAGGATAGAGTCCTGACTTAGTGATTGATTCACACTATAGAGATTCAAAATCTTTCATAAAATAGGTAATATGGTCTGTTGAGGAAACCAGAAAATGTAATTAGTCCATGGTAAATTTACTGCTGGACCATGTCTCCGCTAATGGACCAGCATTGCATAGCCTTTCTGGTCTTTAAAATCAGCTTGTTACAGCACTTGGATGCCTGCTCAAAGTGATTGCATTGCATTGCTGTAGCACTTGTAATTTAACACAATTTTTTCTTTTTCTTTCTAAAGGCGCCTAAACAGAAATAACCTCCAGTTGCTTTCTGAACTGCTCTTTCTGGGGACGCCGAAGTTATACAGGCTGTAAGTAGGCACGACCCAGTAACTGTTATTCTGGAAAATTTGGAATTGGTCTGCTATTCTGTCTTGCATTAGGTTTTTTGTCTTTTGCCTCAAACAGGGCTAAAATGCATCTAGTGACATTGATGTTTTGTTTAAGCTGAGTACTTTCTTTGACTGCTTTGCAAGATGTTTTTTAAAATCTAGGTTAGATACTGATAGTTGTATGAGACAAAATATTGTTTCATCCACTCCCACTTCTGTAACGAAGTTTAGCTAAAAGAATACTTTGGCTTTCCTTTTCTCCTGTTTGGTTTTTGATTTCTGTGTTAAAAGAAATAAAAAATGCCTGTGGAGATTCTGACCCAGAGATATACCTCTGTATAAGCACTTTGGTTTTGTGATGTTCTGTTTTTGTGTCTGCCCACACTTGACCGGAAACGCCATAGTGCTGGCAAATGGTACGTCTGTGGAGAAGTCTCTCCTGTGTCCCCTCACAAAGAAAACAGATAGTAACTTAAACTGTGGGAAGAAAAAGCTATGAAATGTTCTACCTTAAATAAAAACTACATCAAATTGGGTAATGAGTTTTTGTTTTGATTGTATTCTTTGGTTTGACAATGTTTTACTCTTGGCAATATTTTTAAATCAATGTTTTGACTCATTGGCCCTTTTAAGAATCCACTTACTTCTGTTGCAGTAAAGTCATGGAATGAAGTTTAGATATTGATTTCTGTATTTATCTACATGATCAGTTATTGTAACAAAATAAATTTTAATGTACCTTTAAGTTACAGTATGTGGAGTGGAAGGGATACAACATGACATGCTTAAGTAGGCTTTGAAAAGGTTGTACAAATTCAGCCCTGTTTTAGTTAGATATGTATTTGACACATTTCTTTAGACTTCAGGTGAGATTTCTGCTGTTGAAATTGCTGATTTTATTGAGTTTCACCCCTTGTGTGCTTGAAAAAAAAAAAAGAGTGAAGGTGGAGGAAGGTGGGGTTCCTCTGATTTGTTTCCACTTTAGTATATGAAAATATTCTTGAGAACAAATGGTATAATGAAGCTTTTATTTTAGGAGTTGATTTGTGTTTTAATATTGTGCAATAATAGTTCTTTTTTCCCCTCTCATAATAATATGAAATGGTAAACTGAAAATGACTCTATTATTAGTGTAAACATTTAGTTCTGTATATTTTTTTTTTCTTTGCTTTGGATGTATGTTTTGTTTCCAGAACTTCCCTATAGATGCAATGAGTTGTTAAATTACCAGGCCAGAAAGCTCCTGAAGGCTTTTGTTCTGACAAACAAAAATATTTTACGCTGCTATAATATTATAATATATTCAAATGTGGTTTTCTATATTAACAATTGAGTCTTTTATAATTTCTGTCAGCCATGATAAAGATATTACTTCCATCAGGAAGGAAAATGAAAGGGATTTATGATCATTTTATTATTCCACCTATAGTGTAATGGTTGTTATCTAAATTCATATAAAATAGAAATGAGCCGTAATTTGCAGGCAAAAAATGGATGCACACTAGGCAAAACCATACATGAATATATTTAATTCAGAATTGTATATTTGATAGATGCTAGTCTTAAATCTATAATGTTCTTTGACATAAAGCACACAACTGCTCATAGGGTATATGGTGGAAAGTAAGAGATCACTGGCTTCACAGTATTAAATTTCCTCTGCCTAAGGGTTATTGTTGATCAGACCATGAAAGTGAATGTCTGGTTATAATGTATTCATGTTTAAAAGAAAATATGAGCGGTACTGAAAATCTGCAGTTGCTTAACAATAAATTTGTAATTAAAAAAAATGTCAGGCCAACAAAGGGATTGATGCTCATTAAATGTTCCTGGTTAGTTTTCAGATTATATGTAGCTTGATGACTATGAAGAGTATAAAATAATTTGTTTTTTTTTACATGTATCATTGTATATGCTTATATGTATTTACATTCAAATAAATATATATCTAAGGAGAATTAAAGTTCTCTAAACATGATCAATAAAATGTATAGTATGCTTTGGGTTTAGTATTTATTTTTGGCATTTAACAGCTAATCAAACAGTGTGTGTACTGTGAGTTTTCAACATACTATTGAGCTTCTGTGAATAATAATTACCATTTGACCCTTGGCTGTAAATGAGATGCCAGGTGAAGAAGCACATATGCTTGTTGTGTAGCCTAAATGCAATATAAAAGAAAGAGGGTACACTGTATATGAATTATGATTAGACACAGTTGGTTGCTGCCAGCGGCCGGCTATGCTTTCCCTTTGCTGTCTGCTCCAATTTCTCTTTGGACGGGTTGAGAGAGCACTGCGTGTTCAGGTCAAGATGTTTGCCTAGAAATAGTAGTACAGTTGCAGCTGTGTTTGCTGGAGCAGGAGACTAGTTTAAATAGCATTACCATTTATCCAGTCCATTAACAGAACTCTGTAAAATAATACCAACTCTGCATAAACTACAGGACAGTGTAATAAAATTACAAGCACTTGTTGACAGATGGGAAGTGTAAGTAAAGGAAAGCTATAAGTTGAGAATTTAAAAGAGACAGTGCATTATTTTCTGTGTCTAAAGACACTTGATTTTCAAAGGTAATGAAACAAATTATTTTTCAGGTTACTTTCTTGGAAGGCTGCTAGATCTGAAAGAAATCTCCTGGAACTAGTTAAAATGGATAATTTTAGTCAAAGCAGAAACTGTTTTTCCCATTGAGTTATCTGCAAAGGTGTTTTGACGTAAATATTTCAATAGGAAGTAGTTAATGCTAAAAATAGTAAGGAGTAGTGCTGTAGGGTATATTAATCTTACCTTGCAAGGTATCTTTCAAAGCAAAATGTACTTGAACCTCTGTTTTGATCAAATACTGTTAAAATAAAGGTGCTGTTGTAAATCCCCTGGGGTAACGTAAGTCCTTGTTCAGCAAGTATTTTTCCTGTGAGAAGGGGATGTGTTGTTTTCGGTGACCTGTAGGCCCACTGACACTAACTTGTCTAGCGTTGGCGATGGTACTTTAGTACGGAGAACTCCTACAGCCTAGTGAGTGCTTATCTGAGGCAAATAGGTTTTGACTGCTTACTGGTTAGATCACAGTTCATTGATTGCCGTTTGCTGCAGGATACCAAGTGCTGGACCCAAAGCTGTTTGAACATTCAATTTTAAAAGATACCTTTATTAATCAGTGGCATGTAAAGGTTATTGAATTCCATGCACAAAGCTTGTCCCTTTTGATTTACATTTCTTGTGCTTGGAATGAGGTTACGTTTCCTTACTGACTAGTATTTGCTGTATAAGTTAGGCAATATTGGCTTTGAAAAAACAATCTTTCTAGTGGATGTGGTCCAACATTAGATATGTTTTCCTTCTGATATATGTACTTGAGAAGATACACATTGTGAATAAGATGTTTCTCCTCTAAAGAGGAAGAAAAAATCTTAATATAGTCTGATTAATAAACAGTTTTGAGATGTCTGTTAGTCACTTTAAAAAAATTCCAAACAGCTAATAATTAAAGGAAAAAATACTAAACATCAAAAAACCTCTTAAAAAAAAAAAATCTTAGGCCAGAACAGCAGCAGCAGCAACAACAACAACAAAACAGGCTGCATGGGGGGCCCTTGCAAAAATTCCTCCTGAATTAATTTCTGCCAGCTATGATTAAAGTGTGTGGTACTAGATGTGTCAGACACCATAGTTCTCTGCTTCATTTTACTCTTGGCCTCTTTGGCCCCTGCCACAATAAATCCCACAATGGTTAGGCAGGAATTGCAGGTTACAGTTGCCAGGGTTACCGTTGTCCGGTCGGACCGACATCATTACTCATCCAGCCCGCTACTCCGAGTGCTGCTGCCCGCTCCCGGTGCGGGGAAGGCTGTGAGCAGCTGACGCAAAGAGGAGGAAAGTTCTCCAGGCGGCTCTCAGGTCTGGTTTTCGAGCTGCTGCAGGAGAACATGTGATTTGCATCATTTGTGTTTATACCCTTTTGCTGAGTGTTGTTTTGTTTTTACCTTTGCCAGGAGAGGAAAAAAAAAAATCATCAGATAGGAATGAAAAAAAAAAAGATGGTGTAAGATGTTGAAACAGTGACTTTTAAAATATCTTTTAAGTGCTGGCCTTATTGTTAAGGTAGCTGCATGTGAGGCTTAATTTATGGTTTTGTCATATCCCTTCTAACAGTACTCATGGCAAGTGAGACTATAGTCATGATTTTGTAGAGAAGATATTTATCTTCAGTCTGAATCCATTTTAACAGCTCTGGAGAAATCACTCATTAGAAAAATGCTCATTATCCCAAAGCCTCTGGAATCTTACTCCAACTGCGAACAGGTGGCTGTGGATGATAAAAGTCCAGTGAGGAGCAAGAATGTGTTTCCGCTTTTCAAAAGGCAATATTGGTGAACCTCTTTCCTTTTGCAAGTAGATCTGCTGTTGGATAAGAGTAATGGGTAGGTTTCCATTGTTGTATGTGCTGCAATAATAATTTACAGTGTGCTCCACCTTGTTGCAGGAGTGTGCTGGATGTGCAGCAATTAAAGATTTATTGGAAGATGAATTGTGAAGCCACCTTGTTGCTAGATCCTGCCTGAGAAAGTGTGTTTTTTTTTTTTCAGTCATTCATTTCAGTTTTTATGATTTGTTATGGGGCATTCTAGCAGCCTGCATAAAAGGAAACTTCATTTTTTTTTTTTGTATGATAGACTTGAGTCTTATCCTTTTAGAGGTAAATAGAAACAAATAAGTTCTCCACACATTGCATCCATCCCACCAGTGTTATGACTTTGTGTTTTTCTACCACAGTGGTTTAGTTCAAACACAGTATTTAAATTGGTTAAACTAAACAAATAATAGGCTTATGAACAGAAAAGTTGGTAAGAGCATACCAATTGTAATAGTAGTTAGTTTTTGATTACCAGCATTATTTTATTAGCATCACTTCTGAACAGTGACTATAGTTCTTAGAAAATAAATATCTTTCGAAATTATTAACGAAGAGCTGCTGCATATAATGTATGTATAAAATGAGTATATAGTTTTGGCTTTGTGGTATTATAAGCCAGTAACTAATAAGAAATCCCTAATTTAATACATAAGTGTAATTACTACTCTTTCTTGCAGTGTGGAAGCTCCATTATCATAGCTTTGCTATGTTAGTGCATTGTTATTAATACAAGGTCTTATTGCCTCAGTCTAGGATGTTTTTGGAATAAATTTGGTCCTGTATGCACTGCCAGTTAGTTCTGTGAATTTTATTTTTGCTATAATTACAATCCATAGATAAAGACAGGACTATCGAAAAATAGGTATTAAATGTTTGTTGAGGTTCATTACCTGTGAGAAGAAACTAAAGTAACTAAAACATGTTGCTTCTGTGCTAGGTTTGTAATACCTCATCTCTGGCACTCATTTCTTGTATGGAAGATCAAGGAGATAAACTTTTGTGAGACGTTATAAAGACTGATTGTTGCTTCTCTGTCACCTGCTCATTTTTTAATCTGGTGAGAAAAGTTAATTAGGAGCTTGAATACTTTATGCAACTTGGCTTGCATGTGCATCTTTTCTCTTGTCCTACCATCACTTGCTTCTACGTTCAGTTCTCATTCTCTGCTATGATGTTTCAAAATTGAAAACTCATTCATCCTTTACAACTTAGTGAGCAAAACAAAAATACCACTGCAGCTTTGCTTATGTATTTATGTAGGGTTAGAGATGGCAAGATGACTTTTCAGATATTTTGGAAGTGCTGCAAAAACTTGTACAATTCATCAGGTGATTTATTTTTTGAGCACGGAAACAGGATTATATATATGCATTTGGTGTACAACTTGCAGTAGTTATATCCTAGCAACAGCAAACATTCAGCCTTAGATTTAGCTGAGTGAAAGTGTTGGTGGAACCAGAATGAACTTTTGAAATGTAGTCAGAAAAAAAAAGAGTAAAATGTATTATCGCTGTGTGCAATTATTGGACTTCAAACTTCACTACATAACTCTTCCTGACCTTTGTTTTAGAATCTCTTAATCTGTAGGCTTTTCCTGAGCTATGCTTTCTTTTGTATTTTTCCTGCCATGATGCTGTGCAGGAAAAAAATGGTGTACCAAATATACAGAAATCAGTTAAAATGTTGCTACTTGAAGTAACAGTATGGGATTTTTAAAATTGGAAACAAACTTTTTTCTTGTGAAATGGCTCTCTCAGGATGGATGTTTGTATTTTAATTTTGAGATAATTGGGAGGTGTCTTTAAATTGCAGTTAAATTTGCCTTAATTTCTTTAATTATAAAAACATAATTTCATGTCTTTTTTTATAAGCAGTATTTCCTTTGCTAGGGGATAAAATGGCCAATTGGATGGACTTCTGGGGCTGTAAGCTAATTCTGCTACTAGGCAGATCACTAAATCTTTACGTAACCTGCATTACCAAGTGATATAGTTCACTAATTTCAGCAAAAGGCATCTGTAGGAATACTTACAACTATTGATTTTTCATTAGAACAAACAGTCCCAAACTGTTTATAGTTGCTTTTAACCTGAATTTGAAAATCATGTTAAACACCAAGCAAACAAAAATATGGCTTAAGGCGATTCTTCTGGACCAACATAAATATCTGTGACATTCAAAATCTTTTATGCTATTAGCTGTTGATATTTAAATGTCTAATGTGAAAACATGAATCATATTAATAATTACTTAAATTTCTCAAGCCATAGCAATTTTAAAATAATGTGGTGGTATTCAGAGTAACTGAGAGATCTACTTTAGCTATTATGGCTTTGTTACCTGGACCTGTTTGGCCCCAAGCATAAATAATTATCCTTTGCATTTTTGTTGACATGATAGCGGTCAAAGCAGAGAACTGAGATAATTGCTTTTTAATATGAAAATGAAAGTAACTGGTTTTGGGTCACCTGTAACCATATTCATGTCCAGTCTGAATCAGTCCCTGCGTTGTTCCTGGAGGGTTAACCTTGAAAGCTTTGGTAAATTGTGATATAGGAAACCTTTTAGGCAGGAGTTAAGTAGGAAACTGAATCTCAGTGAAGGAAGTAATGAAAAGTAAAAAGGCATGTCGGAGGAAATGCCATTATTATGTGGTGCAGAAACATGGTGTGAAATGTTATAAAGAGGACATCTGTAAGTCTCAGCTTGCACAGAGTGGACATTTAAGTGCAGCCGTGTCATCTTGATTAAAAAAAAAAAGAATAGAAAAGAGGAATAAATCAGGCCAAGGGAAAACGTGAAAGTATAGAGGCTTGTCCCTATGATGGTAGGTTTCTTCTGCGAGTGGAAGATTAAAGCCTAAAGTAACTGAATAGCTGAGAAAAGTCCAAAGAAAGGTTGATTGCTTCCCCTCCAACAGTTCCAATTGATTGAAAAAAGCCTAATTTAAAGTTCTGTTTGTTCTGTGTCTTAAACCATCAGAATTTTCTTTTAGAACTGGGGGAATGCTCTGGAAGAGAAAGAATCCAAGGATAAAAAGTCATTGCAGGCCAACAATTGTTCCTAATCCTCACAAAATGCTGGAGAAATTAAATTTATTCTTTATTGCTCAAAGTGTTACCTAGGTCACTGGGCGATGGGAAAATTGAACTGGAAGTCGAGTAGGCACAATCTTTGTTTTGTGTCTAGATGCTTAACCTTAGACACGACAAGGCATCTTAGTGTGTTGTGGGAACTTGATTCAGAGTATTAACACCAGGACGTTTATTACCCTGGATTTATAATAGGCTATGCTGTCAGTAGATGAAAATGTTGTGTTTACATTTCAGTGTTAAATGATCATTTAATTAACACCTAAGGAAAAAAAAACCTTGTGAAATTCTTAGCAGCGTTTATTGTTGGTTTCCTTGGAGGTTTTAATATCCAAGTTACGCTGCAGTTGCTTCTATAAGTACAGCTA
The DNA here is from genome assembly GCF_964195595.1 of Calonectris borealis. Lineage (NCBI taxonomy): Eukaryota > Metazoa > Chordata > Aves > Procellariiformes > Procellariidae > Calonectris > Calonectris borealis. The sequence continues at coordinate 19,000,656 of NC_134315.1, forward strand.
GAAAAGACATTTATGAATGTAGTCAAGAAGGACAGACAGTTTAACCCCTGTTGACCCTTCATCCTGAATGTTGATTTATATAGCATTTTAAATGCATTGAATTTGTTTTAGAGCTTCTCTAAAGTTACTCACACAGCATTCAAACAACACACGTATTTTTCCTTTTAAAAATATTCCCGAAGTGTACATTCTTGTAAAGAGCATAGTTTTTTCCTAGACAATTACTAATATATATAGAATGTATCAACAAATATTTTACAGTAGTAAAAAAAATTAAAGATTGTTGTTTTGCTAGATTTGGCTGTATGTTCTCGGTAAGAATATATGAGCTTTTATATGAAAAAAAGGTTTGAAACAGACAACATATCATGCACTGGTTGTAGTAGCCGCTGCCTGAATTCTTCAGGAGTAGGAAATTGGCAAGGGAAACAACATTACTGCAAAAATGCATATCCACTTTAGCTAGCACTGATCTACTTTAATATGTTCCATTGTATCAAAGAAAGTCAAGGCTATCTAAAAGCTTTAATTTGCTCGTGGTCCTTAATAATGCTTTTTGTTGTAATGTTGATCTACAAATGCTTTTTGCCATAATGTTGCCCTACAAACCATGTTTGAACAGGTTTTTTTGCATCCTAGAGCTAAAACCAGATGAAATGCCCTTTGTTAAAGAGCAGCTGCTCTTCAACTGATGTGTTTTTATAAACACATTGTAGTAAAAACTGAAATTACAGCTAGGTTTAGAGATTGTTGGTTTTGTAGGTTTTTTTTTTAGGGGTATGTTTTTAATCAGTCTCTGCTTAGGTGATAAAACCCCCAAATTTAAAGCAGGTTAATAGATTAATAATAAAAAATTCAGCATAGCTTAACTCAGTTATTGATAACCCACAAATTTTTTGGTATACTTTTTGTTTTTACTGATGATCATATCCTTTACCCATGTCAATAACTGAGCTGGAAAACTTAGGAATTTGCTGATACAGTAAATGTTCCTTTTCTCCACACAAATGACGTAAACCATCCAACACTTGATGAAATATTACAGCTGCAGTGTGAGTTCTATCTGCCAGCGGGATCTCAATGTTTTTCAAACTTCTCTGAATATATTTATTAAGTTGAAATTTAATATTCAGATAGAGACTTGTCAGAGGTGCTTGCATTTGCTTTTGTCTGAAATATTTGACCACTTACAATTAAAGCAGTGTGTCACCATTTGAGTACATTTTTCAGTGTTTTTAATTGAAAAAAATCTGCAATATCCATTTCTTGAATTGACATGTCGGATGAAGGAGTATTTAGGATACACTTAGGATAGATAAGAGAGTCTTACCATGTACCACGCTTAGATTACTCTCTTCACTTCGCAGTCCTGGTAGAGATTTTAGGTTTGCTGAACTGGTGAGTAGTTAATATGAGTAGTGCGTGCAGGAAGACATAGGCTAAACTTTCCACATGCAGACCGACAGACTTCAGCTGAAACTACGTTGAACTGTGTGGGACTGAGTCCTGGTGGGCAGGTGACATCGATTAACTAAGTACCAATTAAAGGGACTCTCATTACAGTAAGGAAAAGTGCCAATATACAAGGTGCAGTATTTGGTCTCAGAGGAGAGCTGAAGCAAGGACTGCCGCGATGTTCTGAGCCCAGACTGTTGTTCTGATCCTTGTAGCTGTTGTAGGGATACCAGAGCTGGGGCTGGTGGTTTTATTTCGGAAAGGCTGCTTATGAATGCTGAGCGGAGTTTATTCTCTCCCTCAGACACTTGAGGGGCCTGCTCTGCTATGGCTGTTCAAACCCACCTCCTGGGGAATAAAGCTGGGACTTGCTGAACTCTTTTCATCTTTACAGCCAAGCCCAGGTGCAGGCCCTCCCTGGCTCAAGGGTGTTTAAAGGACCATGCTCTGAAGGCTTCTTTCCATGGCCCTTAATCTTTAGGGGGAAGAAAAAAGGGGCTGAAATGGGGGGGTAAATCTTTTGGTTAAGTACTCCTTGAGGATTTGTAGGGTAATACGTACAAGAGACAAAATCTTGCCTCATTCTTTTCGTTTCCCCTTTCGTCCAGACAGTTCAATGACATTTTTATTTTTACTGTGAATGTGTAATCCATACAGTTGTAAGGAAGGGCTGCTCGTACTTTATAAGGTAGCGTGAATGAGGAGAGGTTTGATGGCGGCTGTTCAGTGCTTTTAGTACTTTAATACAGGGGAGGTATAAGAAACATCAATTCTTTTTTCCACTTCTGTGGATTTTTGTAGGAGTGGTGGATAGCTGGAAGGGATTTAGATAGTTGATTGACCTCGAAACTGAAAAGGTTGCATCTCAAGTTTGATAAGGCCCACAGGGAAGGGTTGAAAGATAGGATAACAGCTAATGTAATGAAGGGGTTATTTGTAGTAGCTGCTTCACAGAGTATAAAGATATGAAAGGCTAAATGGAAAGAAAAGAGTGTAAATGTGTGTCTTAAAGTGGGAGAAAAAAAATCTGAAAAGCTTAGCAGAACTAAAGAAAGTTATTTACGTGAACTAAAAAAATGACACACTCAAACACATACTCATGTATGTTGCAGGAAAGCAGTGATCATTTCTGAGATTGGAGAAAATTCCTGTCTGATCCTTACTACTTATACATTAGTGTTAAATCTAGTCCATGATTAATTGGTTCTGTCATATTCTGTTTTTTTATGAATTGTGCATTTTTTGTAAAAGACAAGAGGCAGACTTGCCTCCTTGATTTTAGTCATGTGTCTGTAAATTCAATAAAGCAAATACTTTTACAAAAGTCTCCCTCTCCCTGCTATAACTTGTTACAGCAGTGGTACTCCCCTCATCATCTATGCCCCTACAACACACAAGAACAAAATAAAAATACCGCTAAAAAAAAAATCTCATTTTTTAGGTCAGAGCGATTTTTAAAAATGAAAAACCAGAACTCTTACGAAGTGGAGAGCCTACCAAATCTATGTAGGAGTGCTTTGCTTCTTGACCTCCAGTACAGCGTTCATGTCAGAGGTGCAGAAGCCAAAACTTCTCATCTGACACAGAGTGCAGAGATGTTGTCTCACAGCTAAGTTTTAGTTTTGTATGTAGGTTTGGCAAATGTCAAATTTAAATTTCATCTAGAAAAAAGAATCATAACCATAGTGTTGGTCTTCCTTTGGCTCACTGGTGAGGGTAGCCAGACACGTTCAGGTTTTGGGGTCTAACTGCCAAAGTAGGTCAAATCCACTGTTACCAGCCAGAACAGTGAAGATATCTGTGCAAAAGAAGAGAATCTTTCACCATGTTATAAGACTTATTGGGCTAGGAAATAATCAGAAAATTGTACAACGGTTTTAGGATCTAAAATAAAGATTACTGTTAGTTAAACTTGTTCAGCTAGCACGCCTTACGATGAAAGAATTTTATAACATGCAGTGTACTATCACCTTTACTTTGAAATCTTGCATACAAAATTAGGTTCAAAGCTACTGGGATATGGCCAGTTGTGCCATACTGTTAAAGTTTTAGATAAGGCACTGCGGTGAAGTATTTATTATTGGGTCTGTTGTTTTGTAGCCTGTTCATTACTTATCTAAACTGTGTAAAGAGCACACCAGGAAATTTTGTGAGAGGAAACAATACTGAGGGATTTAAATAATAAATAAAGTGTGCCAGAATTGTTTGTCCTGTGGATATGGACTGGAGAATGTGGGAAATGCAAAATACTTACAGCAAAATCAAGATTCTAATCACTGGGGAGAAAACTATTGTAAGAGACTTAATGGTAATAATAGCTGTAAATGTACAGTGCAGCATGGAACAATAAGATCATGCAATTTCGTGCATATGTATCGAAGACACTGCAGGAAATGGAAAAGAAAATATTTTTAACTATGCTATGTGGTTTTGCAAAACCAATGGCAAGGTGGGTTGCTTTTCTAGCTAATGTTGTGGGATGTTCACTTCAAATGCATTTTTTCCATTTTGTTGCGACATTAAAAACATTTCACTAGGATTTTGGCTAAACTGAGTTTTTGTCTGTTCTTGTAATCAGGTTGCAAAACCTATTGTGTTGTTTTGGTTTTTTCCCCCCTCAGCCAAATGAAATAAAACTGAACTGGATTTGAGTTATGGGTAAGGCTTTAGAATGAGTATGTGCTGTTGGCTTAGTTATCTAAGAGTGGAATAGTGGAAGAATGGCAGTATTGTGTCTGTGCATATATGAGGCAAACAAAGAGCAAAACTGGGAGAAATGTAATTGAATTAGGAGGTTGATTGGTCAAGAAAAGATTTCTGCAGCAAGTTGCAAGTCTTTGAGATAGATGACCTAAGAATGATCATTTGCCGTATATTCAGTACTCTAATTAAAATACTAGTAATGCTTCCAGGTATATGAATTCTTATTAAAGAAATGGAACTTGACAGTCTGCTGGAATTATAAATTCACAAGATTTAATATTTAGGAGTAACAGTGGATGTCGGATTTTCACTGTAGTAGCAGAAAATCAAAGCTTTTTCTGCCATTAATTTTATTCATTGCTGGCCACCTAACCACTCTATTACAAGCTGTCTTCGTAGTGATTTTATCCACAAAGGTGCCAAGTGGGGAGAACGGCCTAATTCTGTTTTGCAGTATGACAGCTTGCACTATTGTGTTTCATGTAATGTATTTGACTAGGATGGTGAAATGGAGTCAGATGGAGCAAGCATTGCTGACAAGCGGTAGTTCTCATACCTAAATAGACCCTAGACAGTGAGTTGGTAATAGGGAGAAAATTCTGAAACATGAAAAAGCTAACGTTTACCTGAAAGTGGCAAATGCTGTATTAGGAATCTGCTGATTGCTGATTTGTCTTTTCATCTAGGGAAGACTATTTGTCTTACAAGACCTGCAGATCACCGTGATAGTTTGTAATGTAGGATTCAGCCTAAAGAGCCTGTCAGTGCTGGCAGAAAAGTGTTGTGTTATCAGCATATTCTTTCACATGTTTACTCTAAAGAAATTTAGATTAAGGTACACAAGAATTGTTGCACATTTTAATAAACAAAAGTAGAAAGCATTTTGTATTAAAAAAAAAAACATATGGTTATGTTACTGTTGCTGTAAAAGACTTTAAAGTTTGTTTCCTGAAGTAAAGCACTATTAGCATAACGACTCAGTTTTGTGTATTCCCTGGAATAGGAATTTGAGTGTTCATAAGTCTGCCTTTCATGCATACAGCAAGGCCTTAGTATGTGATGTGTGGGTATGCAAATGCATTAGCACTGGTAATTCTTTGGGCCTTCATTATTATGTTTAAGGTCTTAACATATTAAAAAAAAAAACCAAACGACCAAAACAAAAAAACCCCACACAAACAAAAAAAACCCCCCAAAACCAAAAAGAAACCCCAATCTTTGAGAAGTAGTCAAAGGGAAAATGCAGTAAAGCTGGAGATGCCTATCTTGAAAAGATTTCTTTGAGTTTGTCCAAAAGAAAGTAGTTAAGAAAAATATTACCTGTATCCATTAAATGTTGCATTATTATTTGATGAATTAGAGGTATGCATTTGGAACTTAATATCTTCATTTAGAGAATAAGAATCTGATGCTATGGTTCCAGTTTATGGTTCCTTAGAAATGTAAAGCTATTTGACGACATACTTTGTTGAAAATGGAACTTAAACTAGATTCCTGTAACAGTATTCAGTGTTGTTTTTTTGCATGAGCTAGCTGTGGGTGGGATTGTTTTGTAAGAAAGTCTGCTGTTCTTAATCTGTCTTTTTTGTTCACTTTACTTGCATTTTTTAATTATGGTTGTATGACTGTATTTGTCCATTGTGTTTTATTTTGGCTTCTGAACTCGGGATGACTTTCCAATTAGTTTGCTAAATGTGAATGCAGCAGAAAACTCTTTTTAATGGTGTAACATCTCATTCTGCACAATAATAGTGAATTTGGCAAGTATTTAAACAAAAAGGGAGAGTAGTTTTGGTATGCCCAAAGGAAGATACAGACAGAAGATAATCAATGTATCCGTAGTGCTCAAGTGTTTGCTTGTCATCATTTTGATATGCTATGGTTCATGAATTTGCCTGGATCTGCTAGGAATCTCTTTCCTTCTAAATCAAGATATGGAAAACCCTGTGTCTGTTTTCTGTGAATATAGATAGGAGAAGAAACAGTGTATACAGAAAGCTATGACCAGTAATTAAAAAAAAAAAGAAAAGGAACAAACTAGGAAAATGTTTCAATTTAAGTTGGGTGGTCCAGAGGAAGATTGAAAGGATGTTCTGAATTTGGTTTCAGTTCCTTACCAGAGGAAAATATTGTATAACCAGAAATCACATTTTAATTGATGCTTTGTTTTGCTTTATCCTTAATTACAATATCCTGCTGGGTGTAGTTTTATCAGCAGTGCTTTTGAGATTGTGTAATGTTTAGAGAGGATTAGACTACGTAAAACTTTCCAAGTATGAGACTTTTTTTAAAAAGAGGAAATATGGTGTGAATTAACTGTAGTTTTGAAAAGGAACATAGTAAGCTTTTTTGGGAGGTTTAAAGCATGTATGATAAATATGTTCTTTGGTCTGTTTTACACTTTTTGTTTTGTTCTTGGGTGTTGGAGATGTGAATCTCTAGAAACTGCTTCAGAAGGTATGTAAAGGGAAAGTAAGGAAATATCTATTTGTGCTGAAGTTTTATATAGAATTTATACTCTGAAATAAGTCTAGGTAGTGTTTGAACACATGGGAATTTCTTAAAATAAACATAGCCATGAAGGGAAAATGTGATAATGACTTGATGATGATGAGTGTCTGCTGTTATGGGTCCAGTGAGATGCAAGTGCCAACACCCCAGCCTCTACACCGTGATCCAAATTGTAACGAAGGAATTTGGCAGCTCTGATGCCTTTATGTGAATGTATTACCATGGCTATGAAGATAAATAGTTCCAAAGTGGAAATACTAACAACTATTTAGTCATTTCAAAGCAGATTAGAAGTGAAAATAGGCATACTATAGGAACCAAGGTAAATAGGAAATATATCTTCTGAGTATGTGTGTTCCATTCCTGTTTCCCTGGGCTGGTTCTTCCTTTGAAAAATTAGTGTATTTAGACAGATTATATGTATTCCCTTTGTAAAGGTCACATCCCAATTTCTTAATTTCTTCCAACTTCCTTCCTGCTTTTCCTCCCCTCTGACTCAGCCCTGATTAAAGCCTAAAGCTTGCTGAAAGTTTTCTGTACTGAATTGTAGACTGGTGGGCTGTCTGATAATCATAAACTGTCTAATGAAGTGCAAGAGTTCAGATTTATTCTCAAGGGCAGGCTCCCCCTTGTGGGTGCTGAGCCGGTTACTTCCCAGCCTTCCATGAGCTTCCTAGCACTGCACTAACTTAACCTATAATTCCACCCTATTTTTTTTTAGTTAATATCTGTATATAATTCCGAAGTAATTTTTTGCTGGCCTGAAAACCCTTAACTCAGAAAGCAGATATTTGTACAGTGGGAAAAATATTGCCAGAACACAAAGATATTAACTTTTTTTGCTGTTCCTGTTTTTGACGCAAACCTGTCTGCTGCTTTTGGATGTAAACAATTCCCATATAAACTCAATATATTAGCTTTTTCTAAATGTGCTGCTTAGCTTCTTTGCTAAATAGGTTCATGTCCTGTAGTGGATGTCTACCATATGGTACTGATACCTGTGGTGAGTATCAGCACTGGCGGCTGGCAGATTATTTTTCATTAGGTTCTCCAGGTTCCTCTGCCAAAGATGAGAGGAGCTGTATTGCTTGGGTGGAATGAGACGTCTTTTGTTTGTTTTGAATGATGATGCAGGCTTTTGCAATGGAATCAGGGCCGTGGCAGAATTTAGAATTTCAGAATTTAAAATTCAGAATTTCAATGTTAGAATTTCAAACTGTGGTGAAGACAATTTTTCTGCGCTCTCCATTTGGCTGACTGTTTCTTGCAAGGTGTTTAATGCAGCTCACTGAGTTGACTTATTTACACAGGCTTAAGAGGCTTTTCTCCTTGCTCGCTAACCCAAGCTGAATGACTCATCTGAGATCAAGCTGTTGACAGAGAAGATGCTTTTGGAGCTGCAGATGGCACTGCCAGCATCTTAATGAAATCTGATGCCAAGGGAAGCATATGAAAAATGTAGGAAACAATACTGTAAACTGCATGTGAATCTTGAAAAATAGTGATGTGTCTATAGATGAAAGATGTACATTTTTTCATAGTGACAAGGAAATCAATCTTCCTCACTTTTCCACTTCCATCAGTGCCAGCTCTAGCCCTGAAGATTTCTTCATGGTCTACAGTTAATTGGGCTCATGAATCGATCAATGCAATGTCCTAGTATTTGGACATTGTCTCTGAAGTGGATGACAGTCTGGTAGTAATATGCTTACCTTTTGAAATTCAGAATCCGTCTGGTCCTTCCAGTTTCCTTTTTTTCCTATCACAGTACTAGTCGGTACTGTTATAATGTACATATATGGGATCCTGGCTGAGGGAGCTAAACTCTATAATTGTCCTTTGTCCTCAGTTTGTTTTCGTTACCTAAGTTGTTGTTTGCTGTTTTCATCCATTTTTCACTGTGAAATGTGTAAGATGACTCTGTAAGAAGGAAGTGGCAGATAATACCAACAAACAGTGCAGCCTGCATAGCGAACCAGAACAAGAAATTTGGCAAATTATATAACTTGCTTTGTTGTAAATGGTCACTTGAAAATGCAGATTATAATTCCCAGGAAAGTTGTTTAAATATAAAATATTTGTAAAACATTCCAGAGATTTCACCTTGCATGTCTGAATTATGACAGGCCTGACTTACAAAGTCATCATCGGATTTATATTTGGAGAAAGATGCTACGGTTTCTCCTGTTTTCGCAGACAGAGATTTTATTTGGCCAGCTGTTAGAGTTGCAGAAGTTTTTGTTTCTTCAGGAAATGCAAGCTTGCCAAACCTGAACCCAGAGTCACAGGACAGGGAATATTTCAGTACAGAAACTTGTATTTCCTCACTGATACAAACTCTGACTGTGTATTGCAATCAAACCCATAATTTGACAGTGTTCCAGATTAAGTTTCCTGGGCAGTCAGGAGGAGCTTTATGCTAGTCAAATCCACTTTTTAAACATCATGGATCAATGAAAGAAAAAATTGTGCAAAGAAATAGAGGATCATTTAATGGATAAGATATCAGCAATAATTTCTGATGACACTTGTTCTTGTATAACTTGTCAGAGTTCAGGGGATATCATGTTTAGTCATGCTTCTTCCATTCTCCAGTTATCAACTTCATCAAATTCTTGGGCGCAGTGAAAGCTTTTTGTCTTCTCAGTTTCTTCAGCATAATATTTCTCATCACTGTTCTGAACCTTGGTGTGACCTTACTTGTTGGTGACTTGCACTGTGATCTCAGGTAATAGACATCGTGATGTCTAGATTTCTGTCTTTTCTGCAGAAGATGACTTTTTCTCCTGAAGAATTTTCTCTTCTGCATTCTTAATGGAAAATCTGGTTAGTCTAGCTTTCTTTACCATAAATAATTCCAAGATCCTTTGTGTAAAAGAAAGTATTTTCTTATTTTTTCTATGGGAAGCATGCAGTAGAGGAGAAAAACAAAAATTACCTGCTGGCTTTGAAGACACACACGCGTGCTTATTAATACATATTTTTTTTTTAAACAAATAGAAATAATACCCAAAAAATAAACATGTTTTTTAAATAACTATAGGAGATTTTTACGTGTAGCTTTCCTAATTGCAGAAAGGTAACCATGACATTACTTTTTGTTCCTTGTGCATGTTAATGGCTTTAATTTAGTAGATTTGCTAAATGTGTCTATCATTGTGTTAAAAATTTTAATTACTGAGGTTTGTGAAACTGCTCCCAAATACAAGGGGTATTTGTAGAAAGCTGGATAGATTGACAAGTGATTGACAGGGTAAACAGTCCCACTGTGTTCTGATATCCCATGCTGTGGTGCAATGCTACAGATACTACATAAAACTCGGCAAGTAGCTGCAATCCAATTTTTATTAAACTCTTAGTGCCGGTGTATCTTAACATTATTGTTAATTAGGAAACTAAATGTACCACTGTTATATCATAACCTATTAGTGATATATTTGTCTGTATTAATAGAAGCAGTGTTGGCAAGAGGAAGTTCAAACATTGCATTTTCCCATATTTGTTTCTGATAACTTCGTTCTCCTATTCTTGTCATGTGAAAAATCATTACATGACAAAAGCCTTGTTTAGTATAACAACTGTAGAGTAGCATCTATAGTCCTAATCTGCCACCAAAATAAGACCCACCTAGAAAATAACTATCAAGTCTATGTAGCTCTTAACGTTCCCTAAAAGAGCCAGACACAGTTTCACCTTCCTCTCATCCTCTTCTCACCCTCTCCTTCCCCCTGCCTCTCTCTCTGCCACACACAGGAGGGAAAAAAAAAAACCCACAACAAACCCACAAAAAACCCTCTGGAAAGACAGATACCTTCATTGGTTAACCCTGAAGATCTTTGCTTTATAGCATGAAGGCAAGATTGGTAAGTCCTAGGATCTGGGGATCACCATGACAAATACTGTGTTTTGCAGCTGAAGATGATTATTGCAAGTTATCTTTCTTTGCCCAACTTAAGACATTTTGATTGTGGTTGATTAAGATAGTGACCTGCATAGTGGACATTGCCCTAAAAGTGTAGCTTTTGTGGTTGTAAGTGTTAAATGAGCCAGCATAGACGGGGGAACTCTGAGCATAGTGCAGAACTTATAGCTGCAAATGTTGTTATGGCTGAGTGAAAGGGAAAATGGATTTTTGGAATGAAATAAAAACTTTCTTTATACAGTATATGCTACTACCTTCCATTGGACCTGTCCGTTACCTTCCCCAAGTGCTTTGTCAAGTAGCAGCAAAATCTACAGAATTGGGTCAGGCTCATTCTGCTGCCTCCTAGGAAATTGCTGAGCAACAGCAGAGATGTCTGGAGCTCTCAGGAGGATGGGGGACCCAAGTAGAAGGTGAAAGAGCAGCACACTAGCCTTCAGGCCCCCCTTTCCACTCCTGAAGAAGCAAGGATGTTTCTGGCAACTGGGAAGAGGAAGGCAAACTCTCCTTTTTTCAATTACTTCTCTGCTGGAAATAGTTTACGAGCTCTTGAAGAGTTTTTAGAGCAGACATTTCTAGAGAGAAATGAGGAGAAATACTAGCTCTCTTCCTGAAGGTCATTGTTGGGGAAAACTAGCTCTTCCATTTATATTGCCTTTTGGATATGTTGGGCCTTGTCTTCGAATGTTTTTGATCCACTATTCCTACTTCCTCAGATACAAGGTTGTAGTAGTTGTAAACACCAAGAAAGAAGAGGGTGACTGAATAAATTAATGATAATAGGGTAAGGGACATTTCACAAGAGATATAAAATAGAAGAGACCAATAAAGAAGTTACTAAATTGAGAATTGACTAACTTATATGTGGCAGTTAAGTTATGGGTGTATTTTTTATGCTTTGGCAAGAGTCTCAGTGTCTTGAGTACTTTTTACTTTGGAAGTAGGTAGTCGGAGAATTTTTATTCAAGCATTGTTTATTTGAATCTTTCATAACAGAACCGAGTATTTTAATGACAAAATTACTGTTTCCTGTAATAACCTGACTTGCAAAGGTAAATGTTCCTTTTGCAGAATCTAAAAATCCCTCGTGAAGAAAATTCCAAAATAAGAGGAGGCTCCAGAAGCACTTTTTGTATAACTTTTTCCAGCTTTATGTGCATTAATGCCTCTACCATTCAAACATGTAACTTAATATGAAAATAACTGAATTTGCAAAAGGTTTTAGGCCAAGTGCTGAGTTATCTGTAACCTGCAACAAAGAAACTTAGGAACTAGCAACATTTTAAAAAAATGTATGTGAATGCAGAAGATAGAATTAGTATGGGAAATTTCTTGCACTTCAGAACGATACTGAAAATACTACTAATACTTGACACTATTTGATTTGTTTGCATTGGGCATCTAATTGGTAAATGAATTCAGAATTCACAAACTGGGTGAAATTTAAAAATACTTTCAGAAACTATTTTGAGTTAATAGAATGAGGTTGCCTGATACATTGTCATGACAAGCTGTTTTCTGAATGAAATAATTTGCTTTATTTCTTTTAGATTACAGAATATTTTAGTTCTAGAATTTGTAAGCTAAAAAGTGTTCTTCAGGACTGCGTTCCTCATTCAGTGCTATTTTTGTAGCCTGTATTTTCGCCTGTGGAAAAGGTCTAATAGGCAGTAACTGGTGTTCTGTTCTAAAATAATAAAATTGTCCTACGATTTTATCACCAGTCCTGTTAATTGCATGCATTAATGTAAAATTATGTTGTCTCTTAATGTTCAAGTAAATACCTGCCTGATTTCTAATGAAAGTATTTTTGTTGTGCAATAGTTATTTTAAGTGTTTTGTGGGAAGGTAAATTACTAAATTACAGTAGTATTTAATTGTCTGATGACTTGCATTAATCTGCTGTTAGTTTATTCTTTGTGCTGTAAAAATACCTTTAATAAAACATGACTTTAAAACTGCATTTTTTTCTAGTGGAGCATTCTAAGATTCATATGTAGGTCGCAGGTTTTTGGGAAGAAATGTCCTGAATTCTAAAGCAAGGTGCATAATAAAGCAGATTATTGTAGTTGCCACTGAAGGAACAGCTTGGGTTGAAGGAAAAAAAAAAAGGTCAAAAAAAGTCATTGCATTTCCTTCTGCCTTCAGGGTTCCCCATTTCCTCCTGCCTATTCCAGAGGCTAATATACCTGCCACCTTTCTGGAAGTCTAGGGGTTTCCTGGCAGCAAAAAATCTCTTTGCAGACCTCGCTCTAAATTTAGTTTTCCTCACCTCTATCTCCTGATCCGCTACTGCTATCTTATTTCTGCCAATCTATGCTTTGAGTTAGCTAACTAAGTTAAACTATTTTCTATATGTATTTGTGAAATCTGGCCCTATCTGGGAGCAATCTGTTCTCAGAGATCCAGATGAAAAGGGCAAGGCTGGAAGGGTCATGTCATAAAAGCTTCTTTCTGACTCCTTAAATGGATTTAAGGAGATGGAAGCAGAGACAAATGGGCTGTCCCGTACAGTACATTACTTAGATGGTGGCAAAGACAGCTTGATCAATCTAAATGATAGTGACATATTTTTAAAATAAATTGTGGAACTCAAATATTTCAAGTGAGTTTGGTAGCTCTAGTCTACTTATGTTTATGTGCACGTCTGCATTTCTGCTTGAAGCTTAGTAGTGCAGTCAGGATGAGGGTAAGGCTGCTGAGAACCTATGTTGCTGCTAAGTTTTTCTCTTCAGTGAGATGCAGCATAATGTTTTTCACATGTTTATGTCTTAACAGAGTAAGGCTATGTTGCACTCCAGTAAACAGATATACAGTCATTGGCATCAGTAGTTTATGCCCTACTTTTAAATGTGTGTTGTGTGGGAATGTGACAGGAAAACTGGCCTTTTGGATAAAGGTAGGACAATGGATGTGACCTATGTACCATTTGTTATTTGTTCTGTTTCCCATGGCATTCTCGCAAATGTTATAAGGAAATAGGATTAGATAAACCATTATCAGCTATCCTTCTAGTTGAAATTTCTCTCTTGGGAACACTTACCAACCATTCATTGTTCGGCTGAGAAGGCATCTCAAGTGCAGTCCTAGATCCACTTATGTTTTAACCACCTGGGTAATGGAGTTGGCCTACCTTTGTAACATACGAGGATGAGGCCATGGGGGTGGTGAGTGGATGCTGCGAACACCTTGGTTGAAATTGGAGTTTATGATGTCTCTGATGTATTGGATAGATGATCTGAAATCAACTTATAAAATACAGTGAGGACTAGTGTTGAGAAGGAGAAATGAAATGCAGAAAGCATAGGCAGGTAGCATGGCAAAATACAACTTGTGAGTGGTTTGGGGGTCATAGGATAAATTGTAGGTCATAGTTCTGTTGCAAAAAAGGCATATGCTGTCTATGACCTACTAAAGGTCCTGCTATACATAAGACACTGGATGTGATTTATCATCTTCTGTTTGGTGCTCATCTGTGTCTACTTTGGGGAACTGTTTTTAAGATTGTAGAAAAATGAGTCTGGAAAAAGACTATAAATAAGTACTACAAAATTTAGGAAAAGTAGCTTGTGAGGAAAATCTTGTAATAGTTGGGTTTGCTAGAGGGGAGAAGACTGGACAGTAAGAAAAGGATGTTCCAAATTTTTAGCAACTAATTGTTTTTTCCATTTCTCGACAGCAACTTCATTTGGAGTGATGAATTTAGGTTGAAAACTAGGAAACACTTTCTAATGTCTGCATTAGTGAAAGGCTACCAGGGATCTTGGAAAATATACTTCAGTGGATATTTTAAAGAATGGGTTGATAAGCATCTGGTAGTGGATGGTTTAGCTATAAACTGATTCTGAGGCAGAGTGATGCTTTCCCAAGACAAGCAGTAGGAGACCTTTTCAACATATTTTTCTGTAATTGTAAGAAAACTGTAGTAATTCTAATAATTATTGCTGATGTTACCGTATTTAATATGAAATCATATTTAATCATACTTAATATGAAATACTTCCTTACAAAACTTGGTTAATTCGCAGATGAAATCTTTTAGATGATAAACCATTTTTCTTCCTTCTTTTCAGTTTCATCTTGCTAAGCCACAAAGTAGGTTATAGAAAAAACTACATTATTTACACTATTGTGACTTCATTCCTATTGCTCTTGTTAATAATGTAACAGAAGAACACAAATTTATTTCTTGAGCTGTTAAAGGCTGGGTCTTGACCAGCCTTTTTTTCCTCTCAATGAACTGTTCTTTTTTTGATCTGCATATAAGTTACAGCGTCACTGTATTAGGGGCTCTGATCTATCATATTTTAATTCTGTTGTTGAATACATGAACTACTACACTTCTGAAGTTGTAATTGTTTAGTGGGTGGAACATTTCTTTCATAGATTGTAACTATGAAAAGCTATAGAATGGCTTTTGACAAAAGGTAAAAATAGTGTTCCAGCAGCAATAGTAAAGTTAGGTGGCCTTTCAACCCATTCATCGAGCTCCTGCTTTTGGCAGAGAAAACATCATTAACAAAGAAAAATGCATTTGTATGCAGAGTAGTGCAGAAATGCAAGCCTTCTGAAATACTTTAATAGCGGGGGAAAAAAAGTGTGAAGGTGGAAAGAAAGGCTTTATTAAAAAAAAAAAAAAGGCTTAGAATTTTTTCCTGAAATTCCTCAGCTATGCCTGATTTAAAAATTTCTACTAAAGTTTATATTTTTCTACTATTGCCTTTTACATTTTATTATGACTGGAAAACACGTATCATTTAAATTGACATTAGAACTAAAAAAAAAGGTATTCAGTTGTTTTCATATCTACTGACCTCTTTCTTTTAAAATATCACTCCCAAATAATGCAGTGTGTGTCAGTGAATATTTTCAGATAGTTTTTGGGTTGTTGTTAGTTAGCTCAAGGATCTGGCAGTTTCTGTAATTGGAAAAGAAAAAACAAACAAAAAACAAAACACAACATCCCCGCTCCCCCCAAAAAAACCCAAAACCCCCTACAAAACCCCCTGTTCATTTATGTCTAGAGTATTTGTATTTGTATTTATTTCCAGTCTACAGTATATTTCATTGTGAGACATGCGGATGTATTATGTTCTTTCCCAAGTGGTTTTGAAGTGTAATATATTTCTGTTATCTGTTTCAGATTATTTATGGATCAACATGTAGGACTATTTTCAGAAGAGCAGAGAACTCAATTTCCCCCATTAATTTCTTCTGTTTTCTAAGTACATTAATTTCTTTCTTTCTTCAGCAGTTTTACAACTTTTCCTCTCTTATTGGTTTCATTGTCTGAACGTTGATTTTAAACTTTTTAGGATGCTGAAACAGAGGTGTATTGTACCTGTCTCATGCGCTTCAAATAACATCTTTTTTACAGCAACCATGGCATTAAAGCTTTAATTATGGTTTTTTCTTGCATTGTGATTCTGATATCTTCTATATTAGTATGAAATAATCCTGTTTTCAATTCTTATTAATTATTTGGGGTTATGATCTCATCATTGCATTTTGTCGACAAAATACCTGGAAAGATAGAGTAATCTCCTTGGCACCTTGTTTCAACAGTAATGTTTCTACTTTGTTGTGAGAGAGAGTTACTATGATGGGAGGGATTGTCTGTGTTTTAGTCAAGTAGTTGGCTATTGCTAGAACATATTTACATCTTCTGTATACTTCTGGGATTTTGATTATACTTTCCTGAAACGTAGAGGTGAGGGAGAATTTGTGGTCATCTGTGATATGGAGTAAATAGACCAGAGGTGATGTAGCAGAACTGAAACAGAATACACTGATCTGGGATCACGTGTTTCTAGTCTAAAATGGCAAAAGAAGAAGTCACTATTTACATGCTACACTGTAGGATTTTCGTAGAAGTGGAATAGCTTCAGGACTTTCCTAAGGCAAGGAGACTAAACGTTTCTTCTTCGAGGCTGTTTATAACAGTCAAGATGCAGGGTTTTCTGAGATGTTTCACTACTTAAAGAATCTAAAGCAAATTGAGTCAAAGAATGTGACACAATGTTTTACTGTGTAATCTACAAGATTGGGTCCATGCTCCTCAGCTTTTTCAAGACTGGGATGATTCTTGACATGAATAAAGGCAGAAGTGTTGTTGTATGATATATTACAGGTAGTGTGGTGCCTACAAAGTTGAAGTGCCAACTGAGAATGATTTAGGTTTGCAGTTTGCACCTACATGCCTAAATTTTTCTTGAAATCCCATATTTTTATGGATTTAACTTCTCGCAAGTGTTGAGTAGGTGCCCGTGTTTCTTAGGAACTTGCAAGTTGGCAGGGAGCGATTTAAGAAAAACAGTAGGAAATGCTGAGGGCAGCTGCATGGCTTAAGCCTTCTCCCTCCAAACCAGCTGGGTGACTCCCTCTCCTCTGCTTTCTTACTGGTGTACTTTCTCTTGATGTTGGGATAGCCAGGCTTTTCTCACAAGAAACAAGAGAAAGCTAAACAAAAGTTATCTTAACAGGATAGATGGCTTCTTAGATTTACTCACTAGATAAATAGGACATTCCCATTGAAAGCTTGTTTTTAGATGTCCCCATATCTTGAAGAGACACACCATGTGTGCCAGGACATTGTTCTGTGCACATACTCGATGGTTGGGAAATAAGTTCTCTTAATGTTTGATTTTGAAAAAGTTCCACTTCACAGCAAAAATGTAGCTGTGGCTGCAGCATGGTTTTAGTCCTGCTTTCTGACATTGCAATACCATTGGTAATTCCCCTCTCCTTCTTTTCTCCATTCCTTCTACTGAGTATTTGGTTGCTCTTGCAGAGTAAAGTAGTTTGTAAAAGAGGACTGAAATTTAGCTCAGAAGCAGCCTGTTGGTTAGGGCAACCTCCTGGGATGAAGAACATCTAAGTTTAAATAACTTTTTGAAAATGGTGATGTGAGAATAACTGCATGGCCTCTCCAGACACTAAAATCAGCCTGGATACTGATCTGTTCCTTGAAACAGAGTGATCTTCTTATGCCTAACTATATTTTGCACAATATTGGTAGTTTGGGGAGGGAGTTGCTTCATTTTGTCAGGCATTAGTATGGGTGCAAGTATCTGAACGTTAGAACTTAGGTGGCTTTGTACATAAATGCCCCTATCATAGAGGTTTTAGTTGTGTAGAGGGTTAGGTTGCAGCGGAGCAGGAAATTTGAAGATATCAGTAACATCTGAATATTGATACTTGGAACTAATTTTGTGGATTTAGCTCTTGATGTTTCTTACTAATTGACATTATTCTTTAAAGCTCAGCAGTTGGAGTCCTTTTGTACTAGGAATCTTCATTATTTGATTATTAACATTAAAAGAGCTTTTGCAGTTTGTCAGGTTAGAAGCTTTAAATAGCTAAAGATGATGCCATCTTCATGTATCATACTATTAAGATACCCAGATTCCTGTCATACTCATGTTCATTTATTGAGATGAAATGGCACTGGTATCTGTGGAGTTCATGACTTATTAAAATGTTATCATACATTCATCAGCTCATGGAAGAATATATTTTAAGAGAAAAATCTCATGATCTAATAATTCAGAGCTAGATTTGTTGTACAGGAATAAGTTTTTGTCCCATATTTAATAAGAACATTTCTCAAAGAAAACTTAGAACTTATTTATAATAACAGTTCACTCAGTGTTTTTATACTACTAATAAAATGCTGGTATTTGACAGAGAGCTTTCAGGTGCTAGATTTATTAAGAGCTTTTTTCCCCCTTTTTTTTTTTGAAGGCTAGTTTTGGAAGAAGGCCATTTTGAATTTTATGAGGAGAAATTTGTTATAGTCAAGCCAAGATGTAGTATCTGTGATGCAGTGTTAGAAATAGAACCACTAGCAAAAGTGTCTTAGAGTATTTTTTAGGAATTGAAAGGGGTTTTTTAAAATATATATTAGAAATAACTTTAAGTATCTGAGATTTTGTATGGAATTAAGTGTCTGAAGTTTTTTATAATGTCTGAGGACTTACAGAAAAGGCACAGAGTTTCCCTCTCTCCTTCCCCCCTCACAATTTTTTAGTGCTTTTTAATTAGCATCACTAAAAAAGACATCAGAAAAACAGGGACCAATCCTGACACTTGATTTGTGCATTTCACAGGTAGCCTAATCTGGAGGGACTTCAAAAGTAGGCAGCAGCTCCCATCCTCACTCAGCACCAACTGTTCCCTCGGTGTAGCTCTCCATTAAGTTCTGTGTTTAAATTGCAGTTCCTTCTGCTTATGTGAGTGAGTTGGTCCATACGTGTCCACCTTCATACATAATAACTCTCTTTATTAATGCAAGCATTCCTACTCAATGTTGTATCAATGTAATTTTTCCTCCCAAAATTGGAAATACCATTCTCTTCACAAAGGATAATGTTTCTGAATGTAAGTACTGTATCACGTCTGGAATTTTTATGGCTGTGTGGGATAACTGTGCAGAGCCAGTTAATCCAGAAATGGGTTGATATTCACACGTTTCAAAGCAAAAGCTATCTTGGGCTTTGAAAAGCTAGCTTTTACACTGAACAGTTAATTATGCTACTACTACTTTGGACTTGTGCTGTGCCTTTCATCCCGGGATTTTCAAGCGTGGAAGCAACATTAGCCTCACAGCATCCATGTCATTGATGTAGGTAACAGTAATAAATCACTTTGAGGCTTGGTTTACTTTTCTTGTAAAGTAGGTAAATGGACTTGTCCAAAGTATAAAGACTTAAGCATCTGATCAAGAACAGCCTACAGTCCTGATTCTCAGCTTCCATCTGTATAACTTCATGATATGTATGTTCTCAAAGAAAGATTTTGGCACTTTCAGAGGCTGGCTGAGTTGATCTCCTTTTGATCTGAGTTGATCTCAAACAAACTTTGGGGTATCTCTACTTCTCAGGTATTGAAAGCACAGCTTCTGGTACTTCAGCTCCCAGCAGTGGGAAAACTGTATTAGACTACACACAGATGCATTGATTTTGTCTGCTTTTTTGTTAGTGGAAGCATTTGTTAAAAAACAGCAACCAATTTAAGAAGTAAGCCAGTTGACATGTTGCCTGCTTAGACCACCAGAGTTGCCATGTTTAACAAGCAGTCCCAGTGGGTTCATGCCTGGAAAATGGATACATCCCTTAGCAGGACTTGACAAATGGCAGCTTGTCATAATATTGATTCTCTAGGTTGGTTCATTAAAAAAGAGCTTTCCGATGAATAGATGGCGGTTAGTGCCACACCTGAAAATTCAGAATTAATTTAGTTCAGTAATTTATTCAGCTTTCTAGGTTAAATTGTAGTGATTTGCAATAGGTATTTCTGGATATATTGCACTGACTTGAACTGTACATATTTTGGTATCTTAATAGGAATTTTTTAGGTGTTATATAAATAATGTGGGTGTTCATTCTGGTACTATTTGGATATCCCTATGCCACCAGAGATGTGATGTAAATTTCACCCTTACTGACACATGCCCCTTTCAGTGCCATTAGAATGTAGATTAGTTGCACATTTTAAGAGATTTGAGTTTATAGGAAGGTTGAGGATAGTGCCTTTTCAGCATTTTGCTGGTTCCAGGTAGGTATCTTAAGGTATTGTCCGATTACGTTTTCTTGTGAAGTGGTGGTAATTTGGCTTAAATAATGTGCTTATCCTCATTGGAATTGCATTGCACATACACCCTTTGACAAAAAAAAAGGGCAAAAAAGCAGCACCAGACAAAACCCCCTCTTTTTTCAGTAGGAACAAACTGAAATGATATGTTGGTAGGATACTGTTATTTTGGCTGATTCTGTTTCTTTCTCTGGAACATAAAAAAAACAGTTGTCCTCTGCAAGACTGCCCCTCAAAAAAATAACACAATACCCAGAGCATTTTGGGGTAAAATGAGTGGTTTAAGCGTAGAAGTACAGTAGGTGGAAAAGATATGCTTCAAATCCAATGCCATGTACAGAGACAACCGTATGAGAAAACACCTGTGTCTCATTCTAGTCAAAGATGAGTGTGTTTGGTCTGAGAGCTTGTCTTTGTTTCTCTTCCTATGAAACAATTAACTCAGAATTTTTAATTTATACTATTTACTTTATTCAAAAATGCTATCAAAATTATTTTCAGTTATTTGTAACTTTTCAGCATGACATGATGAAGCCTAGTTTAATGGAAATATTGTAAGAGACACATTTGCTTTTCAGAGATCACTGTCACTTGTATTTGCCAATGGAAAAATGTATGTACTAGAGTCTGCTATAAAGTCTTGCTTTAGGTTAAGAAAAAATACATAGAAGTCTGAGAAATGGTAGAAATACTAACTTGCATAATACTTAGTAGTCTTAATATAACTACTTTCTTATAGCTAAATTATAGCTAAATGTGTGTCCCACTGTCAGATTATTTCAGATTGTTCAATTAGTAGGAAGTTGTGCAAGTAGATGAATAATTGTTAAACTCAGTAAATACTTGCCATTTCTCTGCCAGGTGATCTGGATCTATTTCAGAATGAGCAAGATGAGTAATACCAAAGCCTAGAAGTTTTCTGAGAGCAGGTTGTATATCTGGTCTGGCTTCCAGCCTTCTGCTCTGCTACATGCTAGAGATTCAGTACCTCCCTCTGCAGAAATTTGCATGCTTTTTTGCATTTTTAATTCAAAATTTTTTAAAAATGCTGCCTTCAAATTATTTTGATTCAAAATCCTCACTTCTGTAGTGTTGTCAAGAGCACAATACAAGTAAGGGCATACGTGAAGAGTAATAGGAATTTTAAAAAGGTTTTAAGGGAATGGAAAAAGGAATTGTCTGTCAGTCTGTCATTCTTACTCTTAAATTTTACTCTTTTCCTATGTTTTAATGGGAATGCATTATTTCTGTGTGTCAGATCACAGCTGTGGATGTTTTATAATTTTAGTGTTAAAACTTGTAAATGGATATGTATCTTTATGCCTTGTAGTGTTGTGTGTCAAATCAAGGAAACTGTTGAAGTTCTTTAAAAAAAAAAAAAGAGGGAAAAAAGTTGTAAATACTGTCTAGATAAAAATTATGTGATTCATGTTGTCTTTTATTCCAGTCTTTTTCTTCAACGGGTTATTCCTGTGATTACAGTTATTTATAGTGGTTTTGATTGTACAGTCATAAATATTGAAGATCTGTCTGGACACTAGGTACCCCAGACCAGAAGAAGGATGTGTTTCCCTGTATTCATAACTGACAAATTCAGTTTATCAGGTGGAATTCTTGTGGAGTTGTAATGCAGAAATTTCCTTTTGACCAGCTGTAGGCTGTGCTAATTTGCATGCATGGAACATGAACTCAATTTGTTATTGGCGTATTCAGGGTCAGGTTCTTATGGGTGTATGTGGCTTGAATCTTTCCTTTTGGCTCTGGCTGTTGTAGAATCATAGAATAGTTTGGGTTGGAAGGGACCTTTAAAGGTCATCTAGTCCAACCCTCCTGCTGTGCTCAGGGACATCTTCAACTAGATCAGGTTGCTCAGAGCCCCGTCCAACCTGACCTTGAATGTTGCCAGGGATGGGGCATCTACCACCTCTCTGGGCAACCTGTGCCAGTGTTTCACTACCCTCATCGTAAAAAATTTCTTCCTTATATCTAGTCTGAATCTACCCTTTTGTAGTTTAAAATCATTCCCCCTTGTCCTGTCGCAACAGGCCCTGCTAAAAAGACTGTTCCCGTCTTCTAAGCCCCCTTAATGTACTGAAAGGTTTCAATAAGGTCTCCCTGGAGCCTTCTTTTCTCCAGGCTCAACAACCCCAACTCTCTCAGCCTTTCCTCATAGGAGAGGCGTTCCATCCCCCAATCATTTTTGTCGCCTTCCTCTGGACCCGCTCCCAACAGGTCCATGTCTTTCTTGTGCTGAGGGCTCCAGAGCTGGACACAGTACTCCAGGTGGGGTCTCACCACAGCAGAGTAGAGGGGCAGAATCACCTCCCTCGACCTGCTGGCCTCGCTTCTTTTGATGCAGCCCGGGAAACAGTTGGCCTTCTGGGCTGTGAGCGCACATTGTCGCCTCATGTCCAGCTTTTCATCCGCCAGTACTCCCAAGTCCTTCTTGCAGGGCTGCTCTCAATCCCTTCCTCTCCCAGCCTGTATTGATACTGGGGGTTGCCCTGACCCAGGTGCAGGACCTTGGACTGTGTGCAGACCTGTACACTCTGTGCATATGCAGATGAAGGGGAAGATTAAGAGATGTATAGTAATTACTGTAACTTTAGGATAAGAATCTTTCTCTTGGCCTGTGTCACCAGCAGCCAGGTAATGTGTTGACTCAGTTGTAGTGCATAATTACTTGGAAGAGTCAGACAATTTTTCTTACTAGGTTGAGAATTTAAAAGATAATTGTAGTGTTCATTGCATGACTAAAATCACATTATAATCAAAATAATGCCTTCACAATTGTATGGATATATGTGTGTGTATCCACACACAGTGTTCATTGTATTCCAGGAAACACAGCATCTCTTAACAGTAAGTGTGTCTCTACGTGCCTTTTTCACATTAGGGTCAGTTAACATGTGACCAAAATTTTCAGAATTACTAGTGACTTGGATATATTGCCATAAGTCAATTTATATTCAGTCAATATAGCATAAAACTGAAGAGAACACACAAATGGGAAGCGGGGAAGTTATGAGAACACGTTTCAAATTTAGAGGCTAAGCAGCTCAAAAAACAATTAGAGGAAAAAAAATAAAGGATGAGAAAAAAAGAAAAAAAAAGGTTAATTCTACTATATGCAGATAAAAAAATTCACATTTTCAGTCTGACATATGCGCATTTTGATTAAAACCATCTAAGAAGTGCTCTAGAAACACTAATACTTGAAGGCGGTTTGGTCTTTTAAACATTATCAGATTTTTTTGGCAGATGCCTCCATTTGAAGTTCAGAGATCCTTTTATATTAAATAGTAGGTGCGTAATTAGAATGGTTTAGAATTGGAGGAGTTTCAGTGTAAGCAAAGAGGAAACTTAAAAATTTTAAGCTATTCATTTTACTTTGTGTAATGTCTTAAAGCAGTAAATGTTGAGGATGAAACAATTTCAGTTTTTTATTGAATCAGTACTAGCACATGAACATTAAAATGGAAATCACTGAGAATAAAACGTGTGTGAACTTATGCACATTTATTTATAAAGTAATGATTTACTTTATCTTTTTTACATTACATGATAAGCAATCTTGTTTTGTGATTAACTTATTATCTATTTTAATTAAATGTTTACATTTTTATCAAGCTAAACCATATTTCATTTGTGGCTTATACAATGCCATTATAAAGTATGTTTGAAATAAAGACTTGCTTTATGAAGGCAGAGTAACAAGCAGAGTAACTATTTCTTCACCATCACTGTGGGGTGCTCTGAGTACCATTAGTTATTCGGACAAGAACCATATTTCAGGAGTAATACTTTGCGTTACTTTAGAGGAATATGTTTTCTATAAGTATTTTATCATTGAAAGAAAGGAAATATAATCTTACTTTGATATTATACCAATTTAGGAAGGAAGTGAACAGCATAATTATAATAAAGATAACATTATAGTGAAGTAAACTGGAATTTACTCATTTCTGTTGTGATCAAGTTCATTTTTTCCTTTTTTAATCTGTTTGTGCGTAATCTCTGTATTATACATTTTGCTGCTCTTCAAAAAAGTTCCAAGTAATATTTAAGGCTAATTGCTTAATACAAAATCAAACAAAAACAAATAAGTTTAGATTTATTAACTGTTGTGTGAATCCTGTCCTCAAGTGATAAAGCAATCACAGAATTTATAGGTTAAATCAGGCCTTTAGCCCAAAGCAGACCAAACATTGAATTTGGAGCAGGTGGCTCAGGGCTTTGTCCAGGCAGGTGCTGAGGACCTTCATGACTGGCCATCCCACAGCCTCCTGGGGCAGCCTGGACCAGTGCTTCACCAGCCTTTTCCCCAGAGGCCTTGCCTACACAGATTTTAAAGAAACTACTTATTCATTGAAAGTCATAGTGCTCAAGTGACATACCCTGGTTAAGATTTGCCCTAATTTCATCTGCCTAGCTATTAATCTGTGTGTGTCATTTCACTTTATAATAATTCAGTAAAATGAATTGCTATAGCATGATCAGGGAACCTGCTTCCTCCCCTGCAGCAGCAGTATGTCTCTATTAATGCATTTTATATTTATTGATCAATATATCACTCAATTTGGAATACTGTAGAGTTTAATAAACCTGAACTGAGAAGAATGAAATCCATTCAGAAATTTTTCTCCTGCTATTTTTCTATTCCTTGGTATGGAACTGTGTGACTTGAGTCTTTTGTTCATTTAACACTGTGGACTGCTACTTGAGTTCTGATACAAAGTTCAAAGTTGTTATGAACTGAGAAGACTTTATACCTTTACTTTCAGATTTTTATTTGCTTTAAACTGCATATTGAAATAAAATCATTCAGATTTACCAGAGACATGGTTGCGTTCCTTATCAGTGATTAAATGTGCTAGCATTGATTCTATTTTCTTCATTACTTGCTTATCAGTTGCATTTATTGCATCATTTGCTGTGGTGCCTGTAAGTCATTATTTCGATACATGAGTGCACTATGAGCCAAAATCCTAAACTTATGTGTGTGTAGGCTGAATTTGAGATGAGGCAGTAAGGAAAGCCTCTACTTTATGAACGCTGTCTTTAGATTTTTGTCCAGGACACATCAGCCAGGGTGGGGCTGGGGTCTTCATTTAACAAAATTCTGAGCTTAGAATAGAGAAGATACCTTTTCTTGACTTGATGATGGCTTTCTGATTCCCCTTCATCCAAGAGACGGTGCATGTTCCAGCTTTTACTCATGGTCGGGTGCCAGTTGGCATCAACAGGTCCAACTCATTAGACTTTGGGATACTGTGGTTATTTCCATCCTATTCTTTCTCCTACCAACTTGTCACTTTGCTCCGTGGGTACTGGGAAGAGTCATGCAGTAGTTGTTTCCATTCAGTATCTTTATTGAGCTAGTTTGGGGGCTTGTGCCAAGGAATACATTAGTGCTACAAGGATTTTTTGCTCTTCTGCCCTGCGATGTGTCTTGATTGATGTGTGCCCATATTGTTTACTCTCTTCACAATTCAGTTTTTCATTTCAAAGACGTTCTCATGTAAAACGTCTTGTATTTGTCTATGCCAATGCATATGGAGGAGCTTGTTGCTCTTTCTCCTCTTGTCAGGAATAAATGGTTGTGCTGAGCATTTAACAAACCCCTGTAGGTTCCTTTTCACACTATTGCCAGTTCAGTGGACAGAACTTTCTCTAGTTCGAAGAATTAATATCAGGTATTTGATAGATACTAAAATAACAGGCAGTTATGTTATATGCATTTTCCAACAGAAGCGTTTTTCCTATATCATTTTCTAGTGTGTAAGTTCAGTGTAGTCTCCCTCACCTCCTTCAGAGATCAGCATACTAAAATGAGGTCACACTTCCCTAAATGCCAACATGAATTAACCAGTTTAATTTTGCTTCCTCTTGCTATTGTTGAAAATTTTTAAATTTTGACCTGTCTTCTCGCTGTTGTAAGCAATTAATAATTCTATTGAGGTGCAAAGGAGGTATCTGTACTACCGCTGCATCTCAGTTTTATTTCTGATTGAAAGAGATTGGGAAAGAGAAGTACATTTATTCACACAATTATTGAAGAAAATGTTTTAAAAGGATGGTAGGAACACTTGGAGGAAAAAATGCATCTTACTACAATTCTGTTTAAAGTCAGACGAGTGAAAATTGCTGTAGTATAGAATTCTCTTTTTAATATTTACTTTTATTTTTAAAAAACTTGATTTTTTTTTTTCCATGTTAACAAGTAACTAAAAGATTAATGAATACAATAGAATTCAGGCAAGGAAGTGAAGAGTTAGTAAATCTAAAGATAATTACAGAAATTTCCTAGAAAGACTTTTATCAGTTCATGTGTTTTAGCCCTTTTCCTTGTTACTCTGAGAAAGTTAATAGGCTGCTTAAAGACAAAAGAATGGGACTCCTTAGGTATATTGAAGTGGAACAGTATAAAGGGGAGTATCAATGAAGCAGGCAGTACCTCTTTACAGAGCGTTTCCCTGTCTTGTGCCATCAGTCCCAGCTCATTATGTTCATAGGGACTGCAGCAAAAGCTCAGGGGCGGCTGGAGATCTCTGGGTGTCACCTTGTAAGCCTCATAAGTTACCTGTGAAAAATTGTTGTTTATTAATTCGTTAACTCTGCAAAATACAAAATAATTATTATCTCTTATCTGTGATGCATAATTTTATCTAAAAAGTGTCCTTGAAAACCAAGTTTAGGCATTCTTTTAGAGCAATATTGCATTTCTGCTTCTCAGCTCCTACTTACTGGAATACAGACACCTTATAATTTCTGTTTTCTTGTTACTCTTCTGAGTTGCTTGCCTGCAAAAACTGCTTTGTAGCTCCACAATAGGGAGTGGGTCTGTAATCAGAAAAATGAGGGTATTAGGTCAGTACCAGTGACATATCTTGGCCTATTTATGTGTGTACTGGGTATGAGATGTCGAAGTGGTCCACAGGGCAAAGAATTGATTACATGTCAGAAAAAATGCTTTTGGCTACTGCAACCAGTTTGTTCTATTCCAATCAGCTTTTTAGAAGATGTAGCAAGAATAAAGGGAAAAGAATACAGTGTAGAAAAAGTTTTTCGTATTGTTTGTCAAAAACTTTTTGGCTTTTAAGAAATGGCAATTTTTCTCTTCTTTTTTTAAAAAATGTTTTTTAACTTGTCTTCCATGTTGCTTAATTTATACTTGAAGTGCTAGCAAAAAGACTGTTATAAGCCATGAAAGTTAAGCCACTGAGATGAAGCCAAATCAAAGAGGTAATACTCTGACTTTCCAATTTTCTTAAGTAGATTATTCTCACAGTCAATATTTATCTCGTCGGTAGATGATAGGGTAGCCAAATATGTAATTTATATCACACATGGATGCAATTTTAAAGAAACTTAAGTGCATATAATCTTCTACATAACTTCTTTTGACTGTTCTGATAAAAATTTTAAAAATTAGGGAAGAGCTAACATTTTAAGAAAATACTGGAACATCCTCAATGAGAAACGTGTAGGCTTATAAATGCAATTGCATCCCTTCCCCTCTCTTAAGAAAGAAAAAAACCTTAGGCGGAAAAAGTAGAAACCTAAGTGCATTTCAGCTGCTTTTGGACTGAGTGTGGGAGAAAATGAGGCCATGTCACCTTATCAGAGGTGGGAGGAGGAAAAACCTTTAGAAACTTGAATCTGTTCTGATTTGCTTGAATATGTGAGTAGGGGGACAGTGTGGAAGGAGTTAACCTGTTCTGCCTTCTATCCATGCTTCAGAGGATCCAAAGTCTGAGATGCAAAATGTTACGGGAGATACTAAGAAGATTCTAATTTTACAAGTTTGGGAATCAAAGTTGGCATAAAGATCTTCCACCCCTGTTTAAATTAATTGCCCAATTTGTAAAACTGCTGTGAGTTCTCAGTACTCAGCCAAACTCTTGCAAAACCAACCTCTAAAAACTAACAAAATTCACTGAATTAATTTTTCCTGTGTTAGGAAAATTACTGTTCCATGTGTGAACTTCATTACTTGTGCAGTCATAAAAGCATCATTTAAATAATGATGCTCTTTTTAAAGTAAACGCAGAAGACAAATGTCTTAAAGCCTGTTCCTGTTAACAGTTTAAAAACACTTCAGAAAAACAGAACCTATCTGCAGTAGTCCACTTCAGCTATGATTAATGTTAACTCTTAGACTTGCATAACTTTTCAGTAGCTGATCCAATTTCAATTAATCAAGACAGATTTAAAACAAAAGCAAGTTATATTTAGAAACCTCGATTGTAGAAATGTTGAATGATGCTTTCCTGTCTAGTTGCATCTCGGAGAAGCTTAGCATGGTGCTTAAAATAAGCTGGTTTGTGCTATTAATATAAAATAATCTTCACTGCTGAAGAATAGGATTTCTGAAGACCGTTAGGATGTTTTCTAAAATTTAGCTAGCATGTGCAGTAGTTTACTCATGATTGAATACGTTATATTCATTTACTTTCATAACATTAGAATTTTCCACTGTGCCAGGTACTTTGTCAGAAAACTTGAACTCTTATATTTGCAACCGGAAATAGTAATAAGCATCCTCATCCATAGGAGGGTATTTGGGAAGAGGTACTTACAAACAATCTGCAATAGCATTCCAAATCACAAAGCATGCTCAGCCTGGGGTTTGTTCATTCCCGCCCCCCCCCCCCCCCCCCCCCCCAAATTTTAGTGATGGATTCAGGGAGCATAAGAGGACGTGTTGAAGCAATCCCAAGGGATTCTGTTAATATTTTCAAACTTGAATTAATGAGGCTTGAGTTCTAACTGGCCAGATAAATGGATATGTGTTGAGAAACCTCAGATTCCACTGACTTTAATGGAAATTTGCAGCATTTAGCACCTTTGAAATCAAGCACTTCACTGAGGATGTAAAACCCTAGCTTTTTACAAGCATGTTTGATTCTTCCAGTCTTCATTCCTAAATTCAAGGTAATTAAATTGGTTGTGTCTAGAATAAAAGAACAAGACCTCCTTTATACCATTTTATCACTTACAGTTATCTGTTTTGTCCTTTTCTCCAAGTTTGCTGGTCTTGTCAGGAGTTCATGATGAGCTTTTTGGGGAGGCTGTTTGTCCATTTTCATGTATTCTGTATGGCTCTGAAAATGTGAGTCTGTATGAAAAGCATGTAGTGTTTGCCTTGTTCTTACATCAGAAGAATTTTTTCTTTTGTCCATTTTATGCTTGTTTCCAAAGGCTTAAAATGCAAGCTTTGTTTCTGCAATAATGGCTTAGTGTAGGCTTACATTGTTGATCCCCTCAGTAGATGCAATGTAATCCACTTTGGTAATGTGAATTTTTAAACAATTATCAGCCTTTGCTATTAACCCCTCTATACTAATGGTAATACCCTAGAAGAACTACAAAGGAATTTGGTGCTCAAGCTTAACATAAGACTTGAAGAACACTTAGCGGCATTTACATTCCTTAGTCTAGTTACAATGAATTGCAGAACTGATGTTGAACTTGATTGGTACTGTATTCAATATAAAATAGTCGGTTGTGAAGTTGATGCTGAAACACAACCTTGCAGGGGATTTCTTTGGGAAAATATGAAAAATTCCTTGAAAGAACCTTTGCAATTAAATGCTTCTTGAAGACTTTTCTGTCCCTTGCTTTTCTTTGCTATTTAACTAGGTTAGTAGTGTACTTTTCTGAGTGCTTGTTTTTTCTTTAAACTAGATATAAATACCTGCTGAAAAAGGATATGCAAGAAGTATTCAGTCATGTTTTTATTTGTCAAGCTATTTGAGAATGATTTTTTTTTTTATAAAAATAGGAAAAATACTTATGGCATTCTTTTTCCTTTTAATAAGTCCTTTTACATTTTAGTACTAGATCAAAAAAATTTTCTTGATGCCTAATAAGCGATTTTTTTTTAATACCATTTATCTCTTTTTTTTAATTCTTACCTATTGACTGTTCTCCCTAGCTACCTCTGTTCTTGTTTGAGAAAGTTAATCAGCCAAATAACACTGACTTGATTACAGTGCGTATGACTTTTATTACGAAAAGAACATGGATGATTGGATTTTGTCTCAGCAATCAGAATTACTGCCCTGGGTATCAATAGTCCCACTGCAAAGACCTATCAAAGTTAATCTGTGCTTTCTGTCTCCCCTTGGAGTATTTTGGGTATCTCTTGTGATGCAGTAAAATGAAGAGCACTCTTCTATTTCAGTGCACTGTGGGAAAACTACTCCATGTTTACTGAGACCCAGGTTTTATGAGGAATCACTGAAGGACTATTAACAGTGTCAGTAACTTAGCTAACATCCTCACTGCAAAATTATTAGCTCAGTTTTGTGAACTGAACTGTCTCACAATCAAAAAAACCACCTGGCTTTGTTGAACATCTCAGTTAACAGTATATTTTTTGTGTTTTGGAAGGTAAAAGCAAGAGGTTAGGACCAGTGCAAAAGGGAAGACTAATTCATAAAGAAACATAAACTCACACAGTACAGATTTTCATTATGGTCTTACAGTGTAGAGAGTACTCAAAACAACATGCACCTTCAAAAACTTTAAGAAAAAGCAGTATCATAGTGTTTGTAGAAATGAGCATAGGTCCTTACCAAGGGCAGTGCCAGCCCAAGCACCTCCAGTCTTACAGTACCTGAAAACAGCTAGACAATTGAGAAGATACACAAGACATGGTGGAAATAAAGCTTCCCCCCTGCTGCCCCCAGACTGTGCCAAAAAGGACAGTCGTCATAGGACAGTTGTCATGGGATAATCAAACAATCATGGAGTCTGCAATAAAGTTAAGTAATAGGCTTTATTTTACAGCCTATGTGAACGGAACAGCTGAAGGCAGAAAGAGGGAGGTCTGTAAAACTGTGCTCTGTAATACAGGAGTATTCACCAGCTGGAGATTACTGCCTGGGAGACAAGAAATTTTTTGTCCTCCTATAGCTATGTCTACATGAAGTGTGTTGATTATTTACTACTTTCAGTTATAGAAAACTCAAATTCTCTTACAGTTTAGCCTTTAATTAAAAAAAAAAAGAAAAAGCTATAAGGAGAATATAGTAGGTGGGAATTAGTTGGTTATAAGTTCTGGTCTTGTTAGTTGGTCTACAGTTGAGTTAGAGGGCCAGTGTAAAATGTTCATTCTAAAAGGAAATATTTTCTACCTAAGTATATTGAATGGTTATTGGGTTTTTTTGAGCCTTGCCTAAATGTTTTGAAATTTGTGTTTTGTAGTGAGGAAATAAACATTGCAAAAGCATTTTGCCTCATAAATCAAAAGGTATCACGTTGTTTAGGTCTTAGATCCTGTGAAAATGTTGTGCATAATATTTAGTAATGTTCTGTCACTCAATTTCAGGAAATAATAAAATGGTGAACTGAGGAATTCTTAAAGCAAAAAATAGGTACCAAAGTACAGGGTATTTTGAAAAGTTGTTCCCTACTGTTCCATTATTGCATAATGAGTAATAGTTATAATTTTTTCTAAACTTAAGAAGAAAAATGAATTCAAATCAAAATACAAGAAATTCCATTTAGAGTTTAAAAAGTTCTTTACAATAAGGGTGTTAAGCACTGGAATGGGTTACCCAAGGAAGTACTAGAGTCTCCATCCTTGGGGATATTTAATACCTGACTGGACCCAGTCCTAAGCAACCTGCTCTAGTTGACCCCATTTTGAGGCAGGTTGACTAGATGATCTCCAGAGGTCCTGTCTAACTTCAACCTCAATTCTGTGATCATAAACACAAATATTTAACTTTATAACTAAGCAAAGCAAGTAGGTTTCTATTCCAGCTCTAAGAAAAGTCACGATTTCATGTGCTAATGGCAGGCTGTTATGTGTGGATTGGTTTAAACTGTGGAATAAACAGTACCTGTCTTTTTCTTTCTTTTTTGGAAATGTGTTCATTTTGTCTGTTATAGTAGCAAGCACTTAGTTTTTTATTAATATAATCAAAGTAAAAATAACTTCTGAAAAAAACAGCAAGCATTTTAGATTAAGGTACTAAAAAATCTGGATTTACTAAAGTAGACTCTATAGGATTAATATAGCTGAGGGATCCTAGAGGAAATATGCAATTATCAGCCAAGCACACAATTAGCAATTATTGTGTGCTAACACCTCCAAATGTTGGCCTCTGACTTCACTGAGTAGGTTTTGGAAGGTATTGGAAGAATAGAAAATTATTTTGCAAAAAGAAGCAACAGTGGCCCATTGCTTTGGAGCAGCATCTTCAGAATCCAGCTCAGAAAGCAAAAACTGTCTGATAAACATATGCATTATGTTTAAACAGCTTTTAAAACTGGTTCAGCAACATACTAAAACTTAAAACATGTCAGGATAGAATTCATTTCTCAGATACCTGGGCAGGATAATTTTACAGCTACTGTCTTATGTTGTAGAAGCTGAAAAGATATATAAAAAAAGCTTCTGTGTGTGTTTAACAAAGTTCTGCTGCATTAGGTGGTTCTGTGTGGTGGTGATGTCCATTGCAAATGAATTTTAAAAAAATAAACATAATGGAAACCAATTAGGATTTAATGAAGGATTCCACCCCCCACCCCAAAGTCAGTTCTGTGTTTAGGACCGTATATACTTTCACACTTGGGTGGAACTTGAGCATTCTGATGACTATGGAAAAGGAAGAATCCTGATGGACATCTCTGAGTTTTTTGAATCTCATGATTTAACTTCAGAAAACAAGAGAATATTTCAAGCATTTTGCTAGTGTTCATTTTTGATGCTTTTTGTAAAAGGCTTATTTCTGAAAAAAGGTGGAATTTGAATGCCAGTTAAGATAAAGGTGCCAAGCCTGTTTTACAGTGCAACCTGAAAGGACATAGTTTATGGAAACCTTGTCAGTAGTTGGAAGTACTGAAGAGCTTCAGATCTGGGTGGCACAAGAACAGCTTCAATACGAGAAAGATTGAAACTTGGAATTCATGGATCTGTGTGAATATGTATGATAGTATTTCTGATTTTACTGTCCCCCTAAATGTGGGTATTGTGCATGTTTTGTCTCTTGATGCTCCATTCTGTGTCTGAAGTCTATGAATTCTGGATAAAGATTTATGGAGTGCCTCTCCAAATGGATTTTAGTCCCATAAAGTTTCACAAGCTGTTACTACCTTTGGTGAAGGATAGACATAATAGAGATGTGTCTGAAAATTATAGCCAGGGGGTGATGAGTTGTGAATAATTTCTGATTTTGTATCTATGTTTGTCAGAAACTCTGTGTGCAAGGGAGACTATAAATGAATATGGTACTTCGCTGCTTTTTTTTAACGTCCATTCTATATTGTGGTTCTTAAGAGCAGTTATTCAGAGCTAATAATAGAAATATTTAAAACTTTATGAGCTTAGTTACATGGATTCAGCCTTGTATGATTTGTTAGTTACTGCCTAGATAGATTACTCTGCTTAGTTGTCATCCCACACAAGCAAAGGATTACCCATTGAGAAAATCTGATTGCCTGAAAGTGATGATCTGGGCTTGCATAATGTCAAAAATTATTAGATGTCTTAAAAGAAAGGGATAAGGCCAACCGTATTCTGGGCTGCATCAAAAGAAGCGTGGCCAGCAGCTCTACTCTGCTCTGATGAGACCCTACCTGGAGTACTGCGTCCAGCTCTGGAGCCCTCAGCACAAGAAAGACATGGACCTGTTGGAGCGGGTCCAGAGGAGGGCCACAAAAATGATCAGGGGGGATAGAACGCCTCTCCTATGAGGAAAGGCTGAGAGAGTTGGGGTTGTTGAGCCTGGAGAAAAGAAGGCTCCAGGGAGACCTTATTGAAACCTTTCAGTACGTTAAGGGGGCTTAGAAGACGGGAACAGTCTTTTTAGCAGGGCCTGTTGCGACAGGACAAGGGGGAATGATTTTAAACTACAAAAGGGTAGATTCAGACTAGATATAAGGAAGAAATTTTTTACGATGAGGGTGGTGAAACACTGGCACAGGTTGCCCAGAGAGGTGGTAGATTTCCCATCCCTGGCAACATTCAAGGTCAGGTTGGACGGGGCTCTGAGCAACCTGATCTAGTTGAAGATGTCCCTGAGCACAGCAGGAGGGTTGGACGAGATGACCTTTAAAGGTCTCTTCCAACCCAACTATTCTATGATAATCACTGGCTGTTTCAGGAGAAGAGGCCAGAGAGGGAATCTAGCTGCTTAGGAGATCGTAAGTTTTGAGTTGAATCCATGTATAGGAGGGGTAAAATAAGAAACGAAATGCTGGACTTCGGGAAATTCGACTCAGAGCATTAAGAAAAGAGTGAGATTCGATAGAATCTATCTAGAATCAGAGAACTACAAAATTGCTATGCTGCTTGGTAAAGACCTGTTTCTTCTGCTGCCTAAAATTCTTCAGGAGACAATATTTATGTACAAAATGATCTCATTAAACTGAAACTATCTATAATGTTTATAAATGGAGGAAAAATACTATTAAGAAATGCATTCAATAAAAAACGCTTTGTTTAAGAGGGAAATGTCAAATACACCTAAAATAAGAGA
Organism: Calonectris borealis; assembly: GCF_964195595.1. Lineage (NCBI taxonomy): Eukaryota > Metazoa > Chordata > Aves > Procellariiformes > Procellariidae > Calonectris > Calonectris borealis. The sequence continues at coordinate 19,035,333 of NC_134315.1, forward strand.
TAATAGCCTATGCAGCATTCATTTTCCTTTCAAACTGCTTTTGTTCTTTTCAGTTTTTTTAATCTTTCTCCTCTTCCTGTTGTTGCTTCAGTCTGTTTGGCGGCCATGAGATCCTATCTGCTATCACTCTGCTTCTTTTTAAGTTTTACTTTGGAGTACAAATGCTGAAAATTTAGTTAAATTCTGTGTATTCTATGGTGCTACTCTGTTTATTAACTGAGTATAGATTTTTTTTTTTTCTGCAGGTGCCATAGAGATCCAGTAGAAAGGACAGAGAACTGTAGCAGTTCAAAATAGGTGCCCATCATAGTATGCCATTGATAGAAATTTAGCTTGGTTGAAAATATTGATGTGCCACTGGTATTGCATAGTATATCCACCATCTTCATACAAAGTTAAATAACAAATGGACCAGATAAGATTGCATTAGTTAAAAAAAAATATAAAAATAAATATAAATAACCTGCATAGCTTACTCAGTATTGTATGTTCTGTGTCAAAAGCTGGTAAGTAGCTGTTTTGTTTCACTTGCCATTCTTTATCTTGGGGTAGGTATGAGTGGCATGGAGTGGACATGGGGAAGGTTGTTGATTTTTGGTGAGGCCTTATAGTGAGAACTCTTGCTTATGGTCGTCCTTAGCTTAGGTTGGAGAAAGTGTCTATAACTTGAAAAGTTTTGTCTTTTTTTGTGCACTTGGTTTTATTTTACACCGTACAGATTGTTAAAGCTTAAAAAAAATACACTTTTTTATGTATTTCCTGTGCTAAAGTATTGTGTGTTAGCAATATTAATACATTGAAACATGATAAATATAATTAAATTGGTAAAATGGACTTCCCATACCTGTAAACCAGAAGCCCATTAGGAAGGAGGATCATCATTTCAATTCATATTTTCTGAATGAAAAGTATCATAGCAAACTTCTAGTAAAGTTGAAAAGTTTTTTTTTATGATAGTGTGATAGAGTAGTCAACACAGTGGTTCCTTCAGGTGGCATAAACTCAACGGAGGACTATGGCATCTCACTGATTTATACTTTAAAACATTAAATTAATTACTACCCTTTCTTCTGGATCAGTATGATTGTTTCCAGTAATGTCATGCGCCTGCCTACTCAACACTTCTTGTTTATTGGAAATTGAACAATTTTGGATGAGTCCCAAATTGCTTGGTATTCATTTTTCATCCAACAGGAACAGTTTTTGATCACTTCTCTAATCTCTATCCAAACCAAACCAGCTAATTTTAGACAAAGAATCAGTGCAGCTGATGGAGTGATCTAATATAGCAGAAACATACAGCATGATGAGTGACCATATCAGCACTTGGTATTCAGTGGATAAGCACATAAGATAGTTAAGTCTTCGCTAAGAAATACCATACTATGAAAAATTCAATGACAGATGATGTACGTTATGATTTTTCTTAAAGAAGAAATAAATACTAGTAAACTACAGAATAGCAACATGTTACTACAGTTTCTTCTAGCATTCCTTATTAATTAATCATTTTTATGTCAGAAGTGTCAAGCAGATTTTCTGGGAACGCATCTGAGGAAAAGCCTTATCAGGCTTTTCCTGATACATAGTGAAGAGATGGGCATAAGCATCAAAGGCTTGCCAAAGCTGACTTCCATGTTAATATTCTGAAACAGAAATTTAACTTTGTCTACCAAAGATGTTTCAGAAAAATAGAAGAGAGAATGAATCTCTTAAGTGTGCACGAGTTCTTGTATCTGCCAGGGGTGAGAGTTCATTTACAGGGGTAATTGTATATGTGGGCCTGAAAAAGAATCATTATTTATCTAGGACATTTTGCTCATTTATAAATCATAAAAACCACTGAAGCTACATTGTGACTATTTATTAGAAAGTGTAGACTTGTAAGACAATAACCTATTTAGTGTGCTTTATTCCTCTTATCCAGTTCTCTAGTCTACATTTGGCAGTAAACGTAAATATGAAGGGAAAAAAGTGCTGAATACAAAATTTTCGTAATACATTTTCAGAATAATGTTGTGATGTTCTTTTGGTAATATAGGTCAGTTTGCTAGGAGGTTATTGCATATTTATGTGAAATGCAGAAGGATTTCAGCTACGAATTGTTAGATAGTGTGTATAATCTTCACTTTTAAATTCTGCTGTCTCAAAAAGCAGGAAACTGTAAAGCTGGTGACTTTTCACGCTAGGCAGCAGACTTCCCAAAGAAAGAAGTTCAGCTGTGATACCACCATAACTGTAATAGCTGGATGATTTGGACACCACCCAAAAATGTTTCTGTCTTAGTGGCATACCAGAAGAGACTATGTGTCGGTGACTTGTATTGGCATGAGTACTGCTTTGTCAGATGTAATTTATCTGGAAATACTGGGAATAACTCTCCCTTGCATGGCAAGAATGCAACTCAATTTTGTTCCCCTCTTTTAAGCACAAGTCATTACTATATTATTTGTATTATGCCTAGAGACGCCAGTGGGTTTTCAGAGAAATTCACTTTTCTGATCACTTGGCAACTATACAGCGAGACAGTCCACAATCTCAAGAGCACGCATAGATAATATGGGAAGTAAGAGCCCAGGGAGACATGTCGATTTGTTCAGTGTCATGCCGCTCATTCATGCTGGTCAGAAGTACTCATGTTCTTCACAGTTTACTACCCTGACAGTCTACTGTGTTGTCAGATTTTCGGGCTAAAAACAATTTATTAGAACTTAAATAATGCAGCTCTGCTGACACGATGAAACTTAAGGGTCTAAAACCAAAAGTGCAAATGGAAACAGTACAGCTATATAGTTTATTTGTGTACATTTTGGAAAGTTGAAGGACTATATTCTCTTCAAGGAGAAGGTTCTTTGGAGGTGGGAATTTGTAATTTTTCAAGACACCTGGATGGTCTTAATCCACTAGTTGAAAAGGTATTTCTTCTCAGGTCTTATTTCTCACTCTCCATAGAGACTAAGATGCTTTCTAAGATTTTTTCTTTTTTTAAATAGTCATAATTTTAATCTTTCTTTGGAAATGCAGCTTGGAATATGGCTGTGTTCTGAGATTTTAATCTCTGTCCTTCTGCATGCTTCGTGTTTTGTCATGTTTTGTGAACCAGCAGTGACAGCAGCATCTCTTGGAGGTGCCTTTATTGCAACTTGAAGAAAAGCCATTGACTTGCAGCAGTTTAGTCAAGTTGATCTGACGTTTGTCAAAAATATATTTAGGACCAAAAATATATTAGGACCAGTAATAAAAATCTGGATGTAGCAAGTATGTAGGTTAAGGAAAAATAAGTAAGTAAAAGCAACCAACCAAACCCACCCAGCTCACTGGGATTTTCTAGATGTTTGGCATGTTTGGGATCATCGTTTTCTAATCACATTATTTTACAGGGGCCTGATTTTTAGGCACCAACAACTGATAAAATCTCAATGACTGAGTTTTTGGAATGCGGATATGGTTAACACTAAGTACCTGTAATGAATTTACTTTTCTTTCCTTATCTTAACTTTTCTTTACGGTCACTTTTTTTTTAATCCCGGCTGTACAAATTAGGGACATGGCTCTCAATCCTCAACTCCACTATTACTTAAATCTTTTTATTCTGATTCACTGATCTCTTCTTTTCATCATCTTTTGTGATACATATTGGCCATCTACTCTTTCTTCTCTCTCTGTATTAGTGCTTCTTTTCTTGTATGGAGGAAGGAAACTCTTTCTGATGTTCTGTCTTCTTCCTGATTATCTTCTTGGATCTAGCTCCTAGCAAATTTATTCAGGAAATTATTTAACCTAACCTAGTCTCCCACGTGCTTACATTCAAGACAAAAAAATTTGCAGGATCTTCTGAGGAACTCAGGAACAGACCTGGTTATACCAGTGGTCTCATCAGTGCAAGATGGAAAAAGCTAATATAAAATATTACTGATTACTAGAATTACTATAATTTAACGTGTCACTGAAACAGCCATATTTTTCTGTATGTCACTTAAAGCATGTTAGCCTTTAATAACCAATTAAGGCTAATGTTCACATTGGCTATTACAACAATCCAAGGAACTTTCCATTTGCTTAGATGAAATATGCTTTCAGTGCCTCGGGTGGCCTATATTATTGCCTTAGATTTGTTTTTACAGGTCTTGGTTGTGACAGGTATGTCCAAATTCCCTCAATTTAAAATCAGTGAAGTAATCAGGTCAAGAAAAAAAGCTAGCCTATGTAAAACTATGC